>NC_086250.1:34160050-34476457 GCF_021018805.1 Prinia subflava | reverse complement strand
TCTTGAGTACATGGTAATTTTTCCCTTTTATGAAACCAGGGGTGGAAGTGATGAAAGTATATTTTACATTTTTAGAGAAAAATTGTCTGTGTAGCACTACATTTAATTGTGCATGACTTTGCAAACTTTTATCTTTCCATACTCAGGGAGAAGTTAAAAAAATAGATAACAGTGTTTCCAGTGCTTGTGGATGCACTCACTACATTTGTGGTAACTTTTTCATATTCCTCATTGTTGTGTTTTAGTTTTTAGCTAAAGGGTGTGCAAAGAAAGCAGAAATGAGGTCATTGTAACCTTCTCAAATGTAAACGCTCTTTTATCTTAATTTGATGTGTGTCTATCTAGTTATGCAGTGATCCTCCCTTTTCTGAACATGATGCTTTACCTGTTAACCCCTCCATTTTGTGTCTACTCTGGCAGAGTGTGGGAGTGTTGTAGTGCAGCTTTCAGAGTCACGTGCAGTCTCTCTGGTGAGAGGCAGGTAGGAAGCAGGCTGTGGATGGTAGCTGAGCGTGAGCAGGGCAGCTGCTCCTACTCTGCTTTCAACACAAAGGAGAGCATCTCACACAGAGCATTAGAGGACAAGAGGAGGAGGCCAGCCTTAAGAGCAGAGCTCTGCTCCCTTCCCTCTCCCAGCTACCCACGTAGAGTAGATTTCAGCTGCACTGTGCATGGGGGTGCTGAGGCAATCTCCAGTCCTGGCAGCAGCCCAGGCTAAACTGCCTCCAAGAGCCAAGCACATATTTACGGTACAGCCTGAGCTGATTAGTGGACCACGGGTATTTGCAGGGTGGTTTAATTGACAGAAAGGCTACATTTTGTGATGTGCAGAATAGCTGAATGATAAATATTAGAACACTTTTAAAATAAAGAACAAAAGACTTTTTTTTACTTCCATAGTAGGAACACTCTCAGTTTTAGGCAGTTTTGCATTTTTTAGCATTTTCTAAAACTGAATTATCATTCCTCACACTCTTGTTTGGTAATTAAAACCACAAACCAATGAAGTCTAAAAGATAGAGTACTTTTGCAGTGAATAAGAATTTGCCCTACTTTTGTCTTACCAGTGATTCTGTTAATTTGTTTCATGATTTTTTTTCCTCCTCTGGTAATATTTATTTCTTTTCATTTTAGAGAAGGATGATGTGTGCATCTTCCAAGAGGTCACAGTACTGAATCCTGGACAGTCAGTGATTCAGTACTTGGATGGAGACCTTTGTTACACTGTACAATGTTTACAAGAAAAAGATCAGAACACAGGCTACAATGCCATGCATTTCACAATGATGAACTGTTCCCAGCAATGTGAAGCTGTGAGTATTCTTAAAATACAGGAATGATGCAATTTGTGAGCACAACTGCTCAACTAGGATAAAAGTTTTAGTGAAGACTGCTAGTCCTGTTTACTCAGCAAGAACTTGAGAACTTAGCAATGATGATATATATCTTGTGTCTACACAATTATTTTGAGAGGCAGTTTCCAGCAGCCTATGTAAATATATCTAACTCTCTATCCATCCACCCATCCGTCCGTCCATCCGTCCATCCACCCATCCAGCCGTTGTTTTCCTTGGTGTTTTTAATTTCAGAAATCAAAGAATTTCCATTCTAAAAGTATATCTAAAAAGTACTAATTTGTCTTTTTCCTTTCTTTTCTTTCCAGCATCAAGTATATATTCCTTCCTTCAGCCACCATACTTGTTGTGGTACGTGTCAAAACGTGTCCTGCTCTTTTCATACAGAGAATGGAACTCTGATTGTGTATGAGGTAAGTGCCTCTGAACAGAGATAGGAAGTAACTAATGATACAACAAACAGGAGTCTGACAGGCATTTCTTAGTTAACTCATGCTGTCATTCTTGCTTCATACCTCCTCTACTGCTGGTTACATGCTTAGAGACTATTTATGATGCATGATTGGAAATGAGTGTGTTTATCTAAAGACCTGCCATCTTACACATGTAAATATCTTATTTCTTGTACTATTTTCTGCAAAGATATGCAAATGTCATCACTTACATAAGGCTGGATATGCTCTAACTGCAGAGCAGGGTTCAAATCGTAACTTTAAATTATATACTATGATTTAGATGGGTTGAACGCTCCTAAGCCTACATCAGGACTCCATTGTCCCCCTCTTCTCAGGGCCACTCTTCTCTTCATGCTAGTTACTACACAAAAGAAAAGTGCCAATTGAGGCTCTGGGGTTCAGGATCTTGATGGTGTGTTCCAGCATCCACATACAAGAAATTTAGATGTGGCCATGACTTGGTTCGTACTTCCAGTTGATTTCAGAGTGAAAGAAAGAGTTGAACTGGCACAGTCTCCTTTCATTCTGCAGTAGGACACCCTTGCTCAGCTGCATGCTGGAGAGTAGAGCCATGGCTCCAGCAAGAATAGCCTCTGGTAGTAAGAGGATGGTCTTTCCCTTTTGCCACCTATGGGTGGTCTGCATCAGACTTTCCACTCCAGTAGATGCTACAGCATGAGGACACTACTTTTACAGACCTTTCAGGCTGGAGATAAAGCTGAAGTGTTCTGGCTTTCATAACAATGGCTTTGTTTCATATATTCAGGAAGGAAGCACGTGGACCTCCAATTGTACCAACTTCAAATGTGTAAAGACTGCGGCAGGTGCTATTGTAGTGGGTTCAAGTGTTGTCTGCCCCCCGTTTAATGACACTGAGTGTACAAAGGTTTGTACTTTGGGTAAGGTAAGTGGCAATAATTGCTCTGGATTTGGGCTTACACTCCACAACGCATGCAAACTCCATGCACTTCCTTTAAATTAAAAAAAGTGGTAAGTAAGTGTGTAAATGAGCAATTTGCAGTAATTTCCTATACTCCTTTTTCTTTCCAACTGACAAAATATCTGTGAGGAGTGTAAGAGTTTGGCATGGGTCTTGTTGATGACTGTTTTAGAATATGGTGGAATTGGAATCATGCTTGCCATACATATGAAGTGCTAATAATCACTGTGTCTTACTTTAGTTTGGAAAAATACTTTGCCAAGTTCATAGTACACACACAATACACAAATCAGATCAAGAAATCCAAAAATGCTTCATATAGGAGTCAGCTATATCAAAAATTCCTTAAGTTGTGCAATGATTAGGGAGATGACAGTATATATAAACTTTATTATCTCTTAAACTAAGATTTGTGTAACATAACAAAAAATATCCATGGTATCTACCTATATCATATATTTAAAAATATAAAGGTGGAATAAAAACTGCTTTGAAGAACACGTATTCTTCACAAAGATTGCATATATTGTTTACAGTTTAAATTCTAATTTAATAATTCTCTAACTTCATAATACTTGTAAATTTTTTCACTTGCAGTACATCTTATATTTAATATGAGTTACAAATAATAATAAATCTGTATGCAGAGAGGGTAAGTACCATTGCTGCCTTGACTACAGATTATATATTAAGTACCAGTCCTACTTATCCCTTCTATTTGCTTAAAAAAGTTCCTATTTCTTCCAGTCCTGAAGAAGGTATTCTATTTAAAAATTATGCTTGTACTACTTTGAGGTAATGCTTGAGTTTCTTTCTTGGAATCATTCTGAGAGCATCATTTAGGTTAAGATTTTAGCTAAAATTAACTTTCTAAATCAGTCTGACCTGTTTTTGAGAAATGCTGAGATTAGGCTTGAGCCAGTAGCTGAGAAGAAAGCTTTTCTCACAGGCAACTCAGGATAATTCAGGAATATCTGGGTTTAAGTGCTCTTTTAAGAAGTTCTTCAACAACTTATTCAATGTAATGAGGTAAAAAAATATATGCTCATATGAAAAGATAGAAGCTGAAAAATTTCTTTCTTTTGTCTGTCGTTATCCTAAGAGTTCTATTTATATTCTGCAGCCTGCTTGATATGCAGATCTGGGCTACTCATACAAATTTTTGAAACTATCCTAATTAATCTCCATGATGGGGAAATAGATGATAGTGGATTATATAAAAAATATGCTTAAAGAAACTAAGTGACTCTTCAAAGGAAACTAGATCAGATGTCAACTGAACATGACTCAACTTGTCATCATGACAACATTGATGAGCTCATTTTCAGTTTCAAAGGCTGTAAAGAATTTGTGAAACAAACCTTCAGCTGATACATATCTTTGTGATTCTGCTGATTTCAGTGGTACTGCTTTTTATTAGTTTGACATCTTTAAAATGTGGAATGTCTTGAGATACAATTTCCCTTTGCATTGGGCCCAGACTTTTTTGCTATATTCTTCTTTTATTTTCCTAGAATGGAGGAATTGTGCAGACGTATAACGATGGCTGCTGCAAGACCTGTAAGTGATGAAGGCTGCAATATGTGCTAGTTTGGCTTTGGTTTTGGAGGGCTTATTTTTTAACCTCAGTTGCTGGGACGTAAAGAGGGAAAAAGCATGCAGTTCCCCCTACAAATCACATAAAATTGTTGTAGTTACCTAACTACTCTTACTAAAAGATCTTGCTTCATTTGGCTGCTGACTTGGTGATTTTTAACATTATTGTTCTGGAGTATAACCAAATCTCTCCAAATATAACCCATGGAAGATTGAACAATCAAAACAATTGAAACATTCTCTTTATCATTAAGTTGGCTCTCAAATAGCACCTATATGATCTTCACCTTAAAAGACAAGATTTTTTTTCCTCTTGAAAGTGATTCCTGATTCAATGGCATTTTTCAGTACATCTTCAAACTTAGCAATTTATTCTGTATCCTGAATATGTATTTTCTAGGTCCAAAATACTGCAATGTTTTTTCTTAAATCCCAAATGAGGAAAAAATAGAGTAACACTGATATAAAATGCTTATATAAAATCAGCTTTTTAATAACTGGTTCATTCATATTTTCTGTGTGTAACTTCAAAATTGATTAAATGTGACTCAAGCTAACATAAAGGTTTCACAATTTATGCAATTTTAAAAATAAATTGAGAACAAACTGGTTTTCTCTGCAGTTTTGTCTAGAAAAAGTCTTATTATCTACTTACATAATTATGTGTGTGTGTATATATATATCTATATATAAAACACTGCTTTGTAAAACTACTTGTGTAGAGCAAGGACATGTTCAATATTACAGAAAATCTTAACCCTCTTTTTTGGCCTTTTTTTTGGTCAGAATTACAGTAAAACAAATCAGTCTGGATTTTTTTAATACAAATTTTTACTTAATATTACTGAATAGCAAGTTGCAGACTTATAACCATACACTGCACAGTTATTATATAAAACTGAAGTGCAACGTATTGAATATAATTTGGAGAAATAAGGGGAAGTAGTGATATTTGTAAAATACAGAACAATACCAAGTTTCCAAGCTATGTGAGTCTTAGAAAGTAAACTGCAAATATTGTTATTCCCCTGTAACAAAAACATGGAATATGAAAGGTATTTAAATACAACAGAATATGCTTTTTAATTGAGAATCACCATAGAGAAGTAACACGCCAGAAATGTACTAAAATCTTACTAATCAGTAATCTTTCTCTCATGAAAGAAACTGTGAAAAAAAACCTGCCTGCCCCTCACTCCCTCAAAAAAAAAAATAGGTTTGCATTATTTAGAAAATTAGTCTTAATAATTATTGACTATTGGTTCTCTGTTGACCAGCAAGATTTATAATTTTGGCCATATTCTGTGGCCTCAGGAAAGGCATTGTTATACTTCAGAAATACTTGCTGAGGTGGCTGCTAAAACCCCCGGATATCATTCATAAAATTATATGCTATTTTATTTTTATTTTGTTTTATTTTTAACTAAAAGCATGTGCCCTGTGGTGAAGCAGTTAAGATAAGTACTTATAAATAGAGCTTGCAACACATTGGGATTTTAATGGGAACAAATAACTTTTCTGAAAAAGCTTAATTTAATGCATGCAAAGTGAGTGCATATGTATTTAATTCTTACCTTGCCATAGACAGACTAATTCCAAAAGTTTCATTTAAAAGTAAGCATTCCAGTTGTGTGTTAACCAGGAGGGTAATAAAGTATAGGCCATCTTTAGTGAGACTTGAAGCAGCTGCAGAGTTTCTAAATTGTAGAAGACTAACAGGAAATATCATCTTTTGCTGAAAGAAAAATTGCAGTTGGCAGTGTAAGAATTAATAAAGTGTCATTTATACAGAAATGTTTTTATTTCATAAGAATCTTCTATTCCTAATGATTCTGCCAGGTTCTGGATTGGGTCTATTACCCTTTGCCATTAGTCCAGTAGTGCCTACTGATAGTATTAATTGTGAACCAGGTACTATTTTTAATAATGTATTTTCTTTTTTTTTCTTTTTTTTTTTTTTTTGAAAATAATGTAAGCACTGCTTGATATATATGTCATAGCTGTCATCATCATTGGATGCATGCATGCAGTTAATGTCTCTGGGCCTGATACTGAGAGATGCTGATCCTCTGCTGGCCTCCCAAATCTGTGGTTTTCTAAAGCCTGGTTAAGATTCACTGCTCAGCACCTGTCAGAATTAGGTTCAACCACTTCTGGTATATGCTGTTGATGGTTATCCTTGCTGCTCATTGTAGATATTGGTTTTTATCATATGAACTTACTGTACAGGGTAGTTTTAATAAGAAATGTTACTTAAAAAATCATGATTCTGAATACCATTACCAAGAGATTCTAAATCTGATCCCAGATCTCTAAATTTAATGATGGAAATCTTTTTGCCTTAAAATCGAGCAAGAGTGTGTGTTACTGTCTGGTCTCACCTTTGCAGATATGGATTTATGCTGTATTTCTTCTTTGTCACAAATAATATGTTTTACAAATTTACAAAAATATTGAGGGCAGGGGTGGGGAGGGGGGACACAACACATGCAATTACAACCCCATAGCAAGATACACTTTTTATACCAGAAATTACAGAATGTTACAGAACTGTTGCAGTACACTTATAATTCTTTGCATTTTAAGATAGGTGAGTCACAGAAACTCCTTCCTCAGATAAAGGAATGAGTAAACAAAGCACGTGATACCGAAATGCAGATCTTTACAGTTCAAGGTTGGAGAGAGGAAAGTGTAGCAGCAGAGCTTCCATAAGACATCAGCACTTTATATGCTGAAATGTTGGATATACATCTGTATAGGACTTGTAGCAGTACAAAGATTGCACTGTCTACGAGCATTCAAGCTGGCAAACACTTTCACACTGAAACATCAAAGAAATTTTTTTAAGTGTTTTTGAGGAAAGAATAGAGAGATGTTACAGTCTAACAGCTTCGCTCATACAGTGATTCAGTAACCGAATTTTGTTTGATTCTTCAATGCCCAGGTTAAAATCTAACTGTATTTTACAGCTAACCTAATATTCAGTACTTAATGGAGTTTTGGTTGCAGAATATCTTGGTTACTCAGATATCATTTACCTTATAAAAGTGCTTTCAAGCTTCTGGGGAACAGAAGAGTTGTTTTTCTGTACAACCAACCTTGAAGGAAGGTCAAAAACTACTGAATAATGCTTATTATTTTATATGCTTTATGTCCAGAACGGTTACACAGCAAAACTAACAGGTTGTTTTGATGAGTAGTGGATCAGGAGATCTAAATAACTGCTGTTATACAGATAGTAATAACGGTCTGATACAGAGTGAAGCATGAAAAATTCTATGTTTAATTGTTTCAGTATTATATTATGACATTTAGTATGTAAAAAATGTCTTTTCTCTGTACAGCATAATTTTTCAGGTAAAAAAAAACCCCAAACCCTCCTATCAGTATCTCCAAGACTGAACATAAAAATTCAGTATTTCCCTCATCCTAGATCTGTATGCTGACTGCATGTGCTACATGCTTCAGATCTGGCAATAAAAAGTGCACCATATTTAGCAAATAAATGCTCTCTCTTTCAAGGCTTCCTTGAGGGACATATTTCTCAAAAATATATTGAAATAATACAATTATATTTAATTTTTAATCATGCAAAATAGCATGATGATTGTAATCACATTCACACCTTTACCATCTCAAATGTTAAGTTCTGAAAATTTTATAAAAGGCAGGGTCAAAATCCTGCTTGCATTCAACATTTCAAATAAAACAGAATTAATTCTAATATTATTCAAAATTACTCAATACATTCTTTTCTAATTGCTTATATTTCTCTTGCCATATGTGCAATTAAAAACATATTAATAGTTTAATATTTTAAAAAAATTGTATAGCTTTTTGGGGGTATTTGATGCTCACCTGTGCCACCTAAAATAGGTAATATTGCCCAGGAATGATATATTAAATATTAGATTTAAAAAGACAATTATGAAAGTAATAGTTCCTGTGTGTAAATTAATGAAAAAGAAGTATGACTATTTAAATTATGTTAATATTTTTTACTTTTTTAAGAAGCAAATACATTACAGAAGATGTATTGATTCAGTATGCATTTTTTTGTATTTTACCAGGCAAAAAGGAAGAAAGGATTTGCCAGAAAATGACGATCAGGACAACCATAAGAAAAAATGACTGTATAAGTCAAAGCCCGGTAAGCATAAAATTTCAATGCTGGGCCTATGGCATGCCAAGCCAAGCATTAGGAAGTTACTTATAGCTAACAACAAGCAACAAAAAATGCTGCAAATGCTGCTTTCTTCTCGAAAGCAGACCCTTGACTCCAGGAATGTTATCCTACCATAAATGGAGTAAAACTAGCTATTTCTGTTACTGAAAGACTGAGCCCTCCTACCTGAAGAAACATCTGGCTTCAAATGAAAAATACTGACTATAATTACTTTAACTAATGAAGGCACTGAACCCTTTAGTGTGAAATAATATCCTGCTCTAAAAAAGGAGCAGAAATATTTCCACTTAAAATGTGATGGAACACTGCTGCATTCCTCTTTGAAGACCTTTATGCTCTCTGTCTTCTCCCTCACATAGCATGGGTTTCCATATCACAAATTAGTGATCCCATTTATTTATGGGTCTGTTTAAGACATCTTATTTCTCAGCTTTGGTGTAGCTTCATCTACTGACCCTAGGAAATTTCTGAACAGCAAATGTGCTTTTTATGTAGCACTTGAAATGGAAGGAATTGACAAAGTATCTCAAGACTTCCTAAAGGCCTCTGGCAAGATTCTGTTGGAGAACCTAAGCAGTCATTAGGGAAGAGGCAAAACGTCATTGCATGTTAAAAGGCATCCTGATAGAAGGTCAATAGTGACATGTTCAAATTTCAATTGTAGGAGTGCATGGCATATTTATTTCATTTTAGGAGGATTGATAATGAGGGAGTGTAAATATATAGATGAAATTTGAGTAATTTGCCATAGCTAGGAGATGAGTCTGGAAAGCTTTAGAGTTACTTCAACAACCTAGGGTAAGAGACAGCAATACAACAAAATAAAGACATGGTGTTGACTAAATAAATAATACTAAAATGAAAGATTTAGTCAAACCTCATCGATTTTTTAAGCCAAGTGACAAGATCCTTGCCCTGTCATCCGGTTCTGTGAAAATCTCTGCTCTCCTGCAGACAAAAAGGCTAACTAAGTGCATTTAGGCAATTGGACAGGCAGTGGAAACAAACTCATTCTAGTGTTATTTATGAGTCAGTGCTGCAGTATGAGAGAGGGCTCTGTTCAGCTGTGGTCCCTCTACATTGCTGCAGAGCTAAAGCATGCAGAGTGGAGCAACAAGAGTGTTGGCCAGGTCATGTCTTGAATGGCACAACAAATGAAGCCTTTCTTTTCATCCCTCTGTTATAAACTCTTTATCTTGTCTCCCCTCTCTACCCACCTTCCAAAAAGACCTACCAGCATCCCGCCTCTTGTCGCAGTCGACACGAAAGAAGTGCACAAGGGCACGCTGGTGAGCAAAGCAGGAAAAGGGACAAGTTTATTTACAAAACTCAATTTTATACATTTCCTATGGTGCCCGTGGATTGGATGATGGAATCCCGCCTCTCAAACCACATTGGTCAAGCCAACAGTCAATCAACTTTCTCCGCCTACCTAAAAATATGTAAACAATGAAGGACAGTTAGCAAAACAAGACTATTGTTTATAGTAGAAAGTGTGATAAAGTAAAAACTCTGACTCCAATATAAAGGACAATTCAGGAGGCTTAGAAAAGTCTTCAAAAACAGGGCGACAGCCTCTATCTGTATTAGAGTCCCCTTTTCCCAGTATCTCCTTGCTCTCAATTTCCTTGGGGGCTGCACATCCTTCACAGAGTCCAGATTCTCTTACCCTTCACACAGAAGCACGTCCAAATTTTCATCTCACACCGAAAGCTCCTGTTCCTTTCCTCTCCAGCTCCGCCACTGGCACTCTTTTTCCATCATGTGATTTTGACCCATCAAATGGTGGTATCTGCTGTGACTGGCTGGGAACTACATGTGTGTTCTTGGCCAGATTACTGCTGTCCATTTTTGGATATGGCTGAGCATGATTACATTTAATTAATTAATATCTGAGATTACTAGTGCTTAGGACAAGGTTGTTTTTTACTCCTGGCCAATCTCAGAAAATTTCAAAGTTATAAAAGTAATCTTTTAGCCTAATTTGTATGGGTATGGCACATTTCATCACAGGCTTGGAAGGGAGTAGCTCGAGCGTCTTTCATATGCTCCACCTGCAGAAGAAATCAGATTTAAGTCTGTCACAGAGAGAACTAGACATCCTTGATTTCCCAGCATTTCAATTCTGCTTAAGTTTTTAATTAAATTTTTTTTTTTCTGTCAACATATTAGCTAAGAAAGTTCTTCACATGATGTAACAGTGAGAGAAAGCGTTGCTCTGCTGAAGTCTAGAGCACAAATAATTTTCTAGCTAGTATGTGTCCTAGCTGGTTTGTTACTGCATCTGCTTTTTGGATATATTTCTTTGAGTGATAACACAGCCTTCAGTCACAAACAGTACAAATAAGAAAGGGATAAGCTTTTGCACTGATATGCTTTTCCTCTTTCAAGGAGAAAGATAAACTTCCCTTCCTTTTACTTAGAGGAATTTAACTTTTTATCAGTGATCATGAAAAGGACATGGATTCAGCTGTGCTGTTCCAGAGTTATTAATTTGTACATGGGGACTCAATTTTGGTATCCACAGTACAAAGTTGAAACAAAACACATGAATGAACAGTAACAAAAAGTTTAATTTAAAAATATTTTAAATGTTAAAACTAAATTTAGAATGAATGAATTTTAGAAGATAGATTGAATGAATTTTAGAAGTTAAAATAATTTTTAAGATCAGAGTCCTTTCCAAATGTAAAAATGGGTTTAAATCACAAAGAAGTTTGAAAGGTACTATTTTTATAATAAAATTTGAGATATCTAGTTTTAATTCTTCTTTTCTTTTATTTTACTTATAGGTAAATGTGGCTTCTTGTGATGGAAAATGCCCGTCAGCAACAATTTTCAATGTCAACATCGATAGCCATCTGAGATTCTGTAAATGCTGCCGAGAAACTGGAACACGAGTCCTGACCGTGCCCTTGCGCTGCTCGGGAAACGGCACCGAGATTATGTACGTCATCCAAGAGCCTGTGGACTGCTCGTGCCAGTGGAACTGAACACTGCTGGGGACATGGCTCAGCTTTCACCAGACACAGATTTTTGGTCATGAATGGGTATAGTATTCTGTAGGGAAATAAAAAAAAGGCATCAGTTATGCTTTATAATGTAACTTTTCCCAAATTCATCAAAGACATTGTTTGTTGTTCTTCGAGTTGTCTTCAAATATATTGGCAAAAGTAGAAAGGAAAACATAAATCCGTTTGAACAAGGTGTAGTTTATCCATCATTTATTTTTACTCGGTGGCTTTCTAATGAGGTGATAAAAATGCTGTTAATATGGTTAGTATTTCCAGTGTTTTACAATTTTGGATTGTGGCTACCTATCAAAGTGGAGAATTTGCCAAATAATTTTCTCAGTGGTTCATTTACTTAGAGGCCTTCAGTTGAAAACCATCACCAGTCCCACATTAAAATGGAAAAGAAGCATATTAGGATTTTGAAAATGACTGAATTAACTTATTTTAAAAATAGTGGGTTCAGCTGTAATGTTTTTCACCTTGCTCAAAAATCTATCTTTTGTCCATTAAGCTGTTGTCAATGACTGGATTCTGCTTACACTGTAAATCACTGAGAAACAACATGACTGTGATCTGTAAGTACTTGTAGGAACTTTCCAGAGTATATAGCAGAATCATAATATCTTGAAACCTTAGACATATATTTAATTTTTATGTATATTATAAATATGAGGCATGAATATGCAAAGGCTGAAGAGTTATAGCTTTTGTGTCTTAAAAATAATTGAAAGCCATTTCTACTAAGATTTCCATTTTATATCCATTTTTTGACTTTTTACAGATGAAAAATTGGCTGTTTGCTAGTATAGAATATATATATTTATTAAAAAGCCCCACAAAATTGCACATTTTAAATAATCATAATGGGTTTTGTCTTTGTTTTCTAGTCAAGAAGATTTGAAGATTTTGTTTGAAGATTTATGTTCAATATTTTAATTTTTTTTTTCAATACAGATATTTAGACTATTGCCTGAATTTAGGATTCATAATTTTTGAATCCAGGAAAAATAAGTCAGGTTTTGAAGGACTTAGGTGAGTTATTCATGTTCAATCAAGTTGTAATATCCATGATTCAGCATCTTAAGGTGAATGTCATCTCCCTTTTCTTCAACATACTACATAACTTCCTTTTAAAAATAAAGGATGCAAGTTTAAGCCTGGTTTTAGATTACTTTGCTTTATAAATTCACTGGATGAAAATTATATTAATTATGATGGTATTCTCCTTATCAATTTTCCTTTTAACTGTTTTAATAATTTAACAATTTAAACAGTTTTAACAATTCAATTTAACAATTCAATTTCAGAATTGAAATTCTTGTCTAAAAGTTTGAAAATTTTCTGACAGTTTTGCAAGCTCTCATCGTTTAAATATGAAAAGGTTGGATTATCACATGTGTTATTACAATGAATTATAAGCAATTAAAATTGCCTTAAAATCTAAGGCTATTTTTCTACTTTGTGTGACAAATCTTTAATTGTTACATTCTGTTTGATGGCTTACAAAGAAAAATAGCTTATACAGAGAAATCTGTTATTATTAACAAGACTCATCTACTCATCCGTATCATTAAAAATAGTGACTTGGTTTAAAAATTAAATAGCAATCTATTGTAATATATCAGCAAAATATTTACCCATTATAAAGAAATAATGATCAACTAGTGATCAAAATAAAGTGACACTTTGAGAAAGCCTATCCTTCATCTGCATGTTTTTATGATTTGTAAAGCAGATATTTCAAGTTGTATTATATACCAGGGCCTAGGACCAAAATATTTTCTGATACCACTGTCAGAATTTGTGCACAGAAACTTTTCATGCAGGTAAGAAATAGAAGTTAAATCATAGTCATACCTGTAGTGTTCGTGCACTTGTACAGCAAATTAAAGGACAACTTTAAAAAAAAACACCATACTTTTGATTTATTGAGATAGAGGTAGATACCCTATACTTGCATTAGGAGAGTTTGGCCCAAGTCTACTTAATTAATTTAGCATTTGATAAAAAGGAAGCTCTCAAAATACAGTGTTTTTCAGTATAATCATTAAACATTTTCATTGAACTGCTGTGGCTTAAAAAAAGCCATGTAAGCCATTTTCTTTTCTAAGATTTAAAACTGTGTTTGTAATTCAAAGGAATATAATAAACATTATTTTGCAGAGTGATAATAAATCAGTGTTGATGCAATTAATTAAGTTTTGCCACTAAAATGAATGCTAGTGCAAAACCTTAGGAAAGCTTGGAAATTATAAAAGAAGTTATGTTTAAAATTAACTTCATGACAACCTGCAACAAGATAGATGATATTAAACTATTTTTTCCCACTTAGACAATTTACTTTTTAATGCAACAGTCAGTAGGAACTGTGGCAGGATTCTCCCTGAAGCCTGCAGCAAAATCTTACATCTTCAGTGGAGCTGGATATGGTGGCTCTAAGATTGTCTTTCCTTTTAGAGTTAAACTTCACACTCAGGCTGCTTCGGCCTTGTCAGAAAGCAAACATCTCTTAAAACCCATGAACATTTCCTGGACAGCCCGCCCAGCCCCTTTCCCTCCAGAGGGTGACACTGGCAGGATGTCATGTGTTTTATATAACATGAACTAGCCCTTGCAACCCTGAGAGAAGAGAGCCCTTGCACCAGAGAGAAGGTTTGAATGAGCCTATAGTGGGGCAGGACTGCTCTGCTCCACATTTCCTCTGTCTGCAATGTGCACATGACCACATATACCATTTATGGTTTGTCTTGGCTTTCACATGACCACATATGCAGTTTATGCTTCTGTCTTGGCTTTCTCATGTCTCTTCAACTCTGCATTCCTGCCTCAAGTCCAATCCTCAAATTTTGCATAACTCTGTCTGAACATGTGTCTTGTGAGCCACTTTGGAAAGCTGTTCTAAGTCTTATTTAGTTAAATACCAAAATTATTTAGTCTGGTTATTATGAACCAAACAAGTTTTAACACCCACAGAGTTCCCTCCCTTCTACCCACTCTGAAACTAAGGCTAGCCTAATTTCTACTCCCCTAAAAGGAAGGCTGGGAAGGCATGCTCCCGAAACTCCCACACCGTCATTGAAAAATCCAAGAACTGTGCACGATGGAGTGGAAGTCTTGTGCTGCAGCCCCACCATGCCTTGTCATTTCTCCCATCTGTAACTGCTTCCCGTGGCCCTTCGCTCCTGCATTTCCACTGTTCTGTTCCCCTACATGGGCTTGAAAAGGATTCCCACAACATAAAGGCTTAGCCATAAAACTAACCAGATATTTTAGGGATTAACATAAAAACATCTCTACGCTTGGAATCAGATTGTACCTGAATGCGCTTCTGTAAAATGGTACGTCTTGGCCACATTATTTATTTTAGACTTTTATAATTCCATTGCCTTTTTACCAGGTAATTTGTTAAGACAAACTATAGCCCAAATGTACAATTAGAATTTGAAGCACAGCTTTTAATACTAGGTATAAGCCACTTACTGTGTGTTTTCATTAATAAAATCTGAGAGTACAGATATACAGGCAGCTGATATTCCCACTTTTAGCTAGCCAAATATGTATACTACAAATAAAAAGTAAAGCGTAATTAATTTGCATGATTTGTTTCCACATTGCAGTCAGAGCTCTTCTCAAATACATACTCCTGTACACTGGTGAAATTTTAGGGCAGGATCAGCCTGAGTTTTGGTGTTTGAACATAGTTAGAAGCCACGTATATACTGAGAGGCAGAGGCATTTACAGCAACCCACTCTGAGATTACAAATGGTCACTATGCTGTTCACAGTGCTTCAGCAGTGACAAAATTCTGTTTGAGATGTCCTTTCCCCCTTCTTTCGGAATCCCTTTTCCCTGGCACTAGTTTTTTTCTCTGGAACTTCTGCTGATAAACTCATCTTACAGGAACTGTAATTATTTTTTTATAATTATTTTATTATTATTCATTAGTTCTGTATAATTCTTTCCATCTCTTTTTCTTCCATCTTGTCTTTTACAAGAATTCAAAGGACAAATCCAATTTCCATATACTACAGAGATTCACCTTTGTGTAAAAACTTACTGCCACATAAACATGTAGATACCACTCAGGAATATTGTGGCAATGAAAAATACTGACTTGAACTAATTTTTCCAAGTTCTGTCTCGTCAAAACCCTTTTCAGATGTTACCTTCAGATGCTGCTGCTGCTGTAATCATGTATGAGTATATGTCCAAAGGAAAAATCCCACAGGAATGAATTGTAGGGGACAAAACATAAATGAGTTGTTACAAATGACCATAGCAATATAATCATAATGGAGAAGAAAGCATGAAGGCCAGAATATTAGCAGAAAATCTGTACAGTTACACACTCCCAGCTATTCTCTCCAATATATTTTCAAAAAACATTCACAACTGTAAGTAAAAAAATCTTTTGAGGGGTAGACTTCAGCACTTTAATGCAAGAGAAGAAAAGAGTTTTAGTGAGGAAAGGTCATGGTGGAGATGTTTTGTGTGTAACACTGTACTAAATTTTGTCTAAACTTTCTTTAAATGCTGAGTGGAATGTGCAAGCTGCCTATAGGATAAGAAAACTTAAAAAATTATCCCTCCATTAACAGGTCACCAGAGTTTAGGGAGGAAAGGTATACTCAGAGCTGAAGGACAATGGGCTGTAGCAAATAAGATATATTGACTAGACCTTGGCAGCCATATAGTGATCATTTAAGAACTGTCATTTTTGCCTGTTTGGAAAAATAAGTCTCTTTGTAGACCAATAAGGTGATCCTATATCTACTGGAATCAGTGATAAATCATTCCCTAAGATCAGGGATTTGAGAATCTTTCTTCATTGAGATAGTCTGAAAAAATGTCTTATCCATGTGGTTTCTAGTTTTATGAGTAGTTTTGTATGGGGGAGCTTGAAGAGCTGCTTCTGTACTGATGTCACACTGGAGAAAAGTGAATGGTGTCACGACTTAATCACTAGAAATGCTGAATAAAAGGAATGTGCTTATGTTTTGGGGAGTGTTCTGTTAATTAAGGTGGAATGTGCCATGCACACTTAATTTATTGGGGTTTACACAGAGAGAGCTCCTGCTGGTGTCTTGAAAATCACTTTGTTAATAAAGTCTCTCTTTGTGCCTGATGACTGCAAATTGCCCTGTAAAAAAAAAATTGAGCGTGCCTGCGTTGCAAAACAGATGAATAGGCAGTGGCTTACTTTTGTAAGCTAAATAAATTGATAGCTAAAATAGCATTCAGGTGATTGCATCCATGTGCTCTGCTGCTCTGATAGGGAGATTGACTCAGTGTTTTGAGATCAGGGGTTTCACTGCAGCAGCATTTGTTTTACTATGTGTGTCTTTGAGTCTGGATAACATAAAAGCTTCAAAATGGTATTTTTCTGGTAAGAGTAAGTCTGCCTTGTTTACTACAAGTTCTAAATAAAGCTTTAGTTGAAAATTTTATTCCTTATTTCACAATTCACAGTTCAGTGGGATACAGGTTTTAGTGAAAATTAGGAATAGGCCACTGAAAAACGAGATAGTATCTCAAGGCAAAAGTATGATGCGATGATAACAACTAAGAAAATACAAAGTATATAATATGATTGTTGCTCTTTTTATGGTACACATACATCATGGCATTGATTTTTTTATTTTATAATCTGTAAACAGTTTTTATCAGCATATTAAACTGATTTAATTTCAAAGAACACAGTGGAAAACTAATTCTTTATTAAAAATGTTATTTGGGGCAAGATTAGGGAATTGGGAATTATACTGAGGTAAGTTCAAAACCAAAATTGCTGCTTCAGATCTGGCCACAGATGAAAGTCACCCAGTATATTTTTCTGAGCCAAGTTCTTGTTCAGCAGCCTTTGGGAAATAGATTGGTGATCTTACTGCTATGAATTATTTTCTAGTCTTTATTTATAGTTGCTTATACTGGTGACTTTGTGTGGGACCTCTGTAAAGTCATAAGATGTACAAATGGTTCTGCAGCAGTGCTTAGTACTTCTGCAGGAAAGTGTTTTCAGGCTTATTTTGTACACTGACCACAGAACATCTGGATAGAAAGGTGTACTGTAGAAAACAACCACAGTCTGAAGGAAAATAAGTAAGTGATTGCAATAAATTTTGATCTGGTAGTCACATAGAAACTAAAAATAATTTTTTACACTGAGGGGTTTTTAAATGACTAGTGAACAACAGGCACATCCACAGTTCAGTGAAATCAAAGGATCTTAGGAAACTTGATATGAGACTTGGGAAGAGGCAGGGCCAGAGCAAAGACATACATCCTGGGTGCACCATTGGCTGCCTCTGTGTCCATGTGAAGTGTAAATGTGTGTATTAGTTTTTCCCTTAGGATATTCTGACATCACTTTGCTTAGAAGCTGTGGTGATACAAGAGATACTGGGACAATAACAATGGATCAACCAATTCTTCTTCTGCTTTTATTACAGTATTTATTTAAGGTAAGGAAAATACTCTATTTTTGGGGGGTGCATAATTAGTCAAAGTGAATGTTGAAAATTGATGGTTTGTGATTTGGACTGCTTTTTTCCCCCCATGCTTTTGAACATTCCTAGTCTTCTTTCTACTTAAATAGTTGCAAGCTGTTTTGAGATCTTTAATCTGCTTTACTGCCTGCTGCTTTGGGTTTAATGTTATTCCCCAGAAGAAGTAAGAGATCGCAGGATCTTTAAGTCACCTCTTAGACAGGTATGGTATGAATGAAAAGCTTTAATGAGTTCATTATCATACCTCTGACAGTGGTAAAAGAGCAGACTCCTGGGGAAGACTGTAAGAATAGTGTAAGAAAATTACCTACACTGTGTCAGTTTTCCACCATTTGCATCTTAAGGGCTTCTTGAGATGGGTGTATTTGCAGTGCCATTTTTGAGCTTCATTGTAGCTCTCTTCTATGAACTTGAACTTCTGCAAACATGAATGGACCTCCTCGGACACCCCTTGGAACTTGTAGTACTCATTTTAAGCCTTGTCAGATAAACTACTTATTTTGTGAATAATTTTCTTTTTTCCCCTCTTCTTTAAATCTGGAGCATACAAGCTGTGGTTCATCCATCAAAGTGCTTGTACTTGAAGAGAAAATGAAAATCAATCTCTGCACCCTTTTGGTTACTTAAGATTTTATCGATCTCTGCTGTTTTTCCCCTGAAGTGCCTCTTTTTCAGACTGAGAAGCCTACTTGAGTCTTATGTTGAGACACAGTTGATGGCAAAAGTCAATAAGTTGTTGTTTGTTGTTTAGGTCTCCCTGGCTCCAGTTTAGCTAGCCTGAAGATAGATTTGAACCTGAGGTCTGTTTGGTCAATTTAATAATTTTGTCTTTATTTTTTCAGTCTTTAGATAAGGGCTTAAGAAGTGATGGCAAGGTGCTGGCAACAAAAAGGAACATTCTAAATCCCTCTCATTAGGTATAAGCATGGAACAATTTCTGAGTGCACTTGAAAATACACTTCTTGGTTTTTAGTCTAAGTATGATGTCTTTTGTATATTAAAATGGCACACAATTGCTGCTGGTGGGAAATGATTAAAAATGGTTAATTCAATTATTGCCAAATATATATTTTTTTATCTTTAAAATCAGATTTTCCTACCCTTTGAATTGTCTGGGCTAGGCAGATTATGTTTTCAAGGAATGCAAGCCAGCTATACACCCAATATACTGAATTAAAGATCTGAAAATTTTCCTTAAAATATTCATTAAAAACTTTTGTGTATGCCATCAATAAATCCATGTCAGTTCATTACAGAGGTGCTATATATCCTCTTGTAACTCTTGTAAAGGATTTATAGAGTTTAAAAGATTTATAAGCTTTACAAAGTTTATTCTTCTCAATGTATAATCTAAACCCTGAACACTGAGATATTGATAGATTTATAGTTATGTTATTTATTCATTAGTTAAAGGAAGTTATGTTAAGCCAAACTGAATTCCAGAGTAAGTTATACTTAAAAAAATAAACAAATGAGTTTTTTGCTTTTTATGGTTTTGGTTTGGTGGGAGGTTTTTGTTTGGTTGGTTGTTTGTTTTTTATGCATGGTACATTGCTTTACAGGACAACACAAAGTAATACAATAAAAAAACTCCTTTTATTTTATTGTCCTAGGGGTTCATATTTGATTTTTATTTTGGTTTAGTTTTTTGAATTAGATTTTAAGTTCATTGCCAAGATGACATTTGTTTGTCATCTCAATTCATTAAGAAAGCAAAAATGGACCACAAAAAGCAGAGCTGCAGTATTTTATAAATGTGTTGTGATAGGCATGGACATCACACCCACTGATTTCTTTGAATGTTAGATCTGTTTCAGGTTTATCTTAAACTAGATCAAAGAAGCACGTAAGTTTCTGGTTCAAAATGAAATTCAGAGAAGGAAGCTCCTTCTCTGATGTGTTAAGCCAAAGTCCTTCGAAGGCAGGTAAA
This sequence comes from Prinia subflava, assembly GCF_021018805.1. Classification (NCBI taxonomy): domain Eukaryota; kingdom Metazoa; phylum Chordata; class Aves; order Passeriformes; family Cisticolidae; genus Prinia; species Prinia subflava. Next base: position 34,456,474 of record NC_086250.1, on the reverse strand, counting down.
ACTGTGAAAAAGATTGTGTCAAAAATGCAGAAGACTTGCTTCTAGAATGAGTTCCCTTCTGCAAGAAGCTGAAGTGCTGAATGAAATTTGCATTGCCATGGCTAAATTAGATTGCTAAGGAGGTGTTTAATAAATTCTTTCTTTACCTCTTGGAAGTGGTTGTTTATTATTCGGAAATAGTTGAGAATTTTGAAAGTGATGTCACTAAAGTTTTTAACGTGTAATGTAAGAATAGGATGAGACCTCCAGCTCCTGACTGCCTGTAATTGTGGTTGCAGTATGAACATTGCAAGTGAAATTTCTGACATTGTTTCTAATATAAAATGCAACAGGTTTCTGTCATATTTGGGTCAGCTGACATGATTTTTCCACCTCTGGAGAGAGAAAGAAAACTAGAACCTGTACCTGCATAACTTGTAAAATATTAGGAGTTCACTGTGTCTCTTACAGTAGAGCTGGTGATACTGGTCCATGCACAAACAATTGGTAGCTGACAAGCTCTAGGTAAAATTAATTAAAATGGACAGAGTTTAATTATTTAGTTAGAGATGTGTTTGCTGCGTTTTGTACTAAGTTGCACTCATGTATGTTTGTGTTACAGGGTGCACAGTGTGTAGAGTGTGACCAAGCAAAGAAACCTGCTAGAATAGTTTTGATGGAGTGGACTGAATTGCCCAGAGAAGAGGATCCAGACTATTATATTCTGACATACCAGCAAGCAGATGCTTTCAGTCAAAAAGTATATTTTATCAATCTGAGCAATAAGTTATTCCATGTTATTTAAGCTGTAGGTAGCAGTAATTATTAGCACCATGTGTTTGTTTGAGTTGTTGTTTCTAAAAACAAAAACAAAAACAAAAAAAGAAAAATAGCAAATAAAGAGAAAATTCAGAAAAAATGTATTGGATTTTTAAATTCATGTCATTTATTTGCACTCTTACAGAGTCCTACTGAAGCCAGTGGGACTCAAAAGACCCTTGAGTATCCTGTTGAATAAGGATGGATGGTCATATGCTCAAAGTTAAGAATTTGCAAGTTCTTCAAAGTACTGTGGTTTGAAGGAGGAGTTTAACTTCTGCAGGGGATGCACAGACACTACCCCTAGATCTCAGTGGGAAGGCATTGTTCTTATTTTGAGCACAGGATGTTCAGGAATTTAAAGAAAATATGGGGATTTTAATATGAAGATGTTTGTTATTAATGTGATTTCTAACAGGCTTTGTTTCAAATGCATTGGATATTTTACAGTGTAACTGCAGCCTCAAGTTTGATGTGAAGCTATACAAGCTCTCCTTCTAAAAGCTTCATAGATCACTAATAAACTGTATTTTTATTACTTTCACTATATTCAGAAATTCCTTTACCTTGCAGAATGTAAAAAACATTTCTAAACTTGAACAGAAACCTGTCAGTACTACAGTTCTGCTCGAGGAAAATAGGAAGTATGATATCACAATAGAATCCCTGAAAAATGGCCAAATATTGAGCGTAAAATCATTTAAAACACGTAAGTCAAGTAACACAAAAATATTTTGGTATCTTAATATTTAGTCTAATACTGAAGATCAAAAATTAGGAGTTCAGTTCCTGAGGTTACTCATGTATTTAGAAACTTTGCATTGATATATGTTTTCAACTATGAAGCATTGAAGGACTAATTTTATATAATGTGTTTGGTTAGTGCAACAATTCTAAAATATGAGACTGATGTACAAGTTTGTGAGAGTTTAAATATTAAGGGTTTTGCTATACTACATTAATTCTAGGAGAACAAATTTATAACAGAGGACCATGGAAAAAGTTACTTAAAGCCTGGCAATTTCATAATAACATAGGGTCATTGTCTTAAAGAAATTAAAAAAAAGTTTCAACTTTGCAACAGTCCCTCCTTAAATAGGGTTAATAAGTATCTTGAAGATCTTAGCATTGTGACTACCTGGGACAGAATTTCAGTATTAGAATGTATGAGTTCAGCCATTGAATTTATAAAAATATCATTTATAGCTGTAAATCCGTTCAGGACTGTAAGCCCCACTGGTTACCAGAATGAAGAGGCTTTCCAATCTTAACTTTACCAATTAAAATAGTTTGGCATTACCTTTGTACACATTGCAAGCTCATACTATTGCACAGCTTTGGAATACAGACTTGTATCTGAATTCAAACAACATAGCTGGGAAAAAAAACCTCAGTAAGTTGAAAGCATTGCAGGAGCCATCAACTGCTGAAAGATCATTCAGCAACCTACAGGAAGTGGTTATGCTGCTAATGTGTTACTGCACTTAGTGTCTATTACTTCACTGATATTCTATCTAAATATGTACTTTTGCTGTGAAAACACTCCTGGAAGTGTGCACTTTTATCTCTGCTTGCTTCAGACATAAGTTAACATACCATGTAAATAAAGGAAAATATGACTTTCTTAAATGATGCTACATTTCCTTCTCTATTGGGACTATCCCTCATTCCTTCTCAAAAGAAAAAAAGTAATAATACTGATGAAATAAAACTTTGAATTAATTATTTCTTTGTGGCAAACACAGTATTTTTTTTGTTGTCTACTAGGTGGAATTTCAGAAAATGACATCAAAATATTTGTGACAGCTACTACAGTGTCTTTTAATTGGAGTATGATGATCAAAGAATTTTCAGTTTCTCTTTTCCTGAATGGTACTTCTCAGATTATAAAAAGACCCAGTGGATTCTTTGTATGGAGAAATTTGACACCTGCCACCATTTATACATTTACGTTTGTATTTGAACAATTATATCCAGAATTTGTAAATGTGTCTCAAACACTGGATATTCAAGCTGAAACAGGTATATATTAGAGTTTCTTGTAGTCACAGTGAATGCAAGTTAGTACTGCATATTTTCTAGAGGGGTTAAGAGTAAATTGTAAAAATCCTGTATTCTGTTTTAGGTATTTTAGTAGATATGGACGCTATTTCTAGAAAGAGGAAATAAATTGAATGTTAATGACATAGGAAGGAAGGTTATTTCTAATCAATGCTTAGTAATTTAGGAGCAAGAATTCAAATTTACATGTGCAGATATTTTAACTATATTTTTGCAGTCTAATATAGAGTGAAGTTAATGTTGAACTTAAGCCTTGTAATTTTTGGAGTGTATGGATTGAATTTGCTATATAGTTTTAATGAAAAGACAAAGAAAATCCTGAGTTTAAAAAGAATTTGGGACACTTTCTGAAGCATTCAAAATTATGGGATTTGCTGAGTGGCAAACTTAGGTCTGCTGTTCTGTTAGAAATGTTATGATTCTGAGGATATTATGGCTTGGTTGTGTGTCCTCATTCCTTTAAATGTGCTACTCTTATAATGTAATACACAAAATACACAATAATACACAAAAAAAAGGATTATATAAAATCAAATTGAAGGAAATAATTATTTTCCTAAACTCAAGAAGATATTAAAAGCAAATTGTTAAATTTGTTTTTATAATTAAAAAAATTAAATCATAGAAACTAAACTTAAAAATTAATTTCTTTTCTAGAGTATGACAAAGATTAATGATCCTTTTTTTTTTCTTCACTGGGTTGCAGTTGTAGCTTTTAATTCAGTCAACCAGATTTTTTTAAAACACTCAGGACTTTAAAGGAGTTTGGTTTATAATCACTGAATGTTTTGAGGGTTGAAATGATGACTTAATTAAATGTTATTGTCCTAAAAATGTCTGTAATTATAAGAAATTATAATGAAATTATAAGAAATCAGCACCAGTGCCATGAGTAATGCAGCATATCTTTAAAATCCTGTCCTTGTTCACTTACAGGCACCTGTTCCCAAGGGTGGGTGGCATTCCAGAGCAGCTGCTACCGAATGGGTAAGGAGAGCAAGCCCTGGAAGGTGGCACAACAAACCTGTGAAACCTCTTCGCAAGGGGCACATCTTCTTGACATAGGGAGTGAAGAGGAACGTGGGTTTGTGTTGTCATATCTCCAGAAAACTAGCCGAATAATCATGTTATGGACAGGTCTTAATGACCTTAAGGTCAGTATATTTTATCATCTTTGTTATTACAGATTTGGAAGCAGATACAGATATGGATACAGATATGGAGAATTTTGAAATAGAGAAGCCAATCCTTTGGAATAAAAAATGCAAAGCAGTACATTGGTTATTTGTTCATATAGTTATTAGTAATTAGATGAAGAATCATTGTTTCTTCCCATTTGAAATATTGAAAATATTTAGAAGGTCATATTCTTCTAAGAAACCCCACAGTGTATACTCAACCTGTAATTTTGTGTGTTTTTTCCCACGGATATTATTTTGCCTGTGGGTGGTGCTGCATTACCAGATTTTAAATCTCAGTCTACACACTTGTTATTATTGCTATTGAAGTCTGGGATTGACTTTGTCAGCTTTGATGCAGGTCTGAAATGTTGAGTGTTGATATTAGTGAGATCTATCCAGTATAGTTGGAGCAAGGTGTTTCTTGTAAAGTATTTCCCATTCCTTGTATTTGGGATGTGAAAAATTCTTAATGCCACATCCGCCACTACAAAATCATTTGGTGAGGTGTGGTGTGTGTGGTTTGGGAAGAACTACTGACATAAATGAAAGTATTGGGAAAGCTCTTGGAAAGATGGAGGCACTGTGCCAGAAATGTGGGATCAGGCTCCTGTGATTTGATTTAGTGAAAACTTATTTTGTGCTGAGTATAGAAGGCTGGTAGAAAGCCAGTGGTTTTTGTTTGAAAAAATCTGCACCCTGAAATTTAATTTTAATATTGTTTTGGTAAAATTGTTTTACTGTGAAAATAGTAAAACCAAAGCAAACTTTGTGTTAGAGCAGGAGTGGTAAGTGTCACACCAAATGTCATAGAGATAGAGAAATTCCTTTTTGCAGACTCTGTTAAATAATGAGGCTACACAAACAAGTCAAAGTGGGATAGCATGTAGACTGGAGAAACACAAATCTTTCTAGGTTAGAGAAGCACTGTAACCATCCTGGTTAGTAAAACCAGTTAGGCTTTAACCTAACCTAACTAACTAACCAAAAAAAAGTTAGGAATGTATGCATTTTACATGTAATATTATTTTGTTAATACATGCACTTTACATGGAATATTATTGTGTTAATACAACTCCAAAGCCACTTCTCAAATTGCTGTAAGTTTTACACTTTAGTGATATTCCTTGTAACTAACTGGATATTTTAGAAATAAGGTCAGAAGCATTATAATTTTTGCAAGTTGGAAAGAGTACTGGAAGGTTGTGGTTTTTTAAGTTCTGGTTACACAGGAATGAGTCAATTGTCAGTTTGGAATTTGACTTTTAGCCAAGTGTTCAATCATTACATGCATTTTGATGTTTGTGGGAGTCAGTCAGTTAAATGAACTAGATGAGAACCATGTTTTAAGAATAGCAAGGCATAATAATAAAATGCTTGTTTTACAAGAACTCCTTTCCTAAATATTTGTACTTAATTAGTGTGTTCAAGAGCTGTCTGAATATGTTTCAATCTGAAATGTGATTGTTGTCATCTGTTATCATCTTATGAGAATTCCAGATACTTGCACCAAATTGCACTTACCTCAGGAGTTCAAATATCATGGGACATACAGTATGAGTTGCAGGGTTTCTTTAAAATCTGAGATTTGAATTGCAGATTCAATTATTTTTACTTTCTCATTTGTATTTGAAGCATTAGGAAGGTAAATCTCTGCTTTCAAAAAGAAATTTCAAATTTTCTATTTTTCTCCAAGAATCCCAGGACTTGGAATATTTGCTGAAAGGAAATTAAAAAGGAAGTAAGTTCTGAGGATGTTAAAGCTGGGGCTATAACCTACTCAGAAGATTTCGGCAGCCTTAGGAAAACTGCCGAGTACTGTGACACTGACAAAAATTAGCAGCACTGTGAGCAGCATTAGTTCTGTAGTATTTGTATTCTCACAGTTTGTCCTTCTTTAACCCTACTTTGATCTGTATCTGAATTCAAACCCTTTCTGATGAGGGTGATCATTCTGTGGAATGCAACAGAGACCCTGGAGGTGTAGGTTAGTGCATGAAAGAGTGGAGTGCTTTGGTGATACCCTCATGCCTGTCCTGACACTCAGTGCAGCTCCTCAGTTAGGAAGTGCAAAAGGTAGCCAAAGAGACTTCACTATGCATTTACTTGCAAGCCTTGCTGCAGAGGTTTGTCATTGTACTATCCCTTGGTTTCCTGTGCCTCTCCTTAACTCTAGTGTCTAGGAAGATCAGTACATTTAAAAGAAAAACAGATATGCATTGATCTGTGTAGCATTTTTGAAATGGCAGACTAAATGCACAAGTCCTCCTGAAAGACAAGTCCAAGTATTTTGTACCATTGGAAATATACTTTGCTCCCTTGGGAAGTAGAAAATATCACAATATTTTATTTTACTTTTTCAATACAACAAATAAATTGAAAAAATAGATTTATTCTCAACAAACATTGATTTATCATTTTCTCAGGGAAATGAAAAAAAAAAGGGGGTTTTCCTCCGTCTCCCCTCTTCTGAGCATCTTTAATAAAAGAATAAACAACAGAAGACTTAAAATGATGGTAGTACCTGAACTTTTCTCCATTGGAGTACTTAAAACGTTCACTTAGCCCGTATGACCACAGACTGGCTAGGTCTTAGGCTCTTTTACCTCTGGAGAGTGCCCCAATGCCATGCCTAAATGTTCTGGGTTTTCTGTGAATCCCCTGTAGACGTTAGAATATGTCAGTGTAGACTGAAGCCTGTGTCCCACTGGAGGGCTCTGCCCTGCAATGCTGTCAGCAGATTCTGCAAGAATCTTTCCTCCCAAATATCATCTTGCCCCACCCTAGTGTTTGTAGAGCTCTGCTGGAAAACCAGAAAATACCTCAAAGGTTACAAACCTGGAGTGATGTGTGAGTGAGTGTCCTAACAGCTGAGAAACCAGCAAACAGAAGGGTGAAAGGGAGTATTTCCTAATCTGATTGTGAATATAGCCATGGTTTTTTCAGCTAAATATTTTTGTTTTAAGACTCAATTTATGAGTTTTTTTGACTGAGTGATTTTTTTAACTGAATGCACTCTTTAGAAAATTATCCATGCAATATGATTAAGTTATTTGATTAATGATTTTTAAAGCCTTGTTTGTAATGATGAAACATACTCATGTGGCTTATATTATGCTATGTTATATTATTATCTTGTAATATTTTGTAGTAGAAGGGTTGAAATTTTAGATTGAAACCTTTATTAAAAATAGACCTATATAATTAACTTGTATAAATGAAGTACATACATTTTGGATATTTAGGAATACACTTGCAATGAGAGAAACCTTAATAATTTATAAATATAATCTAAAAAAACTGAATTTTAATTCCATTTTTTTCAATCTAGGAAGAAGGTCAGCTCTTGTGGACAGATGGATCTCCTTATCTTCTAAAAGACAGTATCTCATCTCTGTCAATGATACCAGAAAATCAAACTGACTGCTATGCCCTTCAGAGAGATCCCACTGGCCCAGATTATTTCTTCACAGGATTTTTCTGCTATGTACAGCTGCCATATATTTGTGAATATGAATGTAACTATATTTTTTCAATATTTTGCATTTATTTTTAAAATCCTTGCACTGATTAAATTTATATTCAAAGATACAAATATAAAAATAAAAGTTTTAATAATTTTATTCATTTTTTGTGTTCTTTTTCAGTACCTCTGGTACCAGAGAACTTCATGTTTGATGTGCATGATGTCAAGACAACTGAGGCTGTATTTGTGTGGAGCAGTGTGGAAACGTGGCTGAAGTCAGGCTTTGCACTTATACTTAAGTACTATTTTGATCAGTGGAAACCACACATTCTGAACTTGCCTGTGAATACAACTAAAACAAAAATTGGGCAGCTGTCTCCAGGCCTTCACTATAGTTTCTTATTAGCAGCAAGAAACCCAGAAGGAGCACAGACTAGCTTAAGTCCAATTCTGAAGGTAGAAACAAGTAAGTTATGAAAATAAATTGCAGTAATAACCAGATAATCATATATTTTTTATATTTTCCCTTTAATTGCACTGTTTTTGCATTCTCTGTTTATCAATATTCACTGTCAAGGGTGCTTTGTTAGATTTTCTCAAATAGTATTTAGCCTGTATGTAAGTATGTATTGTTAGGTTTTCAGGCTCTATTTAAAACAAACAAACAAACAGACACGGGAAAACACCCCACAGTTATCAGTGAAAGGCATGAGAAACTATTGTAATATTTCTGTTCCTAATCTTACTCAACAGGGCCCTTGCACTCCCAGAAGTTAGAGGCCACGTATGTTTCATCTGCAGAAATACATTTAAAATGGAAGCCTCTACAGCATTCTTACAATGCTTCTTTTCATTACTACCTGGTCAACATATTGGATACTGAAACCAACACCTGGGAACAGTTACCAGTTGAAAAAAGCAAGACTTCAGTAGTCATAGGAAATATAAAACCTTATCATCAATACCAGTTATATTTACAGAATGTAGCAGAGAAAGGCACTGTAAGCTGCCATGAGAAGCCTATATTAATCACAACAGGTGATGTATCCATTTTCTAGTTGTTTTGTTTAACAAGACAGAGTTTAAATTGAAAATACAAGGCATAGAGGTATTTTTAAAGCCATGTCAGATTGTGATTGTTGGGATACTCTTCAAAACCTTCCAAAATTCTGAAATCACCAATCCCTTTATTTATTTATTTATTTATTTACTTACTTACTTACTTACTTATTTACTTATTTATCTACTTACAGCACATTAGTATGAAATAAAGAAGTGATATCCTGAGAGAGAAATTCTGATTTAGTTTATACCTCTAATTTTAGCAAAGTTAAAACATTATCATGATTTCTCAAACTTCTTAGGGCAGACTGTGTCATCTTTTTACTCCTTTATACCTTTTTATCCAATGGAATGGAATATGCTTTCAAAATGAGTCCTTATTTGTTATGAGAAAATAGAAAATAGAATCTACCTGTAACAGGTAGTTGCCACACAAATTATTCTAAGAAATAATCAAATGAATCATTAGGTGTTAAATTGTGACATTTTAGAAGAAAAAACAAACCGAGAGTCATTATTGGAAAGTGATTGTAAAGTGATAGTAAGTTTGATGTATGGTTTTATACTGACATCTCTTTCTTTGATCAAGCTGTCAGTCCACCTACGGCTGTTTACATTCACCCTGAGGATGTAGAAGAAGAGAGTGTAATACTTCACTGGAAGCTGCCTCAAGAGTGTCAGGAGTCCTACATTCAAGTGAAACCTAATTCAGGCATCGGTGAAATCAAAAAGTTTTTATTAAGTAATAAAGAAGAATTAAAGGTTGATGACCTAACTCCTGGAATGGCTTATGAAATAGCAGTGGCAAGTGTGAAAAATGGAACTATGAGCGAACTGAAGACCATTCAATGCACTTTAAGTAAGATATTATTTATGGAAATACAGACAATAATACACACTTCAGTCTCACTATTGTTGCTATCACCTCCTTAATTTGGTGGATCAAGTCAATTTGCTAAATAACCAAAGATCAAAACTTAAATATGAAATGTAGAGATCCAATCTTGATTGTTAACAGTAAATTTAAGAATTTTTACAAAGACAGTGCGGCCTTGGAAAACGTATTGGAACTAGTGGTAACTGTGATGGGAAGAGCAGCTGGAAATCCTGTTCCCGCTGGCAGAGGAAGCTGGATGAATCGTTGATTTGCATTGAAATAGGAAAATATTGGAATGATTGAAACAAATGATTGATTTTTGGAGATACACTAGTTGTTCTGAGAACTGTGAGAAAGAATTGCCCCACCATTAGTGAGAGGCTGCTAGGAAAGAATTAGAAGTAATAATAGCTAAAAATAAAAGCTTTGCATTGTTTGTCAAAGCATCTTTCCCATCCATAGGGAAGGGTTTATGGAAGGGTTTACCAAAATGTTGAAATGTTTTTGGTGCAGTATAAATTTTTTGCGTATGTGGAAGGAGTGGGCAGGATTGACTTATATATGTGGTATATAAAGGCTGAAGCTGTCAGCTTATAGATTTATGAAATGCTGCATTGTCATTTCTTTCTAAATGATTTCAGTATTTTGGAGAGTAAGAGTCTCAAGTCTTTTCCAGATTTTTTTACATAGGATTAGATTTAATACCTCATTCACGACACAGATGACAAAATTCTAGATGGGATATTTCACAGCTGTCAGAGCCAACTGTAAGGAAAGCAAACTAAACACATCAATGTTGTATTCATCAAGTGCACCTCACTCTCCATGGCTATCTCCCTGGCCACATCTACATTTCTGTATAGTTTTCCAGTTATCTTGCTTAACTTCTAGGTGCAGTTGTGGTTGAGAAGGAAATTCCGGTAAAAAACAGTTAAAAGTTCAGGTTTATTGTTTCTGAACAATGACATGCTATGATAGCTGCTAATTTGCACTCAGCAGGAGTATTTCTCAGGGCAATTGCATCAGATGCATTATGTGGTTTTCACTTAACTTATTTTCAACTGATTTAACGTGGCATTTTTTTTTCTTCTAGAGCCCAAGCCTGTTCAAATTGTAGTTCCTTATGTGCTCTACAGCAATGCTGTGGTGCTGTTTGTTCGCATGCCTGATATCGGAATATTTGATGGCATTTATGTTACAAGTAGAGAAGGACCTAATGCAACTTTCATTTTAAAAAGTGATGGTAAAATAACAATTGGAAACCTCACTGCAGGAAGAGAATATGATTTCTGTGTCTTCACAAAAAGTGGAAAAATGTTGAGTTCCTTTTACTGTATAAATGGTGTAAAAACATGTGAGTATGTGAAGTTCTGATAAAACTGATAAACAATATAAAATCATGATTTTTTAAACTTTCAAACTTTATTTTTATTTCAGTGGAATAGAAAAGACATGCTATTCAAAAGTTATCTTGATATATTTATATAAGCAATTGGCAGTTGTACTAACACTAGCTGTTTTTTAAACAAGACTATAAAAATCCATTATAATTTCTAAATTGGCTAAATTGTGTTTTTTTATATTGTGTATAAAATGTCTAGCAAGCATTTCAGGAATCTAGGCTGTATTAATTTATTGTCCTTGTGGGAGACAAGACACATTTTGACCACTTATTTTAAACAAATAAATGAGTATCAATGGAGTTACTTCTGTGCCTTGAAATGATGAAGTTTATTCCTCCTGGTGCATCTTTATACAAATAATAAAAGTGTTCAGTCCTCCAAGGTAATAAATTCATTCACAAAGTCATTAAAAGAATTGTAGTGGACAGGACAATTTCTAGCAAGGCTTTTAAAAACAGAATTTTAATAGAAAATTAAGAAATGTTTAGAAATGCCTGCTAAAATTGTGTGGTTTTGCTTTCCTATTTTTTATTGTATTTATACTTCCATAAGTTTTTCCATTCCTATTTTATCTTTTTCCTTTGAAATTCCTTTTCTGTTCTGTTTCTTTCAGAATAGAAATATTATAGAAGGAAAAGTTGAGATAGGATCTAAAGAAGTAAGGAAGAAAGAAGAGGAGAATAAGGGCAAGACAGAAAAAATCATTCCCAAATAAAGAAAGCCTTGAAAGCTGATATTTCTTAAAATACAGTTTTAATAAAAACTTTGGGTTTAATCAATCTTTTGACAGCATTTCCTTAATTTAGTAGGAAGCTGCCTTACAAAACGTAGTCTTGTTCTGTCTCTTCTGAGGCCTCAAAAATTTGGAAGAAATAAAAATCCTGACATCTCACATGTATACAGTTTTCCTTAGAAAAAATGTAAATTTTGGTATATTCCAGACAAAAATGACTGTGATGGGGATGAAAGAGATGTAGAGAAGAGTGGGAATTCTCCTGTAATGTGATCTGAATTGTACCTAACAAGACTATACTAGGAAGGATAAAGTGTATTTGTCTAGCCTGATCTATTCTGTTTTGCTGAGCCTTTTGACAAAAGTTAGGTGCATTCTGACCGCAGTGGTGGTGCTATTGGAGGGATTAACTTCGCCCTAGAGAACTTTCCCACCTAGGAGTGCCAGCTCTGTCCTCAGGGAGTGCCGAGGCCGTTTCTACAGGTTAATAGATCTTAAAGGTCCAAGAACATTTTAAAGTCTTAAAGTTGTTTATTACATGCAAGCATATATCTGAAGGTGTGAGAGTCCTAAATGAGCGGTTATGAGCATAAAGTTTTCAGAAATAAAATACCAGAATAAACAGTAGTCTTAACATGGAATTTAACATAACATTCCAGCCTTAGGATAAAACACCCTCCAACTCCTGACCCCAAGCAGGGTTCCTGGCTGTGGGATCACAGTGGCAGGAAGGGGTCCCAGGGTCCCGAATCCCATGCAGAGTTCCTGGCCACAGGGATCGCAGGGACAAGAAGGGGTCCCAGGGTCCTGAATCCCATGCAGAGTTCCTGGCCGCAGGGATCGCAGGGACAGGAAGGGGGTCCTGGGGTCCCAAACCCTCGCAGAGTCCCCGCAGCCCTGAACAGAGTTCCAGGCAAATGCCACAAGGGGGAAAGGGAAGGGACGGGACCCCAGGGCCCAGATCCCGGGCAATAAAGACTACAATAGGTGGTACCTTTAGAATCCCATTTGACTCCCTGGCAGGGCTCCTTCCCCAGGCTGCAGAAGGTGGAGGTTGGATTGATAGATCGGGTTGATCAATCGATCCCTTCACTTCCAACCCAGAGGCTTTTTATCCATAAGTTACAAATGTATATTCACATCTTTATCTGCACACTACCCAACCTAGGTGCAATTCTCTAAGTTCGTAAAACTACAAAAACCTACAAAAAGCAGTATCAAAACCCTACACATATAGCATATCTGTTAGTGCAAAAACTCTATCTTGCTAACGTAAAAATTCTTGTTGTGCATAAAAACTCTATCTTAGCATATATGAGAAATTTTAACTTCTTTGTGCAAAATTAATACCAAAAATTATAAACAGTACTCTACTCTATTTTTGTTATGTCTAAACTCTATCACTAGGCCTGAAGCTCTGAACTTCTACACTAACAATTAGGCACTTACGGTAAGCTTAAAGCTGAAGCTTAAATCTCTACTTTATGTGTGTGTAGCTTTGTATATTTTAATTTTTCTAAAGGTTTTAATTCAATCCCTGCACTTCTCACTCTCTGTGGAGGATCCATGGAGCCATCAACTCCAACAGGGAGAAATGTAATTTCAACCTTATGTAATCTAAACCTCATGTAATTTTAAGATAAAAACGTGAGCAATTTTTCTTAAGTAGTGGCATTTCTATATCTTTTTTCTTTCTCTAATTTTTTTCCTTTTCTATTCTGGAATTGCTGTGTGTCTGCATGCCTGAGATCAGATTTTGCCCTCTGTTAGTTTGTTACTGATTATCTTCACTTTTATATGTCCCCAGTAGATATGAAAAGTGTTAGATTGAACGATGCCTGGGATTGAGCAGAGAGGTGTTTTCTGTTCATCTGTAGGTCTGGCAGCTCCCCTGAATGTACGAGAGGGTGACGTCACTGACACTTCAATACAGCTCTCTTGGGACCGTGCTGGTGGAGACTTCGAGCAGTACGAGGTGACCTGCACTAACTGTGAAAGTGCTTTCAAGGTATGCTGTGTAGAGCACCACCTGCAGTGGGTATACACTGCAGCTATGTGTCAGTCCTCTGTGAAGTAGTCAGAAATGAAAAGCTTTATTTTCCATTAAAATAGTTGAATGTGTGATTTATATATGATGAACAAATTCTGTAAGTAGTTCTGTGAAAGCTGTATTTGGTTTTCTAGGTCCAGAAGGTCAAGCAAGAAACAGCAATGTTTTCCAACCTTAGTCCTGGTAAGATGTACAGTTTTGCAATTAGGACAGAGAAGGAAGGTTTCAGAGACAGTATTTTTGTGACAAAAGAAATAGAGACCGGTAAGACCACAATGTTGTCAAATTCAGTGTTTGTTTTACTCCATCCATATCCCTTGCTTTCTTCTTAAATTTTATGTTTGTCTCAAAGAGAGAAGAATAATTCAGCCATCTTTGTAACTTTCTTCTTATTTTCCACTACAAGTGATCATTAAGAATCTCAATATAACTCCTGTGTACAATGAGATACCGATGTTAACTTCATGTTGATTCTACAGCTCTACAGTCCAGAAACTGATACTTCCTACAACTATTGGAAAAAACATTTCTTTTTCTTATACTTCTCTTTAATGCTTTAATTTTGCTCTTCATCTATGACTTTGAACACACTTAAATGACGAGGAACTAAATTAGTTTTATTGTGTTTTCTCATTGGCCTCCCCTTACATCAGAAGTAAATATGGGCTTTACCACATTTAGTTTTACTTTGGGTTAGGACATTGGATTCTCAGTAGTGTAGTTCTCCTCTATTCTAGTACTTCTAGCTGGTTGACATGGCCTCCTCTAAGGCATGTTATAGTTTCCTCTAAAAGGTCACTAATGTGAAAAAATCAAGCATGGTAGATGTAACTGGAAAGGTTCAGCATACGTGATCAAAGATATGTAATGTTTTGCATTTAAGGAAATACTGAGTTAAAACTGATACAGGAACAAAGTAAAATCATTTTGGAGAGAACAAATAATGGAGAGGCAATTACAGAGCAAGTAAACCATGATTCTCTACCACTTCCTTTTTAAGAACTAAGGATTTGAAATTAAAAAACAGAAAGTAGAAAAGAAGCAAAAGCAGATGGTTGATTATTAAATTTTTAGATAAATTGCAGAACTTCTTGCCACAAGGTATTTTGTCTGATGATTGTGATCATAGGTTCAAGTGAAGACCAAAGACATCCATAAAAAAAAAAAATCTGCTGAGATTTACTACATAGAAATAGAAATCACCTTTGGTTCATGAAATCCTTAGGCTGCAAACTGCAGTCTGGGGGACTACTGAAAGGAAATATCATGTTAAGCAATTCTTGCTTTTTCTGCAGATATATCCTTTTGGCCACTGTTGAATAAAAGATACTGTGCTAATTGGGACTTAGGTGTCTGCACAGTATGTTGCCTCTTATACTGACATTTCTTTTCCTGAAAAATTGTCCATTTTTTGGGAACTCCACATCAGAGATGTCAGAACTGAGCTAAGCAGCATTACAGAGCAACAAACATCTTGGATCTGGATTTTCTGGATAACAAAAGCCACTGTTCATGTTTCTGCAGTGGTAGTAGTCTGTATGTCCTTGAGATAAGGAAGAACATGATATCATTTGTGTGGAGTTTTTATTGCATTCTGATGTTGAGAGTCCTGTCATAAAGAAATGTGTTTAAAATGTATTTTTGAATCAATGCATTTTGTTCTATTGTCACACAGTGCCAAGTGCAGTCAAATATCTGAACAGTAGCAGAGACTCTGAATCAATAACTGTTACCTGGCCACCAGCCCAAAGCATGTTCGATGGATATGTTCTTTCAATAAACAGTAGGGTCTTCAATGAGAAGAAAATTTTACCTTCTGTTGTGAGGTATGATATTATGTTTTAAAAATAACTGATATGAACTCAAAGCAGCTGTTTCCCTGGATATTTAAAATAAGTAGCCTGTGCTGTTATTTATATGTTGTATGTATTTGATGGTTTAATTGATATTCATTACTATGCCCATGTATTTTAATAACTGCAGTTATTAATAATTACTAATAATTTTTAATCAAATTGCAATTCTCATATGATGTGTTTATACAAGAAAGAGCAAACAAAATACTGCATTGGGGTGAGCACCAGTAGAACCTATGTGCCACTCTGGATATTTATATCAATACTTAAAAAATTTCTAGTACTGGAACTTGCTGTGAACCATGGTCTAATGCACCCTATTTAAGATTTTATAGTACTAAAATATTTTTTGTCTCACAAGATATTAACGTGTATACATATCATGTGTAAATAATATCCATAAAACTATAAATAATTAACATATGAACATGCATGCTTTTTTGGAATCACAAAGGACATAATCTCTTCTTTTAATCTTTGCAGAATGCACAAATTTGAGCATCTTCTGCCAGGCACTGATTTCTCAATCAATATTGTGACAACCAATGGCTTAAAAAGAAGTCACCCTACTGTCCTCAGGATCAGCACCTGTAGGTTCAGTTTATTAATGACTTTTCATGGTTTCAGATAACTAAGGTTTTTATATTTTAAGATGTTTTCTAAGAAAAGCTATTCCTTATTAAATCCATGCATCTTAACAATGACTGAATGATTGCTTTAAAGTTTTTCTTTTAAATCTAAACATCTTTGAAAGCGGCTAAGTATATAAAAGTTTTTTAAACATTGTTTCCTCTGCATTAACTGGGATTTTGCTACTAACTGAATCAACAGCAGTGTTGGGATGATAAAAATTTTCCACAAAGAATGGCAAAGATTGACTTTATTTCTGATTCTGTTTTAATATTAGAGGTGATTTTAATTTATTTGAAATTCTTTTTAGGTATAAAATGAAATCTCTTTCTAGATGGAACTATAAAATAATGAATTAAAGCTATGTGTTCTGTAGATGTGAATTTCCTTAAAATAAATATAGATTATTTTAAATCCAGATTTTACATCCTCAGATCCTGATCCACCACCAGATTTACAAGCGTTTGGACAAGAAGAAAATACAGTCTATTTTTCTTGGAAACTACCACGAGGAGGATTTGATATGTTTCAGGTGAAATGGGAATGGGAAGAAACCAATACAATTTTATTTTTTGTAATTTCTCAATCAAATTATTATTCTGTATGTGCTGCAAATCCAGTAATAAATATTTATTTTTGTAACTCATGTAAATATTGGAAGGAATACTGCTATTGGAAAAGGTCAGCTAAATATATACCTTCCACTGCATAACAATTTAAAAAATTATCCGAACATTATACTTTTAAGAGTCTCAAAAACTGATTTTTCAGCTAATGTGAAATAAGAAAGATCACAGGTCAAAGGCTGAATGTAACTGCAATGTAATATTTTTTTCTTAGCTTTTCAAATTTCTAATGCAAATTAATTTAACTGAAGTGAAAAATAAAAAATACTTCCTCACAGAAGAATGTAAATGCTTTTGTTTAGAAAATTACAGAATAATTGTGGGTTTTTTTTAAATATAGCGATTTATTGGATAAAACTTGGATACTTACCATACCCTTCCAGCCTTGGGCAGTAATTAGTTTAGGGCTTTCCTGAGTGAAATTGGGTATGCATGAATAAAAACAGGGGCTTGTCCTGATATTTTTTTGTTGTAATTTTTACTTCACAATTCTGTTACACCCTGTTAAAAAAAAAAATACACTTCTTTATTTTAAACCTGCTTTTCTTTAGGTTCTTGATGTATTAGAAATAGCTAGTACTTCCCTGTTTCCCATACCTTTCGTGATTTTATAAACTTCAATTTTTTTTCAGTTTCTCATAATTTGTTATTTCAGTTCTCTGTCAAAAATGTTTCACAATAGCATTTAAATAGCATGGATCATGTTTTACTATGATATGCAGCCAGTCTCTCTTTTGTATCCTGGCTGTTGCAGTCTGTCTTGTACTATCCTTAGCATTTTGTAGCCACTGTATCAAAATGTGGTCAACAAAACTTAGTATACTGCTGTTTTAACACATCACTTGAGTCAATATGGATTTCTAGGTGTGATCTTTCACAGTTAACTTACTTGAATGGGATATTCTTTGGTACAGAGCACTACCATGAGACAAAGTACTTTGTTTTAATCATCTACACAGTTTTTACCCTAATATTATGGTGCCCAATTATTTCCCTTCTGTTCTCCCATGGTTTCAATTATATCTTTACCTAAGCCTGAAGTCTGAGTATCTTTAGGATAGTTCCTTGACATTTCTTCTCTCTTCATTAATGTAAAGCTGCATTGATCTCAATGGATAAGAGCAGGCAGTTAATCTCTCACACTATCTGCTGGTGCAGCCTGGAGCATATTTACAAATTTTAAAATTAAATTTGATTATCTTGCTCGTGTTTTGAACCAGTTCAGATACACTTTTGAATATGATACACTTTTGAATATGATAATGCTATTTTTGACACCCTGCGGAAAATAATTGTCATCTGTAATACTGATCTTTAGGTCACAGTATTATTGCTCAGCATCTCATAGAGCAAGCAGCCACATTAGACAGCGCTTTGTCTGTATAAATGAGCTTATCCTTAAATCTTTAATGAGAAAGGCTTTCGTAGACTGGTTGCTTAGTAAGGTGCACCTGCATAAAAGGGATCATTTTACTATCATTTAAAATTAATCATCCCTGCTCACCAACTTTCTATGCAATATATTGTAGTTTGTAAAGCAGAGTGCACAAAAGGGACTTTCCTAACTTCTTTGTACTAGATGTAAATCTTTAATCTATAGTTTTGCTCCTAGTATTTTGCAGTGCTGTAATTATAATAAGGTGATGACAGTTTCCAAGATTTTGTTTGTATAAACAGGCACTGTGTTGGTAAAATAGACAGAGTGGGAAAGGATCATTCGTCCCCAGATGAATAGAGCTAAACTTGTCCCCAGATGAACAGCAGCTAACCCCAGTGCTTTCAGGTCACTGCCGTGTGTACAACATCCCCTTCTGCTGGAGGAATGACTAGTGGCAGGACAGGACTCACTATGCAGGCAGCTACAGCCCTCCTTGGTCTCAGTATGAAGAGCCATGGCTGAGAAATGTGTTTTTTGTTGGAGGTGATTGTCCAGAGCTCTCCTCGGCAGGGCAGGCACGGTCTGCATCTTGCCTCTCACTAGTGCAGATAGGAAGCAGTCTGCAGGGACACTTCTCTATATCCACAGGAAGAACTGGTGCGGGAATCTTTTTTGTCACCTTAGAATTGTCTGGAAGGTCAGAAGGAATCCTCATGGCCTCTAGGAGTTAAGTCCTCAGATTTCAATGTCTTGATATCTCCAGCCGTTTTATTCTCCACAGTGGCTGTCAACAGATGAATTTTCAAGGTACAGCAGTGAGCAGAGTAGAGTGACTGATTCCTTGGGAGTCTTTTCAAAATCTCAGCTCTGAACAATGCATGGATGGATTTTTTGGTGAATAGTTTTAGGTGTTTTTTGGGTTTTTTTCTCTGTTTTTCTCTGTTTTGCTTTGTTTTCAGGAGTTTTTTTTGCCAGAAAGGTACTGAGCTACTTAATTGAACAGTTCATCAGCATAGCTATAAGACTAAACAGTCAGAGTACACTTTGTTATCCTTCAAAAGCAAAAACCTGTAAGCCTTGACTTCACTTTGCTTCCTCCATCTACTTTTAAATACTGAAGTTACTGTTTTCACTACTGGGCTATTAGGGAATGCTGGACTTCTGCATTGGTGGAACATAATATGAAGCTCCTTGACTATTTTGTATTTAAAATGTGAAAAACATTAAAAATATTTGTATACTAGCAGGTAGTCTAAAATCTCTGAGCATTACTTTTATGAACTTAAATACTCTAATAAAAGGAATTCTTTTGCTTTTATAGCTTTCCTATTGTCTGATGAATAATGAAAAGCTGCTTACCAGAACTATTTATGACAGCAGAGCTGTAGTGAAAAATCTGACCCCTGGGACAGAATACATTTTTCAGTTAAGGACAATTAGAGGCTCGGATTCCTCTGTGGCTGTGGAGAAAAAAGTCATCACAAGTAAGGAAATACCTTATAAGTTGTCTTTTTGAAAACCAGTAAATGTTCAGAGACATTTAAATCATTGGTTGTAAGTAACTCAAAAAGGTCACAGAGCTCAAAATGAAACTTCAGCTTTGGGAGGAAAGTTGTGCTTCTTCTTGTCCTAGTTGTTTAAATAGGAGCCTTGTACATACCTCACTGGATGTAGGTTTAGGAGTCTAGACATGGCTGAAAATAGGTCTTTGAAAAAAGATTCTAGCTCTAAAAGAGTACGATCTTGCCAGAATAGCTTCCCATTATTACCTTGCATTTTGTTTACAATTGTTTCTGTATCTCCTAAATTCTTGCAAGCCCATGGTCTCAGATAGGAGTGTTGCTCCTCTGCAAGGACACAGAATGTTTAAGACAGTAGGAGGGATTGTGTTTCAGAGAGCTTAATGAGCTCCAGAAACCAGCATCTTGCACTCATTGTCTGTCCCTGAGCAAGCGTATTTTCCAACGCTCCTGTGATACAACAAAAAAAGAGGGAAATTTATCTGTGGCATAAATTCGAAGAAGATTTATACTGAATTCTGGACTGCCAAAGTAGACAAAGAGCAACTAGTTGTAATCAGAAAACTAATCAGCTCCCAGGTTTATACACATGCATGTCATAGGCCCCCTCTCTTCTTTGATGGATACTGTGTGGCTTGTTTGGACTGTAACTCCTTAACTCGGTTAATAGTCTGGGAGGCTCTGCACTTAGTTATTCAAAGATAAGTGAATCTCTGAAAAAAAAAACAACCAAACAGAAGAAGTCCTGCAGATTCTCGTGAATGAAATGTGGAGTAGAATATTCATTATCATGTTCCTGAAGATACCTTTTTTCCTCAGGTAACTATTTTCAAGAGAATTGTGGATGGGTCCTGAGTATGTCTAGATTATGGAAAGTTTACTCTGTAATTTTAATGGTAAACCCTGAGGATTTTTTTTCATGCTGAGTAATAGGCATATGTTAATTAATATTTTTCATGAAGCTTCAAGCAAGACAAATCAATTACGTGGGAGATCACTTCTTAGGAGGAATGGAAACATTTTTCTTTCCCAAGCAGCTGTGCTGCACAGATTAATCAAAGTGTTATTAGTGAATTATCTGTGATTTTAGGAATCATAATTTAATAAAAGATATTATTTAAAAAGAAAAGAAAGGGAAAAGCACTGAGACTATGCTATTTACTGTGTCTCTAAGTGAGCAGATGAATAGTTTTCTAAAATTTTTTGGCATATAATGTATTTTAGAAAACTTTGGAGTGACTAAAATCTCTACTTCTGTTTATGAAGTGTTCCATTCTCATCCTGTTGTACCAGTGAGCAATGGTACTGTTCTTAGAGAAGACGTAATAAAATTGAAATTTTCTCCCGTAAATTTCATAATGCACACAGGAGATACATTCCCAGGTTTTATTTACATATTTACATAATGGCACTGCTTTCTGTATATCCACAAAAAAAGTTCTAATATTTGTATCCATATTTCATGATGTTTTTAAGTCTCTAAACATTCATTTAAACAAAACCCATTTATTTTTAAAAGCTGTTATTTTCTTATGTTTTAAGTGCTAGGGAATATTTTTTTCTTTATTAATCTCTGTATTAATTTTTACCATAGAACCTGCAGGGATATGTGGTCTGGCGTTAAAAATGGTAAATACTTCGTCTGCAACTGTGATGTGGAATCCAACCAAGACTAACTTCACTTCTTACAAAGCATCTTTATCAAACAACACCTTTATAAAACAGTTCAGAATTCCAGGAACAATGACTGACTTCACTGTTACAGACCTGACTGCTGGGGGCATTTATAATTTCACACTGAAAAGACTTAAAGGAAATATTGAAGGAGCTTCTGCTTCCCTTGAATTTGTAACAGGTCAGTGTGGTTTCCTGCTTCCCCTGCCAGTGAGTGGTCGCTGTCCCTAACAGTGCATGTTTATCTGTGTACATCCAAGTTGTAGAGGTAGAATAACATCCTTCTACATCTTTCAATGTAGAATAACACTGAAATTTCCAGAGATCTTACATGTGATAATTTGCTGTCATTGTGGGCATATATTACTTGTATCCTATTCAACCTGCATGTAGTAATAGCTGTCAGAAACATAATGTCTTTAGCTGTGCTGCATTTCATTTCACTGGTTTTAGTATTTCAGATCTTATCCTGCAAAGAGTTACACACAAGCTGAATTTTACCTTACTATTATTTCAGTAGTTTTTTTTTTTTTTACAGTGAGTGAAGTTAAACAGGTTTAGAAATGTTTGTAGAATTTAGATTGTAAGCTACACTCAGAAATTAATTGTTGGTCTGTACAATAAGACCTCTATAAAGATAAAATCCAGCTTTAATGGAAATAATAGGACCAATGAGAGCAGTAGAACTCAAACCCTATAAGAATATACTAAAAGGAAGAGCTATGCTCTCAGTTAAACTTGCACACTTCCAGTTTTTTGTTTTTTTTTTTTTTTATTCTGTTAGTGTCAAAATAAAACCACAAGTTAAAATTCCTACATATGAGACAAATACAGGTGCAATGAAAAATCTAAAGTTATTATTTGGATATATTAATATTTCAGATTATTTGATGGCAGAACTGCAGCAATCTGTTTGAAGCAATTCAGACATTTTGCGTAGTTGTGTAAAGAGTTCATTAAAGAGAGATAATCTTAGCAGATTTACAGAAAATAAGAAAGGAATGGAAATCTTTCAGAGCTGAAAGATTACATTATTCAGATACATTATTCAGACTGCACAGTAGTATACTATGTATAAACTACTAGAAGACTTAGTCTGAATTCAGAGGAACCATGTTAGAAAGGCAGACAGAGGACTGAGTGCAAGGGTGAATCTGAAACGAGACAAAGAACATCACTTACTGGGCTTGCTCTGAGAGATGAGCATGGGGATAGTTGCACATGAGTTCAAAAGTAGAAAGAAAACAGATGAACATGGCAAGAGATTGTACAGGTGAACAAATTATACAGTCATATGTAGATAATATTTTAATGACCTACTGAAGAATTTGAAATCTGATTCATTATTAGACTTAGAGTTGAATAATACACATTTAAAGGTGCTTTCAAAAGCAGAAGAAAATGAGATGTGAGAATATGAGCAGATGGAAATTTGGCTTTAATAAAAGGAGTAGACTACCCAAATTTTGGGATCCTAACTGATGAGAGTTTATGGAATTACTGGGATTCCAAATACATGAAATGTATAAAAGAATTACCAACCCTGTGGCTACAGCAGAGCAGACATTAGCTGTATCTTGAATTTCAACTGTAGCAGAAGTTATGTCAGCAGTAGTGCTAACTTTAAGGCTGAGGAGAGCAGAAACCCCAGGACTGTGCAGAGATTTTGCTGTTAACTGAACACTGTGCAGAGACACTTGAGCTTGGTCTCTGTGAAGGGGCATCCCAGCATAGCTGGGAGGCCATCACCAAATCCCAGAGGCAATGTAGCAACTGTAGGATCCATGCTGCCATATCCAGACTAATCCTTTGTGTAGCAAGTAAACTCTTCTAGGATGCTTTTCTATTCAGTTGTAACTACTAATATATTTTAAATGGAGTTATTTAAATGAATGTCATTTACTCCACAATTCTCTTTCAGAACCTGCAAAGCCAGAAGGTCTTAAATTCTTCAATGTTTCATCGTATTATTTGTCGCTATATTGGAGACTACCGTATGGGCTTGTAGACAGATTTCATGTGGATCTAGTTCCTAATCATGCTTCTGTTGTTATCCTAGATCTTGGACTTAGGGAGTATCAAGTAAGTGCTTTTATTACAGGACTAGCAGGGCCAGCTTTTCCTTATGCGCTGTGCTGATGAGGAATTCAAGCTTTCCTCCTTAGCTATTTAAGGCATATATGAATATGAAAGTGTTGATGAAAATTTGGTGGGATGGGAGCAAATTTCAGCATCCACAGTTTGCTACCTAACAACAGGCAGTGAACTTACTCCTTTTTTACAGTCTACTAGAAGGGCGCAGACCGTCATCCAAGGTTTCATGAATAGTTTAACAAGGGAAGGGCAGAGCTATTGAGTAGTACAGACTCATTAATTGTGTACTTGCCAGGAAGATCTCTGCTTAAATCATTAATGCAGGCAACATTTCACTGCTAAGCCATCAAAAAGATATAGGAGCACTGTTTGATTCTGCTGTCTGGATAATATAATATTAACAGAAATAATGGTTGTTCTGGGTGTTTTGCTTTTGTTTTTCATTGGAACTGCAAAGATACAGGTATTTTACATAATTTCTTGCTAAAAAAGTTAATAATTATGTTTACTGAAAAGGATGGGTTAGTTTAAGGGTACGGAACTTGTGTTTTAGGTTGCTTTTTTGTTCATTCTTTCAAAAAGGAGTTTTATAATGCTTCATATTTACTTTGATGATGATCATACAGAAAAACCTTTATAGATACACTGATGGGGACTCTGGGATAAAATTAATAGTTAATTTTGTTGTTCTTTAATATTGAATGTTGTACACATCTTATGAAGGGTAGTTGACAGCAAAATACTGTAGCTAACAGATGTAAACTATTATTTTCAGTAACAAATTGCTCAAAATTTTCTGGTTGTTTCGTGCTTTGTTTTCTAGGGGTTTTTTCTGTTTGTTTGTTTTGGGGTTTTTTGAGAGGAGGGGCTTAATTTTTGTGATTTTTCATAAAAGGCTTAAATAAATCTACATCCTATTTCAGGCTGATTTTTCCAATACTATTCCTGGAACAACCTACAGTGTTACAGTTTCAGCTGTTTCTTCTTCAGTCTATAGTTCACCTGCAAGTAGAACTGTGACAACAAATGTGACAAGTGAGTTAAAAATGACTAAGTAAATTTTGTTCATATTTAAAACTGATTTCTTATGTTTATTATGTGCACAATAATGTCCAGGAAATTATAATCAGTTTTGAACAGTCATTAAAATTTTTCATCTTCTTTAACCATTAAAAAAAATACACTGAATCTGAGGTGTTCTATGAGAGTTTAAGAACTTACAAGCTTTTGAAAAATTTACTATTGTGTCATGTAATAATATCCAGACTGATTTATATCTATAGTGATACATAAAGAAACATTCAAAGCTATTTCCAAAAAAATATAGCCAAAGCAGACATGCTTTTTAAGAGAGTAAACTTTAATTGAGTGCTAGAATATGTCAGATGTGAATTTGGCAATTAGTTCTGGCTTTTTAACAAAGATCTTGAGCAATACATTTTTTTTACATTTTTATAAAAGAATGTTTCTGGTGTTCCAAAATTATCGAATAATTTCTAACAGGATTCTAGCAAGAAAAAATGCTTTTTATTCAGAAGTACATCAGTTTTCAGTGGTTTTTATGCTGGCAGATGATTTAATTTCTCTATAACATCTGTGAATGTGTCTCCACTCTCATGAATCTTAGTTAAAAATTGTTTTACATGTGTGTGCTTGTGTGTGTGTATGTGAGTGTGCATACATATTTATAATTTTTTTATTTTTTCTTTTTTTAGATCCTGGGCCACCTGTGTTCCTTGCAGGTGAAAGAGTGGGTTCTGCTGGGATTCTGCTGTCATGGAACACACCACTCTATCCCAATGGGAGAATTCTCTCCTACATTGTTAAATACAAAGAAGTCTGCCCATGGATGCAAACATCTTATACACAGGTCACAACAAAGCCAGATAGTTTGGAAGTTCTTCTCACCAATCTTAACCCTGGAACAACTTATGAAATAATGGTAAAAGCTTTACAAATGCCTCTTAGTATTTTGAATTATGATTTTTTGTAAATTGCATGAGTTTACAGTAGGTTCCTGTAGAGTTTTCTGAGGGACCATGTTATATACTGTTGCCATATACCAAAATATATCAGCAAGATATTTGTTTAGTTGAGTTTATATGAGTAGTGTTTTAAAAATCTACTTAAAAATGTTCCAGTCAAACTTGCACTGAAATGTTCCTTCTTCTACTCGTTAATATTCATATTAACATACAGCATTATGTGGTAAAATATAGAAAGCAAAGGGTAGCATTTTTGGAAACATCGAAATCCTTCCTTATGTTCATTGAGATTTAACCTTTCAAGTGACTGGTGTGCTTTACATATTACATATAGATTATTAAGTCATCTCAGCCAGATCCAGAAAAGCATCTCTTCTGTATATGGAACTTGTTTGCATTGAAATTAGGCACTCATGATCCATCTCTGAACTCTTCAACTCTAGATGACTTCAGGTGGACACAAGTTACCCTCTTGGCAATATTTGCCAAGCAATTCTTTGCCTGCTTTATTCTTTCATAAGAACCTTGCAGAGGTACCAATTTTCAGTACCAAGAATTAAGTGAAATTATGTGTTGATTTTCTTCGTTCCATTCAGTTGCCTTGAAGCTGCACATATGAGGCAGGAGTTTCCATGTCTAACTTAATGCTAGTTTTGTTCCTGAGCTCTTTCTACAATATCTACCTTGAGATGAGGTAATAAAAACAATGTTTAGGTGAGGATATAGCTTAAGATTTATATAGTGTAATTTAAATACTGACTGCGGGTCAAGCCCCTGAAGATCTCCAGTCAATTTCCTCAGCTATTGCTATTTCTGTAGAATTCACTAGTGCTTAAGGATGTTTCAAGTCACTGTCCCTGCGAAGCAGAAGTATTTAGGGTTGGCTGTAGCCATGAGGTGGGTGTGCATGTGTTTGTGTGGCTTAGGAAGGAGCTAGCAGGTGACACAGGTTCTTCTTGACATCCTAGATTGTCTTTGATGCTACCTTGTAGTGCTTTACTGTGTTTGTCTGTTGTAGCTTTGTCCTTTTGTTTAATCTTTACAGCCTTTGAAAAACACACTGTTTAGTGCCAAGAAGTGATTTGAACAAGTTTCCATTTCTGGCCTGAGGCCTTCTCTTTTCTCTTTCCCTTTGTTATCTCTATGTGCTCTCTGTCACTTCTACAGTGATCCACACTTCGTTTTGCACACCTACCCCTTCTCACCCTGAGTTCCCCACAGTCTGCACTGTCAGCTCCCTAAACCCCACGGCCACACCTTTGTTGTCTGACACTGACAGCTATTACCTTGCTGGAGAGCTTTTCACTTTGCTTTTTTTTTCCCCACACCTCTCACCATCACAGTTGGAATTTTGCTCATGTTTACCTTTTGTTGTTCTTTTTACTTCTTTTCAAAATTAAAAAGTTAGACTTTCTTCCTTTTTCTTTGTAAGTACTGGATGCCATGGACCATCATTGAATTGAATTGTCTCCAAATCCTATATTGCAGAGCAAATGGCATTGTTGTTTTGTTTACCTCCATAAATGCTACCAAAGTCTTGCTATATTCCTCTTCTGTGGGAAGACTCGTCCATGGTTGTGAGCACTGATGCATCTCCACCATAAAATGCATCTACGGTCCCCTGACCTGTTGCCTTTTTCCAAAAAGACGCGCTCTCCTTGGGTTTCTGTTTTGAGGCAGGTTGACCTGCTCTTGCTAGCCTATAGGAGACAGAGAAATGGAAGGGAACTTATTCTCCTTTTTACCCTTTTAAGTTATAGTAAGTAAAACAGGAATGCAGAATCTGGTTTAAGTGTATTGTGGTAAGAAAAAAGGATTGTTACTGATGTTATTCTTGCTGTTGATTTTTGCATAAAATAGGGACTCATAAAATAGGGATCCTCTTTTCATGTGTGGCTATTCACATGTGGTTTTCTCAATTTCTTATGCTATTACATACTTTTGCCCTTTTATTGTTTTACATTTAAACCTTGAGTATAAGTCATACAACACAATTGTGAAGGGCATGTTGATTTGTTTATTTATAGTTTAAAAGCTAAAAGCTTCATCTCAGTGTATACTTAGGATTTTCATACTCCCTGAAACTGTATATTTTGTAGATTTTCTAATGTGGATTCTTTTTTTTTTTTTTTTTCCTGTAGGTTGCTGCTGAGAACAGTGCTGGTATTGGAGTGTTTAGTGATCCTTTCCTTTTTCAGACTGCAGAAAGTGGTAAATTTAATAAAGCTGTTAATTATTTTTATTAAAGCTGCTCTAATTTGTTCAAACAGATTTCCATGCTAAAATTCATACTTAAACAAATTCCAATGTGTTTAGAAGAAAATCATTATTCTTATTCTATCACTCAGTGACAAAGGTTTGTTTTGTTCTATTTGCTAACAGCCGCATTTAGGGTGGGCCCATGGGGTGTTTGCTGTGTATAAAGTCTGTTTTTCTTGGAATTTTCCTATGCCAGTTTCTAGGTAGCCAGCTTCCAGAAAGCAAGGTCACAGCAGAGCAGAGCTACCTATCAAGTGGATCCATCTGCTGTTGCCTGCAACAGTTCTAGGAGACAGACTTTGTTGTGGGATCATCTCTGCCATTGTCTGCTTAAGTCAGTCTGTATTTGTTTAGTGATGGGTTCCATGAAGCTCAGCACAGATTGTATTTATTAAAATTTTATGTATTAATTCTGAAGGTAAAAAAAGTCTGAAATGAAAATCTGAGTTGGTGGTTTTGAAGATTAAAAAACACAGTCTGAGTTGGCACAATCTTTATTAGTTTAGTGTTTGTGATCTCACTCGTGCTCCAGGAGCAGCTGTGCTGTGGCTGACAAGCTGGCACCAGCCCACTTGGGAACAAGCCTCAATGGAGCACAGAGCTCGTGCTGCCATGGCACTGACTGTCCATCTGTGTTTGGGCTGCTTTCTGTTTCTGTGCAAACTGCAGAGGGAGATCAATTAATGGCAGTAATCATCACTCTGCACAAATAATGCAATAATTTATGAACCCAATAGAAGGAGGAGGAGTAAACTTGCCACATAGATCTATGTGAAATCATTATTCTTCACTCTTTTGTGCATTACTGCTGGTAAAAACCTTATTTCTGCGAGCTTTGTTATTTACTCGTGTTTGACAGAGGACAGCAATTGCATTTCTCAATGTGAGAACATAAGTTTTTTACTTTTACTTTTACTTTTGGAATAATTTCTGGCTACGTTTTTATTAAACCTAAAATGCCTTACTATAAATACAATTAGAAGGTTTCCTCAAATTCTAGGTGAGGTATGTGTCATTGGTATAACATTTATACTTTTACTTTCTCAACTGTTTTTTTTGTTCTAATTCTCACTTTGATGGCTAAGGAAAGCCAAACATCTTAGTCAATGTAAAGATGGGAAATTTAAAGTGAGAAAGATAGCCAGGAGATAAAATTATTTAAATATAAAGGCTGTGGTTTGGGAGGAGGGGAAAAGAGGTGAAAGATCTGGAAAAGGTTTAGCAGGACTGAAAGCACTAAATACGAGGCTTGGAGGAGCTGTCTCAATTCACCTGTGGAAGGTCTGTAATTGTGGAATGCCTTGTTTTTAAAGAGTGTGAAAAGCCTTTTCTCCTTAGTGCCAAGGCAGCTACTGCAGGACCCGCTGCTGACTCTGCCACCCGTAGGCAGTGCTAAGACAGGGCCACAGGGCTCTAATTCACAGGGTTCAGCATGTAAAATACCCTGTAAAATCTGATTTAGGTGCTGCATCGCATCCCTTTGTGCTGTGCTTAATACTGATGCTCTCACAAAAGGCCACAGATGCTCTCACTGATACAAAGAGCAGCATTTATATAGTGACAGTGAATATTCCAATTTAATTGATTTACTTAATGGTACCAAAAATCTATGTGCAGCAGAAAAGATGACACAGGTAAAGTGAAATAAAACACATAGTGTTATCAAATGCACTTAACCAGAAAAAAGTGGGCAAAGTTTTTCTGCTTCTGGAACAGTAGATGACTTGCTTCTAAGAATATTTTTATGTTGACCAAACCAATTACTATATATATTATGAGATTGAAATAATTATATTTCTCACTTAAACCAGATTGAAAAATAGCTGGTCGTATATCAGCTATTTTACATGTGTTTGTGAATAATTTTTATGTGTTTGCTTCAGAATTTGAAAGCTAGAAATGATATTTAGAAAAAAGAATTTGTTATTTTTCAGTGCTGAGAAGAAAAGTTTTTCTCACTGCTTTTTTTTGTTTTGTTTTCAAGCTCCAGGTAAAGTAGTGAATCTCACAGTTGAAGCCTTAAATTCTTCAGCTGTAAATCTGATCTGGTTTCTCCCTCGGCAACCAAATGGAAAGATAACTAGTTTCAAGATAAGTGTGAAGCATGCAAGAAGTGGAATTGTAGTGAAAGATGTCTTGGTTAAAGTAGAGGACCTTCTGTCTGGGAGGTTACCAGAATGTAATGTAAGTATTATAAACCTTTTAAATTAGAAATAGACTCAACCCGTAGAATATAGTTTTTGCATTTAAAATTTGAGACATAAAAATGTGGAGGCTTGCTTTTCAGAAAGATTCAAAAAACCTTAAAAACTTAGTCCCAAGACAGGATAAAATGGGTGAAGAAAAACGTTTCTGTTCAAAGTAGTTTGAATGGAACGCTTTGCTTGAAAAGCTCAGTTTAATCAAAGTAAAAATGTTAAGAAAGGTTAAGTTTGGCATCCTTTTAACAGAAAATCATGAAATAAAAAATATCTTTTATTTTCAGTTGTTAATTTTTTTTTTGTTTGTTTTACACACTATTCAATTAGAAAGATCCAAGAACTTATGGGGGTTTTTTTGTCAGTTCAGACATGTAGTAATGTTAATGTCTTATTTTCTATATAGCATAAGAATGCTTTTTGTATTTTAAAAGTATGCTTTAGGTGTATCACATTTCAATATTTTTAAATACTTCTCAGATGAAAATAAAAACCAAACATGATTATCAGAGTAATTTTCAAAAATATGTTTGTAATCTGAATTGTTCTTATAGTTGAATTCAGAACTGTAACCATTGTATCCTTTTGGAATTTCTTGAAGAAAATGCTCTCTTTGAAAATTTTTATTCTCTTTTTCCATTTTACTTTGAGCAGTTTTGCAATTACTCAAAAGTCAAAACATCAAAAACCAAACTTTTTTTCCTTTTATCCTTCCACCCCCCGCCCCCCCCCCCCCCCCAATTTCCTGTGCTTAGTGCTTTAATGAAAAGTGGTTTTAAATGACATAAATTGTCATAGCTCTGGTTTCAGTTTTTATTTGGAAGATCATCTTAGGCATTGCAAAGGTTCCTTACACCAGGCTCATTTCATTCAGCACTGAGGAGGCAGGCTGCCACCTACTGAACCATAAGCACTGATCACCACAATGCCTAGCAATTTTTGAGAGTTGTCTCCTGACACAATGGAATAATAAACTGCTGTCTGCTTTTATCCATGATTTATGGATGTATGTATGTTATACATGTGTATTCACAAACACACATACAACATGTATGGGATGCAAAAGGACCTGGCTAGGGAACTTTTTTTCAAGAGAGAGACTGAATGCTGAAAATGAAAACTGGGAATAATTAAATGAAATCTAGAGAGATGCTTCTGTTCAGTTAGATTTGAGATCTTTTTGAATAAGGCAGGAAAATATAACACTGTCACTAACAGGATGCATTAGCACAGTCTGCCTTAATTTGGAAACTGAAGTACAAAAAGAAGAACCAATTTAGGGTAATTTTTTTCAAAGACGGTCTGTCCTTTTTATCTACATATATTTACAATTATTGATTATAGAGGCACTTTATTATGTTTCCTATTTTGTATTTATAGGATAAGAGTGAATCTTTTTTATGGAGTACTACCACTCCTTCAACTACTTCTGGGCAATCCACAATTCTTTCGCAGAGTACAGTGACACCAAGTACAGAGGCACCAAGTCAAACGAGCTCAGTTTGGAGTGAAGCAATCAGCTTTGTTGTAACTAACCTCAGGCCATACACTACCTATCTTTTTGAAGTCTCTGCAGTTACCACTGAAGCAGGCTACATCGACAGTGCAATTGTCCGGACACCAGAATCAGGTACATTAAATACATATGGCTTTAAAATGGCAATAAAGTTATCAGATGTGTGTGAAAAACTTCAAAATATAGGTTTGATTTTCTGCTGCAAGATACTTCTGTCCTAATCTCTCTTTATCTGTATCATGCGTTCGTATTTTCATGATTACTTAACTCGACAGACTCAATTGAAAATGTATATATATTTATGTATCAAATAATGTACAGTGAGTGAGAGTTCACTTATTATTAGGAGTCAAAGATTCCAAAATTATGCTCAGGACAGATCAAATTTAGTGAAAAACTGAGGACAATCTAAGAACTGCAAATAATAGAATAATGGTAGAAGAATTGAAAATAAAGATGAGGGGGATAGCTGTCAGGCATAATATTCTAAAGGTATGTGTTTTGTGTACATAGAAATGCACTTAAAACTTTTTCTTTGTAGAGAAATAAGCTAGAGAAATAAGCAATAATAAAGGAAACCCCTGTACTTATGTTGCAAATCTGCACATATGGCAGAAAGTCCTTCAGTCCTGAAGAAATCCTGAAGCACTAGCTGAAGTCCATTTTTGATTATTTGCAATGCACTGAGAAGTTGGAATTGGAAACAATGGTCCAGAAGCAGCACTTTTATAATGGCTTAGGTAGAGGGAACACTGTTAACAGAGTTATATACAAAACAGGCATTCCAGAGGAATGTTATTCTGGCTTTCTGTTTGCTAGTACATCATTATTTTGCTTGACATGGTTTGATGTTACTTAGTTCTCTTTCATACATACAAAATGCTAACACTGTTCAGATAAGAAGAAAGTTTATTCCCTCCTAGAAATGTTCAGTTATTGGTAGAATTTCAATAGCTTTAATTTGCTGCTCTGTCTAGGGTGAATTGAAATTTGGTCAATTTCTCTTCTAATGATTTCAAGGCTAATTTCCAGTTTATTTTTGATCTTTGTCTCTTAGAGAATATTTTAGTACTATTAACACTCTTGATACCTTCCTTAAGAATTACCTTAAAACAGAAATTAAGTAATTTTAATGATATGCTTTTATGGCTTCCCTTCAGAATATTTCATGTTTGTGTTTAAAATGAATTGTCTGATATGGGGTTCTTAGACATCCTAGTAGAAAGTATTTTATGTTCAAAGACTTTTTCTGATATTGTTTAAGTTCCAGAAGACCCACCACAGAATTTTGCCAAGAGCAACATTACAGCAAAGTCTTTTTCAGTAATGTGGGACCCACCAACGATAGTAACAGGGAAATTTAGTTACAGAGTTGAGCTGTATGGACCATCTGGTAAGTCAGAGTTGAAGTTACCATTTAGTTTCATTTTTTTGTGATTATTTCCTTACACGTTCTTCTGGGCCTGCCAATCAAAAATGGATAGTCAAAAGCAATGTTATATATCCCTTTTTACTATTCTATGCTTTAAGGGTTTGTAGATTGATTTTAAGGGAAAACTCAGTCCATCACGAGGAAGAGTATAAAATTAAATTCACATTAGATATTCCTAAAAATGGAGAAAATCAACTTCTCCTCAGTCTTTCAGCAGAATTGCTCTGCTGTGCTTACATGTCCAAATTGTTCTGTACTTTAACTTTACTTTTTTCTCTTTCTGTTAAAGAATTTTCTTTCTCATGCAGCGTGCAATCAACTCGTTAAGTCTGCTTTGATATTTTTGCAATTTTTTGAGCTCAGACATGTATATATACAGAAATTATAGAACTGCCTGGAGTTAAATAAGACATAAGCTGTAAGTAAGTAATGTTTTTATGGAACCACACAGGAAAAGTATGATACAGTTTTTTAAAAATTTCTTCCTCTTAAAACTCACACCTCCTTGTAGTGGCTTGTTTGTTTGGTTTGTTGTATTATTCCAAATATATTCATGTTCCACTGAAGTTGATTCCCGGTTAGCTTTTCCCCAAACCAATTTGTCCTTTCATTTGTTCATCACACTGGAAAGTAACTCTTTGTGTTTTAGACCTAAACTCTCTTTGTTTTCATTTCCAGGTCATGTTCTGGATAACAGCACAAAAGACCATAAGTTTGTGTTCAGTAACCTTGTGCCGTTCACAACATACGAAGTGTACGTCGGTGCTGAGACAAGTGCTGGGGTGGGGCCAAAGACCAACCTCACAGTTTTCACTCCTGCAGATGGTGAGTAAGCACAGAGAGACAAAATAAATGGACTGAAAGTTATAAAGGGTTTCAGCTTTCCCTTTGGAGCCTTTAAGGAACTTTGCAAAGGAGAGAATGGATATAAGAACACCACAAGAGAGAAAAAGAGATTACAAAACCTGAAGAAATCAGCTGAATATTATTATGTCATTTATTTTTTGTTTTTGTCAAGTTCATACTCTGTTGGTACATTTACCCACTATCATAGGCCTTCAGAGATTGTGAAAGAAATGTAGTTCCTTTCTAAAGGAAAGTAGTTAATTTTAGGTACAGTCACCAAGCCGCAGGACCCTCTCTCCCCCTTTAGATGGCAGCAAGAGGAAAAGAAAGAGCCGCACAGATTGCGGCTGCTCCATGCTCCTCACTGAACCTGTCCTCTGACTCCTCACCAAACCAAGGCCCACCCTGTCCCCATGCTCCTCACTGAACCTGTCCTCTGACTCCTCACCAAACCAAGGCCCACCCTGTCCCCATGCTCCTCACTGAACCTCTCCTCTGACTCCTCACCAAACCAAGGCCCACCCCGTCCCCATGGAGCCACCCTCAGCAGCCACCGTGCTCCGAGGCAGGCGCAGCACCCAGGTGTTGTCGCAGTCCAGCCAAGTGCTCGGCTCTGCCTCTGAGCCCTCGGTTCTGTGCTCTGGCAATCGTGGTCCCACAGAGAACGCAGCAGGTGAGAGCCCTCGGCTGCCTGGAAATGAGGTTTAACCTCACACGTGTGTGAGATTGCGCGGGTTCCTGGGCAGCACCTGGGCGTGCAAGGAGGAGAAATCCAGCTCTGATGTGTAACAGAGAGGCAGTTTCAAGATTTCAAGTTATTTCTGTCTTATGTTTATGCCACTCAACACAAGTCTCTGATGGTCCTATGGAAATTATAATTAAGACTGAGTGTTTAATGAAGAAATTCTATAAATGATATAATTTCTATCTATATATTTTCTATATATATTTCTATATATTTATTTATTATTTATTTTTATTTTTAAATATATTTCTATATTTTTTTATCTATAACTACGCACATATAGAAAATACATAATATAAATAAAATTATGTAAAGCTAAATAAGATTATATAAACCTTTTGTAAAAGGGAAATTAACAAGCTGTATCACATTAATTGTTTTTCCCAGCTTTTTACTTCATTTTAGTATGGCTTTGATGATTTTAGAGCTAACTTTTCATTTTCAAGTATACTTAAGCTTCCATATAGAAAAATAGCAAAGCTCTGCTTGATTCCAATCATGTAGACCTCAGCAGAGCTATCCTGGTTTACATCATCTTAGTCTCTGACCATACTCATACATGTTTTATGTGTTAAAAAAAGTGTGCATGTTTTTAGAACTGTAACTTGCTTGCCAAGAAAACATGCAAAGTAAGTCTTTACCCTGCACAGGGTCAACTCAAAAAGATAAACGTGAAAATTGATTGTCTACTGTATGTTGTATATAGTGGTGAAAAACCTTGTAATAATCACAAGTGTTTAATGAACTCAAATTTCTTCTTGAATATTTAGTCCCAGGTGCTGTATCAGATCTACAACTGGCAGAAGTGGATGCCACATATATAAAAATTATTTGGAGGAAGCCACAACAACCAAATGGAATCATTACCCAGTACAGAGTTAAAGTACACATGCAGGAAACACTTGTCACTCTGGAAAACACTATTCTTGGAGATAAAAATAAGGTATTTTTTTCTTTTTTTTAAATATGGATTTTATGTTAGATTAAATTTGCTGTGTGTCTTATCTGACATTTACAGAATGTGGAACTAGCTCCCTCAGATGAGTTGTCAATATTTTTAAAAGCCAGCTTCTTCAGTCCACTCTCTTTCTCTGACTGGCTTTCAAAAAGATTCCAAAAATGCTTTTTCCACAACATGAAAAAAATAAATCATTCTGGCAGAATGATCCAGCTGCTGAAGGCAGGAAGCCACAGCCCACAGTCCTGTCTTTCTGAGTCCTTGAATTCTTTGCAGCATAGGGTGGCCAGACTATTAAGAGTAAAGATTTGGGTGCCTAGATTGATACACAGCCACTCTGTCAAACCTCTGGAAGATGTGGGTATGCAACCTGTGAATTCAGCAGAAGTTCCAAAGGCTGGTTAAATGTTCTACTAACAAGGCAGGCAGGCAGGCTTAGACTTTCTGCCTTCTTTTGTACCCTTAAGTTCACCTGTGGGATGCTACATGCTTAACTCCATGCTGTGGTTGCACACTAAGATCTGTGGGATCATATCTCTTAGGGGACTTCAGCTGTCAATCAGTCTAGCTTCTGGATTTTGGGTGCTGGTGTGCTTTACATGTTTAGAGGAGCACTTCTGAGTATGCAGCACAGAACCGTAGCAAACATTCAGCTCAGGACTGAATTCTTTCTGAAGTGGGGCCTTTTGGGCTGAATTTTGAAAACAGGTGTCCCATGTCTGGGCCAAAATAATTCCTTATTTTTTCAGTGATGTCTTTCACTAGATCTGAATGGGAATCTAAGTTTTTGATGTCAGCTTAAGGAAGCAGTTTACTTTCAAGTTGAATGATATACATTAAATAGAGCACTGGAGTCAAATGTTAAATAAGGAACAAGGGCAAAAAAAGTTAGGCTAAGGATCCGTTCATCAGATCAGGAAGGCATCCTTGGAAAAGGAAAGTATATAAATTTGTAATTAAAGATTGTATCATAGTCCAGAAACAAAAAAATTAAAGTAGTCTGCATAAAAATGTTTTAGTGATGGAATTTTCTAATTCTTGAGTCCTTACTGTAGTACCATTGCTGCTTTATTATTATTTATTGAATGTAATTTTCTAATTAAAAACGAAGGTAAATCATAAAAAATCCTGCTTTATCTAGAACTACATTGACCACAGCTTAGGGCAGCTACAGGACTTGAACTGGCAGACCCACAGTGCTAATGGTGCTCAATAACCAGTAGCCAACAAAGCTGTTGTCTTGTATGTGGAAAATCCTCATAAGCAAAACTATCTCCATATGGCCTACTATTTTGCTATAAAATGCTAGTGAAGATGAGTCATACACAGTTCTTAGCTCTTGGTACTTAGGTGAGATTGATGCTCCATCTATGCCTGTGGCTAACGTACCTCGTGTTAAAGGAGTGAAAAATTGGCTTTGCCCTTTCTCTACCCAGAGTCCATAGAGAAAGGATTCGTGTATTAGTTACATCACTGTAAAATCATCTCTTTCTGGCAATGAGATGGGCCATATGTGTGAGTGGGGAGTGCTCCAGATGACAGCAGAACAATTCAGAGATACTCAAGTCCTGGATTTGGTCCCAGATTTTGAAGGGGCATGAAGATCTGGTGCAAACACGCCATTTTGTACCTATGCTCTAGCCTTCCTCTCTTTTCTACTTTTATTTCTCCTCTCTTTGTTGTTCTTGCTCCATTTATATCTGCTGCCATCCCTTTCCAACATTTGGTTTTTGCGTCTTCTGTCCTATGGCCCCCATATCATTTACCTCCCTTTCACTCTCCCTTTTCACATATATATCCCCTTATTTTTCTCTCCTCCTTATTTCATTAGCTTCTGGTTTTCTCCCTCTCCTCTTATTCCCTCTCAGAGACCTAGTAAGCCTGCTAATCCTTTTCTTGAGGGACTGGAAGGGCCTCTTGTTTTCAATGCCTGCTGCCTTCTTTCAGGATATAGTTAGCACAAATAAAATCTCTCAAGTTCAAATTTGTATCTGTTCAACATAGTTCCAAAGATATAGCTTTAAAATTAAAAGCCTTACTTCAAAATTACCACCACCTTAATCTAAAATATCTATTTTAAGATTTTTTTTTAAGAAGCAATGTTTGAATAAATGATAACCAGAATAAAATGTTGCAGGCTACTGGCAGCTGAACTTTTTTTAATGAAGATTATATTTTAAAAATTATTTTAATGTTCAATAATGTTTGTATGCCAAAACTTATATAGTATCTATATGAATACACTAACATATAAGGATTATTTCTATATTATATAGAAATTTAA
This sequence comes from Prinia subflava, assembly GCF_021018805.1. Classification (NCBI taxonomy): domain Eukaryota; kingdom Metazoa; phylum Chordata; class Aves; order Passeriformes; family Cisticolidae; genus Prinia; species Prinia subflava. The sequence goes on along the minus strand of NC_086250.1, from coordinate 34,418,845 downwards.
TTATATAATTTAGTGATGACTAGGTTTGTGATTTCTTTTCCTATTTCTTATTTTTAGTATCTGATTGATTCTTTGGAACCATACACAATAAATGAAAATATCAAACCTTCTTCTCCCCATTGGAATTCAATGGAAGCAGACAATGATTTATATGAAGGTTCAGCTGAAATGTTTTCCAGCATTCAGACAGCTTCCCCAGTAATATTTACAAGTGTATCTGGTGATAATTTGCCTGATATAAATGGAGCTGCAGAACTACATTCTGCTTTGGGTAAGATATTTCAGGGTATTTTTCTACCTGCTTCTTTGTTCTGAAGGACCTCCATCACTGTCCCAGATATGATCTTTAGCACATGGTTCAAGCAAATTATAAATGGGTCATTTGCTGGAGTCAGACTTTTTTTACTACCAAATAACCTTCTGAAGCAAATGGGAATGCCACACAGGCAGGAACTAGCCCCTTGTCACCCAGCTGACCTTCTTCCTAGTGAAAGGAGCACCCGAAAGCCATCAGCCAAGCTGCATAGACAATCAGTTATTACAGTTGCCAAAGCAGGTGTGATTGTCAGGGATTAACATATCTCCAAGCCCTTCAGAGACCTTGATTTCTCTAAGCCTTTTGACTAATAGGTTTTCAAATGTCAGTGAAGGTAAATAGGTCAAAAAGTTACAACTTTGCTATATGGGTTGCAAACAGGTGGAGATGACCCGGTGACATGGTGATGTCATTAGTGAGTACACTTGTTCTGTATTATCAATGGACCACTGTTTCTTTACCAAGTATGGATATTTACAAATCATTAAGCAGCCCTCAGCTGACAGGCAGGGATTTCAAATATCACTCTAAATTTTTCCAGTGTCTTGAACAGTAGGGCGAAAATAGCGTTTTGGTGGGTGTTTTTGTTTTTAAATTATTATTATTATTATTATTTAAATAAGTCACTGAATTCATGTATATGCATCAGTATTTAAACTCCAGATTTTAATCCATTATTTTAAGTGACAGTGGATATTTTCTGTGCTATGTTAATCTTGAAGAATCTTCTTTGTCATACACAGGAAATGTATAGTGTTTTAAATGTAAATCTTCTTTTTATGGCCTCATTCAGTTTGAGATATTGAGTTGCTAAAAGATGTCTGTGTTGCTGAAAATTTATTTCAGCCAGTGTCTGTTGTGATCTACCACACAAGTATTGTTTTATAGAAGTTACTATAGTAGTTAAAGCTGTTGACAGCCAAATTTTTGACAGGGTCTGCTGATTTTTCAATGCCTTCATATTAATACCATCCTCACTGAACTTTGAGCCTGATATTCAGATATATGAAGCACCCACGCCTTTTCATGTTGCACTGGCATAATGACTGCTTTATAGTAGATAATTTTGGCTAACACATTTGGATTGTGGCTGACTTTGAACTTTATTGTAAGTGCACCAAAATCTCTTTGCGGACATGGCTTCATCATTCTACTGACTACTGCTCTTCTGCTAAAAATACCAGGGTGAAGGGATCTGTGAAGGCAGCCTTTCCAATTATTGTTATTCTAGCACTATTGGGAGGGCAAGGAAGAGGGAATCTGTCTTTTTTCAATTAAAAGTATTTAAACCCCTTCAAAAGCTCCATCAGTCTAGGAGCCATTGTTCTGGAGAGACAAGGCCTTATACAAAAGTACCCTCTCCTAGCTTCTAGGGGGTTACTCACAAAACCTCACAATTCTACTTCTTGCTCATTCATTCTTTCACCTAGGCCAATCTATCTACTGTACATATGAAAATGGACCTATAATACACTCTCCTTTGGAGACTTAAGAGGTGGAATGTAGACTTTCCTTTATATTTTTATAACTGACATGAAAATTAATTATTTTAGAATAAAACAGTTCCAGGTTGCCATGCCAAAGTAAGTTTAGAATGCATAAGAAATAGAATGACTTTATGAGTAAGTAGCTATTTTTCTCTATTTACTCACAGATAATCAATATAACATTGATATTTTGGCTGAAGAACTTTCATACGTTATAAAGGGCCTCACACCTTTCACAGATTACACAATTAGTGTGTCTGCTTTCACTGATGTTGGAGAAGGACCACCCTCAGTTCTTACAGTCAGGACACACGAACAAGGTAAATGTAACTCTGGTATGATCAAAGTTAACATACATGACCTATTTCACTGAATGTTTGAACTTTTTTGGTAATTTATTTACTTACTGTTATGTTTTTATGTTTTTGTTTAAGTTCCAAGCTCAATAAAAAATATATCTTACAAGAATATTAGCTCCTCCTCTGTCTTGCTGTATTGGGATCCTCCAGCAAATCCCAATGGGAAAATCATTCATTATACTGTTTATGCGATGGAACTGGATACAAAAAGAGCATTTCACGAAACAACTGCAAACAACAGCTTACTTCTGACAGGTACAGTGTCATTGGATTAAAAAATGTAAAGGTTTAAACTTGAAAGTGTATTTTACAAAAGCATTTTTTCCAATTTTATATAATGTAGCCATTTGAAATGTGTTTAGGTCAACTCTCACACATTCACACACATCCACACACAAAACAAAACTGCATGTAAAAACAAGGTTGGGACACTACTCAGACTTGTCTACTGTGGAGGAATATGTAGAGTATGTGAGATGGGAGAAGAGGGTTGGTTAAGATAAACAGTAATTTTTGAAATGGTACAAGCAGTAATTTGTGAAATGGATTTCTCCTTGGAATATTTGCCTCAGTCTCTTGTGTCCCCATAAGAAAATATTCCTAAATTGTCGAGTCTTTTTCAGATTTGAATTTTTTTCATGATATTAGTCTGACATTAATAACAATTTTCTTATTTTAAGGTGGTAATTTTTATAGTAATTGAAGCAAACACATTGCTAATGGAATTTCCCTTATTAATTGATGTTAATAAGAATAATGCATACAGACTAAACATCCATATTTGGATGTTCATATATGCATCCTTTGATGTCCTTGAAAAATTCTTAAAGCTATTTACAGGGTTGAAGCTACTTTACTTACTTCAAAATCTGTGGATTTACCTGTATGCCTGTTTGACTGTCACCTAATAAATGGTATTGTACACGTTCTTTTAGGGGACAAAGGTGTATAAAAAACCCTCAGAACAATATCCAGTACTATAGTTTAATCAGTAGCTAAGATAAAAGAAGTCAACAGTCTTGTTTACGAAGTTCAGAGTCAAGATTTTTTAAATTAATCTTTTCAGGTTTAAAAAAGTACACAAATTATAAAATGAGAGTCACAGCCTCTACAGCAGTTGGAGAAAGTGCTTTGTCTGAAGAGAACGATGTTTTTGTGCGAACCCCTGAGGACGGTAATATGTTGTTTGCAATGATGATTTATTTTCTGTACTGAAGTTTGTGTTTGTTCAAAAGAAGATTGGCACATCAAAAAGGGGGAACAGAGTGTACAAATAAAATGAATGTTGAAGTTATTAGTCTCCTATGGTCTGAATGAAGTGACTTCATTCAGACCATTTTTAGGTAAGTGCTAAAAAAATAATGAAAGCTGCGGCATGACCTGCGATCAACTAATTTCAAATGGAAGGAAAGCTGCAGAGCTGAGGCTCCCTTTCTCAAAACAATATGTTCCTATCACCCACCTAAATCATAATCTTTGTGACTCCATTTTATCTTCTTTTTCTTTTTGTTATCATGTGTAAATTAGGTTGGTTTTGAAGCATATGGACATTTCAACAATTCAGAGGCCATATGTCTATTTGTAGGCAAAATGCTGATAAAGTGAAGATTTTTTTTTAATGCTGAACATAATAAGCTGGTTTTTTGGTATAGGTTTTAGTAATTTTAAGACTGGTCAATAATTTTAATGTCAGATATAATACTACATTATGAAGATTTCTGAATCTTACTTTCTTACTTGCAAGGCAGATTCAACCTATGAAGGCATTGGGGCAAGAGCCTGAGTTATCATTGGCTTCTGCAAAGAAAACATGAGAATTTGATTTGCAGACCAGAGCCATGAATATTTGTCTTTTCATGTTTGTATCAAGTTTGTATTTTCATTGGTTTCAGCAAAGTTATTTCCAGTTTTACTGAAGTAATACAGAGGATGATTGCCCAATTGTTGTTTATCTCTCTCATTTTCAAATGTACTACAATACAAGAAAAATAATTGAGTGTAAATAAAGGAGAGAAAAGGACTACAGAATTAAAAATCATGAGTATTTATGAAGCTTAGGTGATTTGAGCAACCATGCAAAATATCAAATTAAATGGTGAAATTTAAAATAGTTGCAAAACTTTTAAAAATTTACATTCTCCTATGCTGTTAGGTTTTTTTACAGAGAAAAAGCCTATCACAAGAACAGAAAATTAGTTATATAAGTATTCTTTCCTCTGAAAGCTTACAATCCCTTGCCTGTGAGTGTTAAAGAAAATTTTCAGAGTAGAGTTTCTCTGTTCAGAGCCAACAGCCGACTGTTCATTCATTCATACAAGAGCAATGCAAGGCTTGAGGAAACTAGTGAGAAACCCACCAATAGTTCTTGCCTTTTTGTAAGGCTGTGCATAAATCTTTATTTTCTCCTTCTTGTTGTTTAGCTTTCCTGAAGTGATTCAGGCTGAGATTCATGTGTCCTAATTTTAGCCAGCCTAGGAACAGAAATTTGTTTCACTCTTGAAAAGAGAGATACCTCCAAATAAAAGATTCACTACAACTGTCTTAGATAACTTGCATTAGGATGGAAGTAACTAGGCTGGTGCATTTAAATATTTTACCATGCCAGATAAATGGCAAAATGCATTTCAATTAAAAATTAATCTTCTTCATGTGGGAAATATCCATGTGGGTAGTCTTGTCATCCAGAAATCAGTGATCTGTTACAGTCAACACTTTCATGTGCTCAGAAATTAAGAATGAAAGTGATTTGTGAGACCTTTTAGGCAAAAAAATCCACAATGAATTCTGAAATATCTGCAAGTGGGTATTTATACACAAACTGAATCATATGATCCTGAGTAGGTAGTATATTTTTATCTTGATTTTACAGATTATTTCAGGGGTGAAGTGGTGAAGCCTTCAGAGGAATCAAAGTTGACATTCAGAGCTGATTTTATTCATAAGTGCAGCCCACTCAGTCCTTCAACACTTCCATGCCTTATTAGCTCACTGCAGTCACATGAACTCATACACTGCCAGTAGCTTCAGCCACACACCACCCTGGAGCTGGACTTGCTTTGTGCGTGACCTTCACACCAGAGTATGCAAGATTTACACTGGGTTCACTAAAGGGAGTTTAGTTACTGTGCACACAGTTCTTTTCTTGGATCAATAGTTGATTGAGTGAAGTACTAAGGGTGGTTATTTACATAGAAAGCAGTAAGAGGACATTAATCAAAATTTGGAGAACTGAATATGAGAAATAAAATTAGAGGATTTGAAGGATCAGTCTGCATGAGACTGGTAGAGAGAATTTTTTTTTCTTAATAAGTGTAGTTTCAGATAGATTTAGAAGAAATTCCAGAAAAGCTCAAGTGTCATAATGCAAAAAGATGCCTAGTTTTATGAGTGGAAAAGATACATACCAAAATGAACTGAGGTAAAAAGTGGAAAGGCTTTGAGAAGTGAGAAAATGAGTGTAGCCCTTTCGGTATAGTTAGGATCCAATAGGTTTATGATCTCAGTTCTGTAGTTAACTATTTGAAACAGGGTTTTTTTTTCTCGTTTCTGTGTTGCAGAACCAGACTCCCCACCTCAAAACTTAGAATTAATAAATGTAACTGCAACAGAAATAAATCTGAAATGGTTGCCACCTGAACAGCCTAATGGTATCATAACTCACTATGAAGTTCTGTACAGTGATTCCAATGATATTTTTATTAAAAATACCTCATCTACAAGTATATCACTAAGTGGAATGAAGCCATATACTCTCTACAACATCTCAGTAAGGGCATTCACCAGACTTGGCTATGGGAACCAGTCATCCTTTCCACTTCTGGTCAGAACTTGTGAAACTGGTGAGTTTTTTAAAAAAAAACTAAAAATTTTGACAAGAAGTTGCTTTATGATAACTTTTGATGGCCAGGATGTAGAAGACATAAGTTTTAATAATTTAAAAAATATTTGCTTACTCTGCAAGGCAGTGAGTTTGAATCCCGTTTTTCTCTTTTATCTACAAAGCAGAAGAACAAGGCCGGGTGCTTGGTAAGGGATGGGGAGCCGAGAGCCCAGGGCTCCCTGGGCCAGCTGAGCAGAGGTCTGGCTAGCCAGGACCGGTCTCACCACCCTGCTGCAAAGAGCCTGGGGCGGGGGAGGTGTGGCAGCCAGGGCCAGTCTGGAGCACCAGCACCTCACGCTGATGTGGCAGGTCTGCATCACACCAGGAGAGAAAGTTCTCAGGTTCAGTGACAGTAACCAAGCCAGACAGAGCCCAGTGCCCGCGGGGCAGGCCTGCAGCGGGGAGCCAAGCTGGGGCTGGGCTGCCATGTCAGGGAGGACTGGATGCAAGTCAGGGACTGGATCAGTGGGTCCGTGGCCAAGCACAGCCATGAGAGCCATGAAGCTGAATTAAGATGATTTCTATCAATTTTTTTTAATGACCTTGTTGGTACTATATGTATCTAAGTATTTTTGATCTTCAAATTCAGCCTCTTTAAAAATGCATTTCATTAAAAAAAAGGATACAAATTCAAATGTTTGCAGTGTGTTTCATTGAAACCAGTTTATAAAGCTCTTTCCAAATCAATGAAACTGACTGAAATCTTCTGCAATTTTTTCATCTAGTTCCTGCTTCTGCACCAGAAAACATAACCTATAGAAACATCTCATCCATGGAAATTGAATTATCATTTTTTCCACCATCCATTCCCAATGGAATCATACAGACCTACACAATATATCTCACGAGGACTAATGGGACTGAGCAAAGAGTTATAAACACTTCTCTTCTGACACTACATATAACAGGCCAGTATATAATGATCTGGAACTTATTGCAACTGTGAGATTTTCTGAGAAGCGTGCAACACACAGACAGAGATATACTAGTTCATTGGTTGGACCTGATCCTTCTTGCCCTTACAGAAAGGTTTTTGTTCCCTGTCCTGAGGAATAACTTGTGTCTTGTCATAATGTGGTGAAATGGACACTGAATGGTATAGTCGAAAATATATCTCACTGTATTTTAGATGTTTAAAGTACAAGGAACTGCAATAGATATCTTTGGAGACCTATCATTGTAACAAAGTAAACACTCAAGCCACCTGCATATCTTTCTAATCTTATCTAGATAAAAAACTTTCTTTTCCACTTTTGCATCTTTTTCTACGTGAAATGGAGGCATGGCACAGCAATTAATGCTGGGAGCTCAGTATCCTCACTGCTATGTTTTCAGAGTACAGCCAAGGACAAACTGCAAAGCATTCTAGGAATACAAAGTATAAACTGGTAATTAGGGCTTTGTCCCTTCTTTTGCAAGATGTTTTGGGTTCCAAGCTCTCCCAATGCTTATTTCAGTCTCTAATGACACAGATCAGTGTAACAGGCTTATTCACCACTTCAGAAATACTTACAGTCCATTAAAAAACGAACTTGTCCCATTGAATGGTTGTTTTATTGAATTATTCTTTCTTTGTTTAGATTTAAATAAATATACAGAATATACTGTAGAAGTGTCTGCTAGTACCACAGCTGGAGAGGGTGTTCGTAGTTTGCCTCTGCGTATTCTAACTGATGAAGATGGTAAGTCAGAACAGAAGTTTCAGTGTATCATTTTCTACCTGCATTCTTAATTTACTCTTACACTTCACGTTAGAAGTTTTTAAGTTTATGCACTTTTGTTGGAAGTGACGTCTCTCCATTTCCATCTGTATCTATGTATCTACACACAAATGTATTTATCTATCCGTCTACTTACCAATGTATTTATCAGTACAAGCTGTATGCAATATTGCAATTGCTGTGCATGGACTTTTGATCTTACCAATATCTTATTACTCTGAAGAATCTTAATTTATTCATATTATTTTAATCTAATACATGACATGGTAGAATTAAATATTGTATTTGGTTTTTCAGTCATGTGAGAGCTGGGGAAAGGGAAAACCACAAAAAGGCAGTTTGAATGGTCCAGGGCCATTTCTGTGGGGTTTCTTGTAGGGGGAGATTTTTGTATTATTCTAAACAGATGCATGTACAGGTACACATAGATAGATATGAAATTATTACTATTAAGAAAATGCCCAAAGTTCACCATCACTGGATTTCCAAACTGAGCTGGAGCATGTGCAGCCTGAGGGTAGAACAAATACAGTTGTACTTTCAGTACACAGTGTTGTTGTGCAAAGTTATCATTGGTCACTTCTCTAGATTCTGCAGGGCAATCCCCCAAAAAATTCATAGCAAAAATCTTAACTTACGTGCTGTGAATCACATTTTGGAAAAGGCTGTGTCTGTTCCTCTCCTTTGCTTCAGGAGGAAATCTCTGGGAGCCTGTCTAAAGTAGCATTGACACAAGCAACCCATCAGCCACACCATCAGTAAAAAAACTTTGCCCAAGAGTTATGTTGCTGGAGCAGGCTGAAAAGAGCTAGATTGGATAAATCCAATTTTTTACAGAGAGTATTTTTATTCAGAGCAATGTAGTTTTTATTCTTTAGCAAAAACCCCAAAAATTCTCTGAATAAGAATTGTAGAATGAACCAGCTACATCAAAAAGATGACATTTATGTGTGACAGATCTTTTATTGTATAGCCACTGAGGATAATATAATAATTAAAACACAAAATACAGCTGTCAACATTTTTCAGTGGTAAATACACTCATTGAATTCAGTGAACCTTTGTGCATGAAAAATATAAAACTATTTCCTCTATAATGTAGAGAGTTATAAAACCTTTATGTGAACTTTCAAGGTAGTGAAAGGAACAAGAACTGAAAAACAACAATATTTATAATGCACCACATGTTCCGTATCCACAGGAACACAGTGTTCCAAGGTTCAGACCAAATGTTTCATAGATTTGCTAATAGTTATGCTCATATTCTCAATTTTCATGCATGACTACAGCTATGACCTGAATTTTTAGTGCATGATGCTCTTTGGTTTAATTTGAGAAAAACAAATGTAGTTCTAATATTACTTCGTAGTGGTACATGTCCATGAATCAAGATGCAGATAAAGACTAATTTCTCGATAGCATGCTGATAATAAAACAGTATCATTTATGCACACATTTGTTATTTTTCCTCAGTAAAATTAATAAGAGCCTTAGAACAAAATCAAACGTGGTCTAACATTCTCATTTATTTACAATGTTTCCCTACAGAGTCAGGATATGGTGTCATCTAGGGATCATCTTAAAATTAATTTTAAGGATGTAAATGTCTGTCTTTCCATTTGCCCTTGTGAAATGTAAAATGTATGAATGTGGTCCGTATTTGATGGAGGGGAATAGATTTTACCGCTGTCTAGTATCTCACAATTTTATCATCTCTCAATGCCATGCTTATCCACTTTTCCACCTTTTGACACTTTGTATAATTCTTTACAGCACCTTTTTTTCCTCAGGGGAACTATTATGCTGTATTTTACACATGTTCATATCTATAAAACTCTTGCTTTTATTAGAAGGGGAAAAAAATTGCAGCAACGTACTTGGGCAGTAGGTGAATGACTGTGACCTAGCCGTTGTTCTGTTTTCTCATGGAGTACTTTTTCCATTGAATCACAGAAACAGATGTTCTAACACCACCATGCAAAATCTTCTTTTATCATCTGTCAGAAAAAGGAAAAGGAGTTGTGCCTTAACACTAGCTGATGAATACTGTACCAGTGTGGTACAAGGTTGACTTTCTATCACAAATAATTCAAAGCCTGTTTAAGGATGCTGTGGATCCCACCGATCTTAGCTGTTTAACAAGACGTTGTGTTCTGTTCTCTCATTTTATAGCTCCAAGTTCTCCTCCACAAGCCCTCTCTGTAAAACAGTTGCTGGGTGTCACTGTGAAGTTGTCATGGAAACCTCCGCTGGAGCCAAATGGAATTATCCTCTATTACACAGTTTACGTCTGGTAGGATTTTTCTGGAAGTAGTTCTGAGGATAAATGTTAATCTGTAACCTATCAGGAATGTTAGGTTTTTGTTACACAGTATGTTGATTACATGTTTTGGGAGAACAAATATTCATCCAACACTTAAAATACAGGACTCTTTATATGCAAATTCAGAGTAGCCAAAAATTGGGGGAACAATTTCAATGTTTCATAAGCATTTTCAACATTTTTTCCAAAGATTATGATATAGTAAGTCAATTCAGATTTAAACTAGACCATGGTGCCTATTTTAATTATATGCCGATTAGGCCTGCCCCAAGGCAGGGCAGAAACCCATGCTGAATGGTCAAGGAGGTTTGAAATAGGCTTAAAATAGGAAATATCGCCTCCTTTTATAGACAGTGTATAAGGGCCATATTCAGAGTTTTCGTATGTGCTATCAATTATGTCTACAGTTATATTTTGTATTTATTACAGTCATAGTAAACAAGTATTTTTAACAGATATTTTTCATTTATTGTGCTCTAGTTTTTTTCTGTCTAACCTTTTTTATTTCCCCCCCCGACATCCTCCTGTGATATTTTTTTCACCTTTACAAACTCCACTTTACAAAGGAGTTTTGTCACTTTAAAACTTGCAGTTTCTGTCTTATTCCTTGCAAAACATAGTTTGGTCTAGTGATGTGGCATCTCTTCAAAGATCTATAACTTCTACTGGGAGTGAAAGCATTTTTTGTTGATCACTTTTAAGATATTGCCTTTATGCTTTGGCATTTTATTGCCACTACTAAGGTGCAGGAAACAAACACTAAAGTGCATTGTTATCAGATGTGAAAATCCTCATTGTTATGGGCATACTACTCTTGAGCTTACATTATTTTATTGTTATTTGACATTTTGGGGGTAGGATTTGGTCTCAGTCCCTACTGATTTTTTTTTTTTTTAATTATGATTTCTAGTTAAGTTGATGGTAAAGTGAAGATGAGCAAGGTCTTCTTTCTAGAAAAGTTGAATTTGTCTTCTCTGGTTAGTTCTACTCTACTGGGAATGTCTGTCGCTCTTTAAAACAATGACTGTCCTCAAGCTAGGGAAGAGTTACTTCACGATAAGGGCTATGGTTTTGGTGTGTTCAAAGACTGGAGGTTATGCAACTTTTCATTCTTATATTCCTTTATAACTTACTGCTTTTGTTACTGTGAGAAAAGCTTTAGCCAGAAGTATTAAAAAAAACCCTCTTAAATGATCCATCTTTCTAAATATTGCACTTAAGCAACCGCACAACTTGCTGTAAGCCTTGCTCCACATTCTTTTTGTCCTGTCTTGTCTGTCCTTACTGTGCCATACCTAAATTTAGAGAGGCTTTAGGTATCATATTAAGGCAAGGACATTGAAGAAAAACTCCCTTTGCCTTCAAAGGGGCATAACTTCACTCCTTCCTTGGCAGGGAGGGAGGGGTGTGGAGGAAGGAGAGTAATTTTAGGTATTTAAAAGAGTTGTCCATACAGTTTCATCAAATGCATTGCAGGGGGAGATTTGACAAAGCAAATTTTTGTGCCGTATTTTTGCTGCTCTTAGGAGGTATTCAATATATTTTGGAGGAGACTGTTAATCCCAGTGCTTCTCAATAAAGCAGAAAGGAGAATGTTACTACAGGTGTTAAAGAAATGTTCCTTCTCTTCACTTAAATATTTTGCAACAGTTATAGAGAATTTGGTAACCATTCTTGAGCTGATTTGGGACAAGGATCCATAATCAGTAGAATGAAAAGGGTGTTATTTGCAATGTTTTCATTATATTTCATGGAATTTGTCAGAGGACAAGGTGGTTTTGAGTGCTAGCAGGTAGTAAAGAATTCTTCCTTCTTTGAGCCTAAAAACCCACACTCCCTAAATGTAATTTTAGCATATTAAAGGTGCAATTAACAAAATTGCTGAATTTGTATGTAGCTGTAGTTTTTTGGCATCCTTTTCTGCAATTTTTTTGTGAAATACTTCTTGACTAGGTCTATTTTGAGTTACAGATTTTTAAGAAAATATGGTACCTGTCTTTGGCAAGTAGAATTATGCAATTTCTTAGAAAATGTGATTTAAAACCTTGTATTATTTTTCTTCAGCAAAACTTCTTGGCTTAACTTATTTTGCTAGGTACTTTCTCACAGTCTGTGAAGGTTGCACTCACTTTGATCAGTGTTTCTCATTTTTATTGCAATTTCTGTTGTTTTTAAACAGAAAATCAACTTCCCTTGAAATACCTCAAGCTTTTATTCTTCTTTCTGTGCCTGGTTGTGGAAATGTTTTCTGGCAGCTCAGATGTAAGAATGCAGTTACTCAGAGCAGAAATGTTTGCAACACTAATCTGTGGATTTTCTTCTGACTTAAATTATAACCAGATATGTATTTCCATACCAAGAATACCTTGGGCAAAGATCCAGGAAAAAATGTCTTTCTTTGTATAGAGTTTGATAACTGCAGCTGCAATCTCTTGTAAATTTTACTGACTATTAAAAATGTCAAAAGTTTGGGAAAGATGTAAATGTTAGCTTTCTGTGTTACCAAGAGTGTTTCCCATGTCAAGTGACATTCCACTCAAAATCTGAGGGTTAGGGAGGATTTTTTTTCATTCTCATACATTTTCTCATTCCAGTTATTTTTTAACGTAACCTTATTTCAGTTACATTAGATGGTGATCTTTGCTAATGGGACAGTCATTCAGTTATCAAAAGATGAAAATCTAGTAATTTTGAATTACATTTTTTTTTTTTTAGTATTAAAACATATTATCATTTTTGAAGAGCTTCACAGTGACTCCTGGAGCAAGATATTTGGTTTTACTTATCAAATTATCATCTCTGTATGAAATCCTATTAGAGACACAGGACACCTACTCATACAAAAATCTTTGAAGGAATGGAATGTTAGGTTTTTATTTTCCTCCAATTTTTTTTCTTAAAAGATTATTTCATCTGTTCTTAAAAGATTAACTTTACAAGAAATATAAGACTTTTTAAATTCAAGTTAGTTATTTCTGTACCTTATTTTACTTTCTGATAATCATTTCATACCTATGCTAATACCAGAGTTTTATTAATGTTACATCTTAGAGTCTTTCTAGGCGGGTTTTGACCTGACTAGAGTTCCATTCTGATCCTCTGTTACATTCCACCAGAATTAACTCAGCACCAGCTAATTCCTGTTCCATATCATCTTCTATTATTCCATTTATAACTTCAGCCTTCTGACCAATTTCACAGAGTCACAGTAGGGCATGCTCCCTGCTATAATCTTTTTATATTTCGCTATTCCTGTCCAGAGAGACAGTTTAGTTATGCCCTACAACGTCCTTCCCAAGGGTGCCACATAACCATTTGAAAGCACTTATTAGATAGAAATACTCCTTAATATTTCATATAACCATTGTCTTTGTTGATGTAATCTGCAGACATATTTCTGTGGGGTTTAGGGGGATTATTTTTTTAAGAAACAAAATGAAGAGCCCTACTGTAATGCCAGGGTAAAAAAGTTAGCTTTTCATCATAAAAGACAAAAAGTTATCTTAGCCTCTTTTAAAAACCCAAACTACTTCTATTTACCACGATATTGCATTTTTCATTTTTGCAACAAACGTCATAATTATGTATATAGAGAGAAAGGAAGTGTGTATATAATGAATAAAATGCTTTTTCTTTAGGAATAAAATTTCAGAGAAGATTGTAAATGTAACAGAAACATCACTGGAATTCACAGACCTAGAATATAATTGTGAATATAGTGCTTACCTAACAGCAAGTACAAGGTTTGGAGATGGCAACATAAAAAGTGATACTATAACATTCAGAACTTCTGAAGGAGGTAAGCTTATATACAGCCTTAAAATATATATAGCTTATATACAGCCTTGTCATTCAGCCTTAAAATTCTGTCAGCCTCATTTACGTTATAAAGCCACTGAAGTAGAAGTGACATTTGACTTCTAAAGAAGAGACAATCTACCTTGTGTGGCTCTTGGTGCATACCTGTATGTATGGTTCCATAAAATTATGATAGATATTTCTATTAATTTGCTGAGAAAAAAAAAAAAAAAAGCATTTCTCTTCAGGACAGATAAGATCCAAATAATTCAATTCTAACTTTGAAAAAAATTAAATTATTTATGTAATATATTTTAATAGATCCCTTTTATAAGCATCTGTGACACATCTGATAGGGAAAATACTTCTTAGAGTATCTGTCTCAAGCCTGAAATATTTTTAATTTGAAAACGAACTCTGTAAGTGTACATTGATTTATTATATTTTAATTGTTTTATACTTTCAACATGGAAAGTGACTTTTGTATGATCATACTACATACTGTGCTTTGCAAGCCATTCAGTTTAAATTTTTTCTGGTTTTCCATCAATCACATTGCTATAATCTGTTCCAAAATAGATAGAATGCTGGCATACTTCAGAATCACTGTGCATAAATACAAACAACTCTCCAATGCACAACCACTGTCAGGATTAGCATCTATCTGAACCATCCTTCCAAAGTCTGTCTACATCATCAGGTTGTAGATATTCACAGTTGCTATTGAAGCTGGTATGGAAATATGAATTGACTTTATAGGGACAGACTTTAAGGATCTGGTTAATATTTTAATGCTTTCTGCAAACTAGAGAGCACAAAGCAAAGCAGGTCTTCCTGCACATTGAATAGGCCAAAAAAAGAAGAAAAAAGAAAAATTATCATGCTGTTCAAGATTATGTATCTGGTTTACCTGTGTGAGTTAGGAACCTAAATTCAGTTGATAATCAGAGAGCAAAAGGCTTTAAATTTAGGTTTTGTGAAAGAAATCCTTTTTTTTCCCCTGCTAACTATATTTGGAGTATACACACCTAACTCAGTCAACTTCCATGTCTGCAAATTAGATTTTCTGTGTGCTCAAATAAATTGTAAAGAATAAATTGTATAAGAAAACTCTGTTTACAAATGCAGCTAAATATAAATATGGTTGAAAAAGTGTTTTAAAAATTCATTTTTACATATACAGTTTTGTTTAATTATTTTGTGAAGCAGTTTCTATACCATAATCAGAAATACGTTTAATTTGCCATAGGATATTTCAAAATCTACTATAGTGGATGTTTCTCAGGTACAAAAGTGTACAAAACCTTGAGGTATAAAAGCTTTAGGTATGCTAAAACTTCACATTTTTCCAGCACCAAGTGATCCACCGAAAGATGTTACATACAAAAACCTTACTTCCACATCAATAATGCTATTCTGGTCTCCTCCTCAAAAGCCTAATGGAAATATACTGTACTACTCAGTTTATTTCAAAAACAATTCAGGAATATTCATACAGGTAAGTTTATTTTTATGTTCTTTTGTAGAAGTCAATTAAATGTTCTAATAATTACTGGATGATTAAATCAGTTTTACAGTTATCAATAAATTGTTTTTTCATATTTCCTTTATCATGATGTAGCTTTTAAACTTACAAAGACAGAAGCACGTCTTGTTATCATATATGTTACATTGTGCATCTCACTGAGCATTCATATCATTAAGCATTAAAGCCAATGGATTTTGTGTAATATTCCATTATGCAAGGTTTATATGTACATTTATATATATATATATAAAAAATATATATATATGTATACATGCCCAAATACACCTAATATGTACATACACTTAACATATGTGGTGGATAGACTCAAGAACCACTACATGCATGGCACACCATCAAGAGTGTTTCTTTTAGTCTAATCTATCAATGTGAATAAATTTCTGGTTCTGGTTTTACTTTTTAATACGTTTGTATGGTATTGAAAATATGAAAGTAATCTGAAAGTAGGGAATGCTTTTTTTCCCATATTTTTCTCACTCTCAAAAAGAAATTACTGTTTAGTATATTGATGCAACGATATTGACATTCTGAAGTTAAAACTTGAAAGATAAATAAAATCTTATAAATAATATTTTGGTGACACATTTTCATTTAGTTTTTTTTTTTGCTGTTGCTGCTTTCATTCTTAATTATGCACTACACTTATTAATTGTATATAGTCTTTCTGTTCTACTTTCTGTGAATATCTTACGGTACAGAAATATAAGAGAAATAAGCTTCCTTTACAGGTTCTTGATCACAAGTTTTACACATATGGAAGAAAATTAATATAAATTAATTATAAATATAATTAATATAAATTAATTTAGAGAATTATGTATGGAAAATAACCTTGACTGCATAAATTTCTGATCAAGATATGTCTGGGGTGAGGTATGCACATTTTTGAGTATAACTAGAAAAAATACTCACAAAAGTTACAAATACCTGTGAGTGAATAATTGCAGCCATACTTCAGTGTATACACTTCTCTGACTTCTGTGAAGGTATATAGTTGCCAGGCTCTGCAGAGTTTCAGGTGCAAGCAGGACTGTGCCATGAATTCACATTCTGATGAGACTAAAATCAGGGCTACTGCTCAGAACGTACACTCTGTTTGCACACACTGCTACAGCAACAGCTTTTTTCTTAAATCTCTGGACAAAACTTTACATCAGTTCATCACCTGAACTAGCCCATCTTATGAAGGGTCATCTCTGGCAATTTCAGAGGACTATGGACTTGGACTATTCCTGGCTTTAGGAAGGTGCAACTCTGAGATGAATGAGTAAGGTGAAGCTGACACACTGAGAGAGAGAGAACCCCCCCCGGGATGTGCCCAGAATTCTGGAAAAAAAGGAGGAGGATAGGGGAGATGGAGCACAGTAGCAGTGGCCCAGCAAGGTGAGGGTCCAATTTTATTATCGTGTGATGGAGTTAGGCTGGGAAAAGATGTGGCACAAGTGGAAGTTAATGCTGCTTTTGCATCTTATGCATTGTCAGGAGAAACGTGCTGGCAGTACTTCTACCTCTGTGTGTAGAAACTACCATTTTCATCCTTTCAACTTTGATTTTCATCCCATCCCTCTGCCATCAGAAGATAGGTTTCAGCTGCTGTTGCGTCTGTCTGTTACTGCCCATGGGATATGAACATTAATCTCTCGAATCACGGTCAAATCTTAATCTGTCTGCTCCCTTTAACTCCCTCCACCCTTCACATCCTGTCTGCTCACTGTTTAGCATGGCAACTACCACATCTACACTGCAGTCTCATTCTGTACCTTGGCATTCCTGTGGATGCAAGATGGATTTTAAACAGGTGAAAAAAGCCAGCTCATTTCTGTCAGATATTTTATATTACTCTTTTTACAACAGAGAAATGCATATGTGAAAGTCAGCCTGATATGTGACTATACATATATATATATATATATGATATATACAGACAGTTGTAAGCTGCATGAGCATGCATACATATGGCTTACAACTATCTGTAACTTAGCAGTATAAGCATGTAATTGCAGGGTCTGTTGCAAAGTTTTGTATTGCACACATTTGGAAAGAAAGAATTCTCAGTTGAAATACTCTTCGACAAGGTCGCCATTCTGCTTATGTTTAACCAAATAGTTAAACATAAGCAGAATGTTTATGTTTAACTATTAAAACTGTATTTTCAGTTTGAGAAACTATACAGGAGAATTGAAAAAGTGAGTGAACTTTTCACATTTCATGTTTTCACATTGTAGGCAACCATTCTCTAACAGTCTTGTCTCTGCTTCTATGTCAGGACATAATGCCAGAGGTCCAAGTCTCAAAGCATATCTTCTAGATGCCTGAATAAACACCATGGCTCAAGCATATCAAGCAAATGTTAATTTTGCATGTTAATAAATATCTCCCATTGCTCTCATAATCTGAAATAGATACAAAAATCATTCTAAAACTGGTGCTATTCTGTTGTCTCAATTTCTCACTTCTCACACATTCTCAAAATGCTCAGTTTATATTAGTTAATGCTAATTAATATAAATCACTGACTATTAATATGTTAAAACTAGGAAGTTAGTAGCTATGGAGTGAAGCATTTTGTTTAGGAAAAAAAAAAAGCCCAAATATAAAAAAGGACCTGAGATAAAAGATAAAGTTTACTCCTTGACATGATGCAGAAACTCGAAGCTTCCATCAAAAAGGGAAGATTTATGCACCCTCATCAGTCAGAAAAATAATGTATAGTTTCCTCACTTTACTGGTCTACATGAAAAATAATGCTGCAGCTGTCCAGTCAAAAAGCCTCGGATGCTCAGACCTAAGGTTCAAGACCAGAATAGCAGAAGGAAATATTTAGTGATGGAGATTATATTTAAGGATTTTGTAGATCAGTGGACTGTTTCTATGGGGATGCTGACAGTTGTAAAAGAATATGTGTCAGAGAGGGAGGAATGACTGGTAGCCAACCAGAAGAAACCATCACCTGCAATAGTCTAGGTTCCAGTTCAGCTTTATCTCTCATCTTCTGCTGTCATAGGTCTAGGGGAATTGCTACTTCTTCGTGTATATACCCTGTCCCAGTGTAGTAAAGATACGACATGTATGCTGACAAAGAGTACTTCCTTCACAGATGACATGACGCTGTAGCTCTTCTTCCCATCACTTCTCTGTGGCTGGGCTCCTATAGTTCAAGCTCTCATTGTTTGCAGAAGCAGCTTTGCAAGTTTTGCTCCACGATGCCTTGCCTGATGTTGAAGCAACCATACTGCCCATCAGACCTATCAAGGAAATAAATCAAAGACTATGGAAGTAATTGTCTCATGGCTAAATATCAATCTGTGATAGATACCATTGACTTGAATGAACTCTGTTATTCAATCTCTATATACTTGTGTTTTGATTAGCAAGAAAGTGGGAAAGGTGCTAATTACAAACATAAATATATGCTTCAATAAATTTCCCCAGTGTAGGAATTTCAGTACCGATAAAAATTGTCCTGCTCTGACAAACCAGACAGGGGAACCAGGGGCAAGGACTGAAAAAACGCCTGTGATCCTTTTAGCAAGTGAGTAGCCAACCCCAAATCATCCAACCTCTATCTCAAGCTGAGCAAAGTGAATATGACTGGATAGAGGTCAGAGTGAAATTCAACTTAGTCTACCCTTGCAATCCAGACAAGAGATGCAAGCAATGTGCTGTATTACTTAACAATCATTTTCTTTCACCAGTATGACCAAAGTAGGGATAAAAATAGAACTTTTTACAATGCACTGCAAATTTTAAAAAAGATGGTCTCAGAATGGTACAGCAGACAAAAAGGAAATAAATTCACTTAGGTTTTCACTGGAACAGTGAATGTTGCGCTTCTTGAAGGATGGTTTGGATTAGTCCTCGCAGTGTCATCATTCTCACCTGATTCCCAGAGTCAAGTATGTGATCCACTGACTTAAAACAAGAATACAATACAATGAACCTGAAGAAGAAAAAAACAGGGGTAAAAGGTTAACAATGAAGAAGAGCATGGTGATGTTTTCCATATACAGCTAATTACAGCTTTATGCCACTGGAAATATCTGCCACTTCCTGAAGTGAAGAAGATACTGGTTTCTCCTGATACTTTCATGGCTTGAATGTATTGCTTACACTTAGCTGCTTTTAATAATCTGATACTTTGCTATGTCAAAACTTCTTTCATGTATGGATGAAGAAAGGGATAGAAGGAAGAATTTCTTTAGCTGTAGCCAAAGATCCTGAGCTGTTTGCTTTCATCTGCAGCCACAGTTAATTGTAAAACTTCCTATAGTGTTCTATCCCCAGGGTACAATTAGTACAAGTTTCATCTTTTCACAGTTTGTACCCACACAGTTCTTCCTGCTCACTGTTACTTTTAATTATGTGTTCCTTTTTTTTTTCCTAATATTTTGTTGTATCAGTAGTTTGAGATATCTCCACTCCTTGGACTCCTCCTCCTACTAGTTCCTAGTAAAGCAACTACCTCTTAAAATAGTTTTTGTTGACCCACCAAAACCCTGTTAATAATATTCACGTTGGTTCACTGAGTCCTTAACTGCCAGACAGCTGGCTAAATTGTAAAGGTCTTTTTAAACTAAGAGTTGAATTTTCAGCTGTTCATACCAATGAGCTCCCATTAAATCTAGGATCAGAACTTGGTGTGGTAGCCTTGACATTTTTACCTTGAAAACTCAGGTAATTATTCAAGGCCTTACTGACAAAGATCTGATTATTAGATGTTATTATAAATTACTAATTATTGCTAACAACAACAATAACAGTAACAACAAGAGGGTATTAGAATGCTTCTTCTGGGCCAGATGACATTTTCTATCATACCCTGCTTGAGTATCAGAAAATTTAATTAAATACCTTAGAATTTGATGAACTGTTTCCTGTATTTTAACTTACTGAATGTGACACAAAGGTCTTTCCAACCTTTTTCAGTTAAGTATGAAGCTAATATGAAATCCAAACTATTTCTAGAAAAAAGTCATATATTAAGGTGGATTTTTTTTGTATTTTGGCTGATGACTTAACCTGATCTCTTGGGCAAAACTAACAGTGTGCTTATAGTCAGTAAAGAAGAGTGGATATAAAAAAATATACTCACAATTTGTGCAGCTTCTGTTCTGCATTCAAAATTAAGGCTTTAGTTTTCATTGCCAAACAAACTGTTTACTTACTTATGTTATGGCAGTACCAGTGACTGCAAGCAAAACTAGGTCTTCAGACTGAGGTATAAAAATCTCAGGGAAATGAATGAGAGTGACACATTGTTTTCTGCAAAAATAAGAATATTTTGCCCATACAAAAAATTGGTGAAGTATTGTATTAGATACATAAATTGATATGTATTAGTGATAGACATCAAGATTACAGACTGAATAATCAGTTTGCACAGTACTGATTCAACTGTGTGATAGAGCATATCACAGTAACTTCTTCAGTAGGAACTTTCCTCAAGAGAAATATAATAAATTTTTCAGTATGCAGTTTTAGCATGCTTGTGCTTATATGTGGTATTTCTAAATGTTAATACCCAAATATTTCTGTTCCCTTTCTCCTGCTTTACTGAGTTTGCTCTCGCAGCCTCTCTTTTTCAGAAAATCATTTACTTAAAAGCTAACTTGGATTTTAAAGTAGTGGAGGGTGTGGATTTGATGTAACACCAAAAATAGGGGGCAGGCCAAACAGCTGGAATTCATCAGAGGGTGGAGCAAAATCCAGCTCACCCTGAAAACAGTGCTGTGTAGAAAAATTAGGACTTCTTTGGTCCTGAGAAATGCTGTCCATGCCATCCGCTCAATGGGGCTCCCAGAGAGAAATGCTACTAGCTCTTTGAATTAGCAGCAAAGATTTGACTTCCTTCCCAGTGCTTGAGCTGAATATGCTTATGGGCCAAATAACATCTCAACAAATTTCAAACCATGAACCAAACTGTTTTGGGCCATCTAAGTCAAGTTCCTGTAAAGCAGTGGGTGATGCAACACATTCCCTTATGCGGTATAGCTGAACTTACATAAATAATACACTTTATATTTTTTATTTTCATCTTCCAAAATGGTTGATTCTAAACAGGAATAGCCTCCTTAGAGGTGCTGATCTGAAGCACTAACTGTAGTCACAGTATTAATTACATTTTTATATAGTTCAAAAGACAGTTGGACTACATTCTGCTGCTATCCTTTCATGAGCAAGTAACTGCATGAAAGAAAAAAAAAAATCTATTTATGCCTTCAGTTTAACATGGTCCACTCACCACAGACATTTCCTTAAAGATAATGGCACAGTGTTATTGCAAGGGACAACTAGCAAAAGGAAGAGTTTATCAAGAAGTGCAGTGAGATCTCTGCCACTGAATGTTTCAAGTTGAAAATCTACTCTCATAAAAATAGATTAAAGAGAGAGAAGTCCTTTGATTCGATTAACAATGATCAGCCAAGGCATTTAAGGCATTTGTGGTTCATGTAATCTATGAACAAGCAGCAGATGTTGCTTTTTTTGTCATTTTCTTGATGAAATTTGGATAAACACACTACAGTATTACAGTTTTAATCTCTGAACTGGCATTCAACAATTACAAAAAAGAGAAGACATTTATGTACTCTGCAGTATTTACGAGGAGTAACAATAGACACCATACAGTATTCCAGAAAAAATCAGTACTCATTAGGAGTCAAAGCATGGGTTTATGTCTTCAAGTACTAAAGGGAATCGTGTCTGCTGGTGGTGGTAGTGATGGCTACCATCAAGAAAGAGAAATCAATGAGTAAAACAAATTTTAAGTCACAACATTTTCTTTTTTTTCTCTCTTTAGAATTTCACAAGTTATGGTTACAACAGCAACGTCAGTATGTCTCCATTTGTAGTGCTGGATGACTTGGCAAAATATAGCCATTACACTTTGTGGTTAACTGCAAGCACAGCATTTGGAGATGGAAACAAAACCAGTGAAAAAATAGAGGTGTATACAGATCAGGATAGTAAGTTAATAACTTTTTTAGTACTCATTGTATATCAGTGCTTTTATTAAATATTTATTGAATATTCTCTAACTTAAAAATTATTTTACTGTTATGATGGCAAAGTTAAAAAAATACCATTTTAAGGGGGGGTTCAATGCTGCAATATTTATCTTTGCAAGGAAGGTATTTTGATCTGAGTCTTTGAAGTACTAAGAACATAGAGCACAAGCCTCAGTGGATACAAGCAATGAAATTATTGTCTTGAGCTTTCATTAAGACTCTTTTCCTAAACAAATTTAACAGAAATGATTATTCATACTTGTCTTCAACAATTTTGCTTTTGATATTGAAACACAAATTATTTTTAAAAGTTTTAAAAAATATTACAACAGAAATTTTCACACTAATTATATTTTAAACAGTTATTTCTGGTTGGGGTTTGGGTGTTTTATTACTGTAATCCATGCATTTAATTTTTTGCTTATTATCTCTCATAGTCCCAGAAGGTTTTGTTGAAAATCTGGTCTATCAAAACATTTCCTCATCTTCTGTAAATGTAAGCTGGCTTCCACCATCCCAGCCAAATGGCTTAGTCTTCTTTCATGTTTCTCTAAGTTTAATGCAACTGGGAACCAGTAAGATATTGTCTTTCCTTACTTACAACACAAGCATAATTTTTGATGATCTGGATAAATATACTGATTACCTTCTGGAAATCATACCAGCCACTGACAAAGGATCTTCTGAACAGCATGCTCTAAGTCTTCATATAAGAACTGATGAAGATGGTAAGATTAAGATATTTTATTAATTACTAAGGAAATGTATAAAAAAACCCTAAATAACTTTCTAAAAGAAAAAAAAAGTGTTTATTTTTCTTGTTTCACTTAAAGTGTTTTTGGTATACAGTGACACAAGCAACTGCGGCACATTTCAAAGACCATGAAATAGAATTTTTCATTGTAACTGATATTTTTCTGAGATTATCCTAGTTTTTCTCTTTCTTATTTCTTCATATAGTCCCAGAATCAGCACCTGTAATGAAAACATTTTCAAATCTCTCAGCTACCTCAGTTATGCTCTCATGGGACCCTCCTGTTAAGCCAAATGGTATTATAATGCTTTATGATTTAAATCTATTTGGGCCAGAAAGGAATAAGTCATTCTCTACCACCAATAATTCTATCATTTTGGAAGACCTTCTGCCATTCACATTGTACAGCATTTATGTAGCTGCCAGAACAATAAAAGGACCTGGTCCATTTGCTGCACTTCAGTTCTACACAGATGAGTCAGGTGAGCAAATTCAATTGTAACCAACTTCAAAATAATAGCCCTATGTTACTGCATCCATCTTAGATCTGAGCATCAGACCTGTTGATATGAAGGATTTATTTTCCATTGGTCTGTGAGTGAAGAGCTTTCAGAAGGAAACACTGCAAGGCAAGTGTTTCCTCAGTGCTCCTCCTCCTGCCACAGTGTGCATGAGGAGGTCACATCCTACACAGGATTACAAAAGTAACTCCATGAAGAAATATCTTTTGCCTTTGGAATGTGTTATGGTTTGCAAAGTGTCAGGCATTTTGAAGCAAGCAACAGTACCTTTCTCTTCATCCCCCCATGTAATTGAAAAATGATAAAAATGGAAATATTTCTGACATATTCACACAGTTCTCTTTTAGATGGACCTCCTCTCCCCTGCATGGTAAATTACACATCTTTTGAATATATGATGACTTATGCTCTATATATGGTACAGGAAGCAAAATATATCACATTCCAGTTATATATGTAATATGACTTCTGTTAAATGTCTTAGTTCTGACAGTAGGGATGTTTAAGTGATTAATAGATTTGTTAGATCTCTAAGAAGATCCCTTGCTGACTAAATTTATTCTGGATTAATGGAATTTGCTTCATGTCAAAGAGGAAGAAAAAAGATTGAAATAGCAATGAAGAACTGTTAGCTTGAGTTCAGATACAGAAGTTAACAAAAGCACCTTTGTTCTCCTGCATGTTCAAAATGTATTGTTTTGCCTGGATTATTTGTGATTTGGAACTCAATAACATTTCTCTTTTGCAGTGCCATTAGCTCCACCCCAGAATTTGACCATTATCAACTACACCGCAGATTCTGTGTGGCTAAAATGGGATCCAAGTCCTCAGTCAAATGGTGTTATTATGAGATATAATTTAAGGATTTATCAAAACAACACTGAAAAACTATTTTTTTGGGTATGTTTATAATTAAGAGTGTATAATCTCTTAAAATATTTTTTCATGCTTTAGGAAAAAAAAGATATGGGAAATATTTAAAATGTCTGTTATGCTCCTAGAATTAAGAAGCTCCTATAAGTTCTGATTTGCTAAGACAGTTTCTTTTCCTACCCACCATAGCTGTAATTCAATTTGTCAAATTAAACAGGAAAATTTGTTAGATTTAAATGTGCTTTGAGTTTCTAATGTCTCATTGACAGTGAGATTTATTAATCTTAATTTGTATTTCAGTGTAAGTTTGGTGTTAGAAAATCACAGAAGTTACTTGCTTTGTGGCTACCTTTGTTTAGTTATTTAGTACCTATGATTCTTTCAAGATTCAAAAAGGCAGCAATTCCTAGTCATCTTAAAAATAGTAAAAAATACTCAGAGTTTAACTGTCTTCATTTAAAAAAAAAGGCAGAATAAGAACTGAGCAAATTGTAACTGAAATATATGCTATATTAATGTTCAGGGCTGGGTTGACTGGAGATCACAGTAACCTGGTCTGATGGAAGACTCCCTGCTCATAATATGGGGGTTGAAACTGAATGATCTTTAAGGTTCCTTTCAACCTAAACCATTCTATGAATCTAATTTTATGATCTGCAAAATATGGTCAAGGCTTAATTCTGACTGCTTGGGTGGCCTCAAGAAATGCTCTGCGAAGGCAGCAAGCTGATGTCAGGGTTGCACCTCAAGCTTAGAACCTATATAGTGAACCCTGTTCATTTGAGATGTTTGTAAAAACTTCAGAAGAAGACATTGGTGCAGTGAGGTCTGCTGTTATTCCCCATTGTGGAAGGAAGTGCTGGCATCATCCCAGGTTCTTCCATAAGGCTTGAAAAGCCACGATGCACATATGAAAGAGGAACTGTGGATTCTACAGCCAGCTACCCTTTGGAAACACATTCCTTGGGTATTCATGGAAACCATGAAAAATCTATCCATTTGAGGTGGTCTCAGACTAAATTAGAACACAGAAACTGGCTGAAGCACTTGAATATGTCAGCAATGCCCTACATTTCTTAATGTTTTGTTGTGTTTTATGTGCAAGAAATTAGATTTAGGTTGTGGCAGCAAGGCAGAGAAAGGCATTTATACAGCAATACTGTATTCAGGGACCATAATTCTCTGATAACTTGGATCCCACAAGATGTTTACCAGAATTTTTTGCTGAAATTCAGCTCTTTCCCTGCTGTTACTATAGTCTTCTCAGCATTTAAACAACTATGACTTGCATGGCCTGGGAAAAACAGATCCAAGGAATTGAGCTGTGGGTTTTAGCTTGTTTTGTTTGTCTGTTTGTTTGTTTGTTTGTTTTGTGGTTTTTTTTAACTCTTCATCAATCTATGCAGAAGCTATGACCCATGACCTCTTCCACTGCAGAGATGTAGTAAGGAAGTACAAGGTGAGAGGGGTTCATGTGAAGCTGGAAATAGTTTCCAGTATTTGACTGAAAGACACTCAGAATGGAAGGGGCAAAACTATGGCTGTAAATCTTCTGTTCATTTCAGTAGGTTCAATGTGAAAGCCACAATGCTTCTAGAGATTAATTGTGTTCTAATAATATTTCCTTCCTTAAGAACATTTCAGGTTCAAACCATGAGACAAACCTTGTCGGATTAGAACCATACAGCCCCTATTTTATCAGTGTCTCTGCATTTACCAAGCTTGGGAATGGCAATCAATTCAGTAATGCTGTCCAATTTACAACAATGGAATCAGGTTAGATCTGACTTCTTCTAAGCTGAAGTTCTGACAGTTTTAAATATATTTATATGTATTTTCCTTGTATGGCTGGACAAAAGTCTTCCTCTTCTCTCCAAAGAAAACATACCCTCACACTACCTCATTGTCTCTTGCCTATGTTGCACTGATTCACGTTCCTATTGTAGACTGGGTTTGAAGTCTGATTTCGGAAGTGTAGAATTAAAAATGTCCTCATCTGAAATGAGAGGCTTATATGGCTATTATAAATCTTTTAATAGGAACAAAGATAAAGGGAAGAAAATTAGATAGGTATCAGTCTTTGCAGATCAAAGCAGTAATTTAAATCCCTGTGAAAATAACTGAAACATTAGCAGTATCAAAAGGAGCTGGACAAAAGATTGGCAAATGAACTGGAAATTATATTAGACAAATAGAATTTTTTACTTCTTTTTTTTTATAATTTGTTTTAGGAAGGAATCTAGCCACTAGAAGTGAAATACTTAACATTGACTAAAGAGAGCCTGTGGCTTTGTGAAACTGTCTGTTGTGGAAAACTGTAGCTCCTTTGCCAGATCAGAGAAACCCCCAGGCTCTGTAAGAGCTGCCAGTGCTAGGGGACAAGAATGAGTTAGGGTGCTTCCAGGTTCCTTTACAGAGTTAGCAAAGGGAGCAGACCCCAAAATAAAAAGGTCCCATATGATGACCACAGGTTTGCTAAGATCATGCTTCCAGTGAAAGATTCTTTCCCGAACCTGTAAAGTAGAAGTTCAAGGAAAAAGTTATGCTGTTTGTTGTATCGAAGAGTTACAACACTGTCAGAAATCTGGACCATCACTGAGCTGGTTCAGTTTGGCTGTTGGACCCCTGCAGCTGAAGGTGGTCCTCCTCAAGAGCCTTGGTCAACCATCAGTTGCTTCATTTCAAGACTGATATTCCATACTAGTGTACTTTCTTCAGTTCTATTTAACCAATTGTTCATAAATAATTGCTATATTTTCAACATGATTATAATTTTTCTACCTTCATTAATTTTTTTATGAACATTTAAAAATTTTCTTTTGCTGGAACCAGCAAATAAACGGGGAACAGTAAGTTAAAGGAATTGATATGACAGCTCTGAAACCTGCCAGTAATTTCTGTACAGACAAGAGTGACAGAGTGCTTGAAAGAAATAAGGCTGACAGATAAATAAGGAAACAAATAAGGAACTTCTGCTGTTGATGTTCTTGCTGTGTATATGGAGTAGGTATATAGAGAATTTATATTGTATACGTTATAGTGAACTGTATTTAAAAAAAATGTGGAGAAAATGCAAGCAAAAAGTTTTGTTGGGGAAACAAAACTGAAGCACACACTTAGGAAGAAGTCAGACAGATGGCCTCTGTCTCAAGTACTAACATCAGTCACATTCACAGTAATTGGAAATGAACAATCTAATTAGGAAAAAGTCCTATTTTTGTTCTTTCAATGTGTTTCTTTTATTAATTTGACATTGCAGTGCACTCATTTGACACTCACGCTCTGAACATTGGGTTTGCTTCTCTAGTGATATTGTTGTGTGATTACAATTGTGGTTGTGTGTGCATGTTAATCTTTGGTGCCTGTGTATCCTTTAAGTGCCAGATGCTGTACAGAACATTTGTTGTATTGCAACGAGTTGGCAATCGATCCTCGTGCAGTGGGACCCTCCTGCTTCAGCCAACGGCGTAATTACACATTACATCATAACAGTTGAAGGAAATTCTACACATTTTTCAGCTTATGAAACACAGCATACTTTCAGAAATCTGCTTTCCAATGCTACTTATCAAATTCAAATAAAAGCTGCAACATCTGCTGGTGATGGTGAAGAACAGATATGCAATTCCAGTACTCTTCCAGAAAAAGGTAAATAATTATTCAAGTCAATTTTTTGTTTCATTTAAATGATGACTACGAAACAAGCAGACATGAAAAAACTGCCGTAATACAGGGAGTTAAATCCTTCTGTTGTTTAAATTTCTTGCTAATAGTGAATGAAGAAAAACAGGGTTTCCTCTTTCTCCTGTTTTAGAACATACCTAGTGATAAGAATAAATTGCTATTTTTAAAAGCACAGTGAGAACACTTTTCTGTGTGAGTTTGAAAAGTTATTTTATTAATTTATGAGAAGTTATTTTTTGTCTTATAATATCTGCCTTGTTCCTAGTGTATTTAGCATATTTGAGACTGTATGTCTGAAAAAAATTTGAGAGCAAAATTTTTGTTATTTTGCTTTTAATAACTGACAGTGGCATGAATTCATCGACAATAAAACTGTTCCAAATTCAGAAAATTGAGAAGAATTTAGCCTCTACAAGCAAACTTTGTCATAACTTTTCATGGATAGGATTTTTGCAAACAAGAAGGAAAATTGTGAGCTAAATCCAAAGAAAAACATAGACAGGTTTTCTGGCACTGAAATGAAAATTTGTTACCCAAAGTCTGTCTTCTTTTTTCTTTCCACACACTTGACACTTCACCTAATCTTGGCAGTGCTTTTAGTTGACATGTGAAACATGGAGATGATATTCTGTGCAAAACAGAGTTAGTTCTGTGTGAATAACTATGTACCTATATTCTAAAATGAAAGTGGAGAGGAGCTCATATCTGAATCCAGGAAGCAAAGGCCTGTTTCAGTCCTCCAGTCAGGGATGATTTTTACTCTTAGGACTATTTCTTGGGATTTTTTCCTTCTCTGGTGACAGTTAAATATAAAAATTATGTTAAGCAAGAAACGTCCGTATAACATTTCACTTTTCTACTAAATTACAGGAGAAATTACTGCTGTTAGCTTTATTTTTTGTGTTCTCTTAGGTGATATCAATTTATATAATGGAGTTGAGGAGATCTCTATTTCAGAAAAGCTGGGTAATTAGAAAACACAGGGATGGGATGGAGAAGCACAACCGTACCCTATGTAAGCCATAAGGCTTAGAAATCAAACCCAGTTTTTGTAATACTTTATTACTAAGTTTTTAAGAATGACTGAAAAGATGAGTTGCAGCACCCATTCTCATATAAACCTCAATTGAAAGAGTGAATTTTCTCAGAACTGTCAAATAATAAACACAAGAATCTGTGTCAGCAGGAAGTTTTTGGTTCAGAATGGCAAATGGAGGGGAGCAGCTCGGCAATGCAGACTTGAGTCAGATGTTGAACTTGGAGGAGATCAGACTTACCCTTACTCTTAGACTTCCTGTTGCTAGCTTCCTGAGTGGCATGCACCTCCACTGGATCCCTCCTGTCCACAAAGCCTTGGTCTCCCATTATGAGCTTTGATTTCTACACTTCTTACAATTAGATTTGTGCATGTGCCTGTCTGAATGAATCTAGACCATGTCCGTGTTGCCAACAGAACTACTGCTGCTTTGGTTCCAGATCAAATGGCTGAGCTCCAAATGAGGACAAGCCCCTTGCTGGCATATTTTGGCTAACACTGTGAAAATAGCCAGAGTTGTACTTTGATGACCGCCCCTCTTCATGATACAGTCTATCCCACTAAAGCCTGGCCACATCTGTTATTTGAACTATGACGTGGCACATTCATACACACTTCTGATGATATTTTCTGTCTAAATTGGCTTCCTCA
This sequence comes from Prinia subflava, assembly GCF_021018805.1. Taxonomy (NCBI): domain Eukaryota; kingdom Metazoa; phylum Chordata; class Aves; order Passeriformes; family Cisticolidae; genus Prinia; species Prinia subflava. Next base: position 34,388,889 of record NC_086250.1, on the reverse strand, counting down.
TCAACATTCCCCTACAAATGCTGCTAGGCTGCAAGTTTGTGATCCCTGCTGCTCCCCTTCTGTCCAGAATCTTTGCAATTTAAGACTTATGCCTGGTTCATCTGTCCTCTTATTTGCTTAGAAACTTCTGTTCATCAACAAGGCTCAAAATCCAATTTTGAAAAGGCAAAGGCATTATTTAGGTATTAGACACAACCATACTCTTACACAACATTTCACAGTGTTGGATGGAATTAATGTAGTGGGCTGAGCTGCTGTGCTCAGTGTAGATGAGTGTGCTCCTGCATTTCCGGACGTTTCTCAAATGCAGTCAGGACAATCAAAGCTTTCTTTTCGACCACGGCTGCTGAACAGCCAAGCCTCACAGCTAGAGCAAGACTGAGCCTGGGGATGGAGTTCAGACTTGGAGATAAGTTGCATAGGAGGCAGGTTACCCTCTGGTAACAGAGAACAGGAGACTTCCCAGGTGCTTCTCATCTTGGAGGGGGGAGGAGGGGGGGAAAGGCTTCTAGCAGTGTTAAAGAAGCCAGACACCTGGGAAAGTTAATTTTTGGGATTTCTGAGAAATTTGAGATTGGCTATTAATTAGGAATTAATTGAGGAAAGACTGAGAAAACTGCGGATTAAGCCTGGGCTTTAGGGAGTGACTGATAGTGTCTTATGGTCTATGTTATAAAGTGTTGTGGTAGCAGGGAAAAAATCCCAAACCAGTCTTTATTTTGTAACAACATTTCTTCTATGTGTTTTATCACTGGGAGTTTTCGTAAGTGAAGGATTTATACTACAACTCATGTGCTTTTTGCCACAAACTCTGCACTGACCCTTTCTTGCTTCATCGTTGCTTAGTCATATTTACAACAAACTAGTTATTATTAGGACAATTCCTTAGCTGTGTGTTAGCATGAATTGTTTTGCAGTGACTGGATACTAGGAACTGGAGATTCATGGATGGGAATGGAAACAGTTTTATAGCTGTTGTCAGCTTCTTATTTATGGTGGTCTAAGATTAGTCACAGAATATGTAGCCAGCACTGAGTCACTTGCAATGCATTTATTTCTGACATAAAGTGAAATCGAATTTGGCTCAGTGTCTCACTGCATAGCATTTGACCTTTAAATTCTTGGCAAGATTATTTGCCTTTCTTGAGGTAAATTTGTTCATATCTGGGTACAATTAAACATGAATCATGAAGCTTTAATTTATGAGGAGATTAGTAGTGTTTTGTGTTTAATCTAGCTCCATTGTCATGGTAAACCACCTCTACCAGGCTGCAGTATGTTATAAAATCTGTGAGATTTGTAGTGGTAGTATTAGTTTGTGATTATATACATTATAAGGGATATGAAAGATAATATAGTATACATACACATGCATAAATGAGTTGGGATTTTATGACTGAATAGATATCTTTGGATTATTTTCAAGATAATGCACATACTAAAATGAAATTTCATTAAGGTTGAGTGAAATTTTAGAAGCAAGAGACAGCCATAAAATAGTAGGAAAATTCTCCAGAAGTCACATTAGAAGTGTGAATATTCAGTTAATTCACAAATCTGGGGCAAGTGTAACAGTCATTCAGTTTACAATAAAGACAGAAAAATTTAAAAAGCCTCTTCGGAATATCCAAAACATGAAAAATGAAAAATTAAAGTGCTGCTTTAACTTTTATCATTTAGAGTTTTCTTTATAGAAATTTCTTTGTTTTCTGAGGATATTAATCATATTAATTGCAATATTAAGACACATAGAATTCTTCTACTTCTTCTCCTTACTGCTGGTCATACCTGACACACCTGAAGACAACCTTAGATGAGGTTGAGGCTCCCACTGCACTCTGGTGACAATCTCTACCATTTTTTCCCCTGTTAAATAGAGATTCATTCATATCTTACATGTAAAAGAAATATGGCTAGAAATTTGTCTAAGCAGCATTTTTACATTTTATCTGGGCTTTATTTTCTGGGCCATTAACAACTCATAACTATACACAGAAGTATGCTTTGTGAATAAAGAAGAGTAGTGCCTAAAGGAATTGGTGATGGGAAAGTTTCTCAGGTCTTTTGGTGTGGAGATGGCAAATTAGCATCAGCTTTTGTTACATGTGCACAGAATGTCTTTACTCTCTGCACAAGGAACACTTTAAAGGTTCTGGATTTGTATCTCCAGTATGGAGGCTTCCACTGGAAAATGTGGGATTTTTTTAATCAGGACCTTTGAGAAGCACAAAACATAGCAAGTGTTTAAAGCCATCTTCACATCCAAGGAAATGCTGTTTCCTTAACCATAAATTCTTTTCTCAGGAACTGACAGTTCATGACAGCTCTGAGCTGGAGTTACATGGTTTTCCTCATTAAGTAGTGACGAAAATGACAGATGACCATGATGCACTGGAAGAATATTTAAACCCATGCCCTCAAGGGGTTCTTAGGGCTGCAAGTAAGATGTGCAGCACAGATGTGTCGCCCTGGTTATCCTGAGGAGTCAGCCTGCTGCAGAGCCACTGTATTGGAAATGGCAGAGCTTCAGTGTCCCCTGTGCAGAAAAGGGTTGTGTGTTTCACATGTTCAATCCCTGCTGCAAGTTCACATTTCAAAACTGCATTAAAGTAAAATCATCCAAAATTTGCAGAGTGAATTAGGAATAAGAATCTTTGAAACACTTCTTTCCAAGATGACTAGTTTTTTTCCCAGATGTAATTTTCTTTATGTAGTATGGATTTTTTTACATCTTCTGATTAAGTTTTTTTTCCAAATTTAAGTAAATGGCTTTGAGGTTGATGGCAAATCTTCACTAAAAAATGCAGTATCACTTTGTTGCTGCCAATGAAATTGTACTGGTGTTATTTTTTACAAGAAGATTGATAAAAATAGATGATTAATATAGTATAGGATAAAGGAATTTTTGTCTTTTTTGTAGGGACTAGGACAACTCTGCATTAATATATAAGAAATGGTGAAGACATACATGTACATAGCTGACATGGATAGCATCTACAGGTCATATACAACGTTTACTAAAAAGCAGACAATGTTTTAGTTTAGTGGAAAGCTGAACACTTAAGACTTGAGTACAGGCAGCTTTTCATTACTTCTCTTTTTAGTTTAAAGAAGTGCATTTCTCTCTAGATTTGCATAATTTGATTGTTCAGTTCTTAGATTCCACAGTTGGAGACTGAGTTTTCTAACGTGCTGAGGACTGAGAAACAGTGGTGCAGAGAGGCTCTTTTAAGATGTGCTCTCAACTGTGCAATTTCCTTTAAAGCATGTCTGATAATGTCAGTCCCAAGTCATGGGAAAAATAGTCTACAGTTTTTTACATTTTTATGTTAGCAAAATAATTTGGGTCCTATTCATGATGTACTTATTCATACTGAGCAGGACTTTATGTCACGATGAGTCCTCCTGAAGTCAGCATTCAGTACCTGATTAGTATTTAGTGTGATCAGGGTTATCAGCGTAACCCATGGAACTCATTTGTGTGACTAAGCTTTCAAAATTTAATAGAGATAATCAGTACAGAATATTTCCTTTCTTTTGAGTTATTTCTGTTTTCTGAAGACTTTTTTTGGTGTGTGCCCACTGCTGTCGGTTCTACTTTGTTCTTCACTTTCCTCCTCTTGATGCTCTTAATACCGCCCAACAGACTTCTAGGCTGCCGCAGTTCTTTTAATCCAAACTCCAGCTACAAGCAGCTGTTCTGTAGGCAGACTTTTTTTTATTAACTTTGTTAGGAACTACGCCATATCATATTACCATCTTCTGTTCGCGGCCCGTGCAGCTGTAGTTGTTGCTTTCCACAAAAGTCTCCACAGAAAGCCATAACCTCTCTTTTCTCAGTAGATTTGTGTGTGTGTCCTTTGCTGCCCTTAGGTTATCTTTGCATTGTGAATAAGGTTTTTTCTACCAAGTGTTTTTGTTAGTTCAAACCAGTTCTGCAGGCCAATTTCAACTTGATAGGCGCCTTAGCACTGTGCTGGTGCTTTTTCTACCAAGATTTTCCTTTTATTTATGTTAACAAATAAAAACTTCATCTCAGAGCAGTCCACCAGCTTTTGATTAGCATTGTAGCCAGACAAGCACAGGGCCAAGATCTGCCAAACTACTTCTGTGTTTAACTTTCTGTCGACTTCAGTGAGAGCTCAGGCATGTTTTAGGTTTTAGGAGCTTAAAATCCTATGTGGATCTGATATCAGTTACTTTTCATTGAAATTTAGGCATCATATGAACAATGGTAGAGGAATTTGAAAATACCTCATCCCTCTTCCAGTGCAGAAACTGAATTCACCAGCATTTCATGGTTAGCCTCTCTGCCAGCTCTGTGGCTCGCTTTCAGAAGCTGAATTAGAAGCTATTAAATGGAAAATTAGGTAGAGTGCATTGCACCAAATGTTTCGTACTTAGAAAAACTCCCCATTCCCAGAGATAGCTGAATTACAGCAAACATAATACAATAGGGAAAGACTGTGAGATATGTGATGAGACTTAAGGGATTCCTATGTATGATTCTTGGGAAATTTAAATTTGGGATTAGGATGAGAATTCCCAGTCCTCTGCAATTAGTATCTTACAATAACACAATCACAACCTTTTTCATGCCTTTTTTTTTTCAGTACACCTTTCTGGAAGTTTGGATTAACAGTACAAATCATAACAATAACAGTACATAACAAATTGTCAGTGTATAAGAATCAGTAAGTTGTCTTTATACAGTTCAATGTAACCTGAAATAATAACTGAAAAACATGCAGTTTCTGGCTTCCATAATTTTTAGTGTGAATAGTGATCACTTCATCATAGTTAAGTCATGTTTAGAAAATTTAGACAAGCTGCATGATTACTCTAGGAAGCATGGAATGGTTTGTTCAAATCAGTACCATCTGTGGACAGAAAAAGTTGGGGGAATTTTAGTCATTCTTGAGGAATGGAAATCTGATTCTCCATGCTAGAGTAATTGTAATCCTCTTTGTATCTGTAACCCAATAGCATAGCTGTTTTGAAATTGTCTCTGAAAACAACCACCAAGTCCAAGAGACACTGTGCCACTGGGTGTCACTGCTCTTCTCTGTGGCCCTTGGACCAAACCTCTAGATCTGCTCCAGTTGCAGGTCACATCTTTTCATTTGTTCTAATGAGTGATTACACTTCTGATTTGTCTGTTTAAGGAAAGACAAAATTAGCTTGATTTTAAACTGACTAATGTTTCAGTTTTAAAGGTCTGTCTTGCAATGACAGAGAAAATTTTAATGTTAATTCTGCTGACTGACCCTTGATTTTTATGTTCGAAATACTTTGTTTATATGGATCTTCATAAACTAGAAAAATAACCAAAAATAGTGATCAAAGCTTTTCTGTGAAAAAATGCTGGTCTGATTTTCTGCTGTCAGGACACCTGCAAGTTTATCTTAAAAAATGGTGGTTTTCATATAGTGTTACTTACTGGGCTGATCATAGATTTTACCTTCAGCCTTGTGAAGATAATGTGTATGTGCACCCTCAGCAGTCAGAGGGAAAAAGGACAGATAGAAAGAGAAATATAATTTCTCCACCCTCCATTCTTCCCCAGCTTTCACTGACTTTGTCTTTCCAAATACAAGGAAAGCTCATGGAGGCTGGATTTATTAGAATTTTGTTAGTCTATGGGAGAGCCCACAAATCAGAGACACCACAATTTTGCCTGATATAATTTCTAGTTCTATGAAAGCCAAGTGTCTTTTTCTTCTTTACTGCAAAATTGCTAACTCTGTTATTTTTTATGACATCATCTATGTTGAAAATAAGGGAACAAGGTACTCTGCTTAAGAAGAAAAGGCCACCATGGTGTCTAGACTATGGGCACTGCTCTTCCTATATCTGTGACCAGCCTCTTCAACATGCCTTGTTTTAGGGGCAGAGACTGCAGTTGTGCCAGCCAGGGCTCAACCAGCTGCACATTTGAGCAAGTGAAGGTGTATATTTCCACCTTTCTACTAACACCCAGAAACTACAAGTTACTATCTGCTTTATGGAAAACCCTGGTTTCTGTATTGGAATATAGCACAATAGCCAGTTTTCTATTCTATGCCACATTCTATCATTATCATATTTGAGTGTGTACGAATTCATATTTTTGCATTATCTTAATAGATAATAACAGAGTAGAAGATTTATGGAGGAAAAACACAATATTTATTTTTTTGTAAGTGGATCAACTAAGTAATTGCTCAGATTTCTTCAAATCTGAGCAATCAAGAATGGTACTGCATGCTTTGAGGTTTTTTACTACTTTATGTACTTGTCTTCATGCTAATAACAACAGAGGAAAACAACTTTAATTTTGATAGCATGGAGTATAATGATGAAAGATGTCTTTAGCACAGATTTTTTTATATATATCTAGTTTGCTCTTGTTCTGTGCCTGGTTAGTGTGTAGCAAGATGGGAGCTTTGGGGGCTGTTCCACGCTGTGATGTTGTGTACTTGTGTGTGAGAGCTCAGTAGAACAGCAGAAGGACCATGGTTCTTTTTCTCTCCTGCAGACTTCATCTGTTTTGGGTTCATTTGAAAGGATTTTAATTGCTCAACCTTTTCATCAACATAGCTTTGTCTGATTCAGAATTTACATTTCTTGTTAAGCATCCATATTTAGTGGGGAAGTTTCAGCTTATTATATTGTGATGATTTTAATAAAAAAAATTGTTGCAGACAAAAGCAAAGATCAGATATTTCCATAGGGCTGAAAGAAAAGAAAAAAGAGTGTTTTCTCTTTCTTCCCCAGTAACGTTGGTCTGGGATCCTTTTCTTCTTTATGTAAGCCTTGGGACTTCTTCAGTTTCAGTTTGAGGATGTATCATGTGTTTTTCTTTTACCAGTGATACCTCTTCCCCCGAAGACTCTAAAGCACTCTTTAAAGCTATGTGCACACAATGATTTCTGAGCTGATTTTTCTGCACAGTTTTTGCCATAGAGAGTATTAGTATTATCTTACAGAGTCTTAGAGATAATATTAGCTTTCTCTATGACTATGTGATATAGCACAAAACCATATGTTGCAACTGGTCTGTGAAATCTGGGAGTACACTGCTGACTCAATATAGACAGAGTAAATGTGTGTACATGTATATATATATATCTGCACATATATGTGCTGCTTCTGTCTCATGGACATGAATATAATCTGCATGTAAATAAATGGAAGCACAGCTTGTGGGAAGTTTAATTTTTATCTTTTATTCAGCTCTTTCTCTTAATGTTCTTGTAAAGCACTATTCTTGTAACACTAGAAAAACATATTGCATATATTGACACTTCATTCAGAAGGTGAAACAGGAGACTTACTAAACTTACCTCAATGTCTTATTTGAGGATTTCATGTATTAGCAAGAGAGAGGGAAAACACACGAGTATTTCTAAATGAGAGGTGAAGAATCCCAGTTAGAACCCACAGTAAAAGATGCTATGGGTAGACCAAAAATAACTTAGTACTCCCTCCATTAGTTGAGACATAGCCCCAAAAGAAGCAATAGAAATGTCACACCTCTCACAGCTGGTTGTATATGCCACTTCTGAAAGAATTTTTCTTCATTTCAAAAACTATTGTAAATGCATGCCACCTAAATATGTAAAGTGTTATTTAGGCCATTGGAAATACTGCTTATTAAACACATGAAGTTGAATCTCAGTCTTGAGATATGCTTATTAATTTTTTTTTTTGACAGTGGATAATAGTAGTATAGTTGCAATCACTTTTCATTCAAATGAAGGTATCTTACAAGTATTTTTATCTGTAGTTCCTAGTGCTCCCAGGGATATTGTTTTTTCCAATGTGCAATCAACAAGTGTGACCTTGCACTGGAGATCACCAAAATCTATCCTTGGCTACTTTCAAAACTACAAGATTACCACACAGCTCCAATCCATCCACTGCAGTGACTGGGAAGCTATGGAATGTATCGAATACGAGATGCATCAGTATTTATATGAAAATGTCAGGGATGACTGGATAGAAGACACAGTGTATGGACTGAAAAAATACAGATGGTACAGATTTGCCGTTGCTGCCAGTACGAATGTTGGTTATGGCAGTACTTCACCTTGGATTTCAACTCAAACCCTTCCTGGCTGTAAGTAAGGATGTCTGCTGTGTCTCATAATGCTATGACAATGTGACATTCATCTAAACAAGCAAGAACTCTTGGTAGAAGTTATTTCTTCATAGACCTACAATACTAGTGAAGTCAAAAAGGGTTTATAGCAACTCTTGACCTATGATATATATAGATAGATAGATAGATAGATATAATATGATATAAATCATCTGGTAGGTATACACACCTAACATTGATTGATATTTCAATGTATTTTGTACACTCTTTTATATTTACTGCTTACTCAAGAACAATTTCAATCCTCAGCTGTACTACACGTGTAGACTTGGTAAGTCTGAATTTTCGCTTGTGTGAGTTGATGTGCCATTTTTCAATACATTTTCATCTGTTGGATGTGTCAGTGAAAAAAGGGGTTTTTTAATTCTTTGACTAAAAGTCTGTTCATTAACATTGTAAAACTTCCCTGAAATTCCATTATGTGTTTTTGGCAATGGAATTTAAGCAATAGTTTCAGAGAAATTAAGATTTCTTTCCAAAACCATATCCACCTACAGAGTTTACTAATCAGAGTAGCCATGTAACATGTACAGGATTGCCATGACACATGAAATGCTCATGCCTCAGCTGAGGATTTAAATTTCCAAGAAATGAGAGGAGGTAGTTGTCATAATTAAGCTACCACTAAATATTTGAGAGAAAGGGACATAAAACATAAATTATTTAGGCAGTTGTCATGGGAATATATGGCCTTCACTACCAATTTGCAGCAATCCTAGAATAGAGACTATTTGATATCTGGCCTATAGCCTCTATAGAACAACTGAGAATCACCATGAGCTGCCTGACTTAATCACAGGTCTTTCAGTCATTTCTCCTTACCAAGTAATAACAGTAGAACTACCAAGTACTTAAACAGCTGTGTACCAAGGACTACTTAATGATCCAGATGTTTACCTTGTCCCACTCATGTTTTTATAATCATGTGATGTGAACACAGGAGTCTTTGGACACTGTGATAGTAAGCATCACAACAGCCTGATTTTTTTAAAGCTCAGAAGTAGTCCTTTGGATGGAGAAGTGCTGGAATCAGCTACAGAGTCATCCTCATGTGCACTAACCTTCTTTGTTCAGTGACTCTTATGGGGAAGTCCTGCCTGTAAATCAATGCAACATTTTAAATTAAGGAGAAGAAAAAAAACCAAAAAAACCAAAAAAACAAACCCAGATGGAGCAGAAAATAGATAACAGAAGTTGTGCGACTCTTGAACCAGAAGCTCTGGGGAGATTTCCTACTATTAAACTGATAGAACTCAGCTGCTGACGTATACAAATACTTTTAAAAAAATTCTTGCTGAGTTTAAAATAGTTAGGGATTTAAACTGGATGGAAAAACAGATAATGAAAATGCATATAATTGCATAAAGTTAGGATGGTTTTTATGATTTCCTCTTTGGAGAGTGATGATTTGGATTAGGAGAGAGCTTGTTTCCTATCCAGTTCCACTGAGAAGATGGTAGTTAAAAGTATAAACATCTCAATAGACTGCACAAGCCCTTTCTATGCCAATTCAGTGTCATTCTCAGCAGGAAGTCCTCTGTGTATTCTGTTAGATAGTTTAAAAGTGGTGGGGTCAAAGTTATGGAAGTTCCACCAGTTCTCCCAGCCCAAGTGTCTGGGGCTGCTGACCTCTGTCTGTGAGTTAAACTGGTGACACATCAGGAGATAAGCTGGCTATAACACACACCACTGTGGAGTCAAGGAAGCATGGGCATTATTCCAAATGTCATGTCTAGGCACTGGTCTTTTTCCTGGGGTAATGGCAATCAGCTGAGGAGGAAAAAAAAGAGGAAGGTGACATGACACATCTGGGAAGCCAGCTGGCAGCTCTGGCAGGCTTCAGCAGTGCTGGGAGCCACCATGAACTGTGGCTGGCTTTAGCAAGGCCAGGTTTCTAGGTACCTCATACTTTTCAAAGCCTAGTTTTTGAATTATTGTTAAAAACCCCCTCAGTTCTGCTCTTTCTTTTGCAAAAGCTACAGCCTGTATAAGGAAAGAGAAATTCAGAGTGCACCAAGCAGATTTGGTACTCTGGGCAGCCTTGCAAAGTATATGCAGAAAACAGGTGTTGATCTCCCTCTCCTTGCCCTCATGGACAGGGCCAAGCATCCTCTGGATTAGCCTGCTGATACACAGCCAATACACATGGTCTGTTAGGGCTTAAGAGTGCTTAGCTGCTATGCAAAATACCCTGAGTACTTAGCCCACAAAATCAATGGGAGCTGTGTTTGCGCATGTGAGGGCAGAAGTTAGGCACTGTTTCACTTGATTTTCAAGAATTGCCTCTGTAAGACATTGCTTCTACCAAAGGTAAAGTTACCTTTGGTAAAGTTGTGAAATAATAGTTAAAGGATTTTTTCTTCATAATTCATTGGATTCTCAGAAATTTGTGTTTCTCTCAAGTGTAAAGAAAATATTAAAGTATTATATTCAGGAAGTTATTTGTTATCATATTCAGGAGGAGCATTTAAGGTGAAAACTCTTAGACTCATTGCCCAGAATATAAAGAGAAGAAATTTCAAGAGCAGTAAGAATTACATAAAATAAATCCTAAATGTTTTTTACAAGTTCTGAGGATTTGACTGTTGTGCTAAAGCAGAAATACCTAATAATTCTATCCAGTGAATAAGGTGAGGATCTTAGCTGTTTATTTCAGTTGTTCATTATGAAGACAAATGTGAGGCTATAGGAATTATTTTCAAGATTCTTTAACTCATTTGCAAGTTTCAAACAAAAATGATGGCAATGTTCTGTGCTGAGAGTGGTTATTGAGTTACTGTGTGAAAATAATATGGATTGTTAGTACAGCCCAGTTCTCACATCACACAGATAAACTATTCAGCCTTCTGTCTTGCAGATTATCCTCACAGGAGTTGTCTTACTCTCTCATAAAGTAGTGTGATGGCACCACTATTGCTTAGCTGATTGAATGCCTAAGAGCCAAATCTATTCTTACAAGATTAAATATTTTCCTCATAACTTAGATTTGTATAGTTACCAGCACAGAAGATCACAGTGTTGTGTCACAGTAAGGGAAAGGGCAAGAAACATTTTATACAGCTATGGAAACTTTGTTCCCTGACACCTGCACTTAGGCCGTTTCACTATCCCATTTATGAGGAGAATAAGATTGGCTGAACTTTAGTTTTCTGAGAGAAAAATAATTGTGGAGGGTCAGTGTTAGATGGAAAACGACAGCGAGATCGCTGACCTCATTTTGGGTCTCATACAGTTACACAATGCAGTGCTTTTTGGTAAACTGCCAAGTCCCCTAATGCCAGGATATACTGAGGTACAAAGGAAAATCCCAGATGTTTGAATGTCCCATGAAGGCTAGGACACAGAAGCATGGGGCAGAGGGTTATGTTCTCTTTTCAGCGCCCTCTCTCCCAATCCCTGCTGCTACCCAGTTGCTTGGTACTATTAAAGAAATGTTTCTGTGTGATGAAAAGTAATGAGATTTCATGTCTAGTTATGTGTTCTTTCTTCTGGAAAGCTTTGCCTGGGAGAACTTGTTTTTCTTTGCTTGTTACGTTTCCAAAAGTAAACATTTGAAAATAATTATTGGCTAGTATAAGATATAAATTTTTAAATGATATAAAAATAACCTGGATTATTAAAAATTAAATAACTGAAGAACACACTTAATTTTTGCTGGGAAAGGGAAAAAAAGAGCTGATCCTAACCAAACTGATAAGCAAGAATTTCTGTTAGAAAAATGTAGTATTCAGTCTTATTTTTGAGGATTATGCTAAATGATGGGCTACCCAGACTTATCTTCAAATTTACTCACTTAACTGCTGCCTTAGCATCAGGACGCAGATGGATGGGAAAGATGACCCTGACCTCCATAAGACCCACATTCCTGTGCAAGGATAGAAGCATGATAATCAGGAAATGATGGTTATTAGTTACAGAAAATGCATTATTGTGAAAACCAGGAGAAAAGTGCTTATGAGAGGAAGTGATTGGATTATGGGGGAATGAGAGAATAAGACTAGGTCATTTCTCCCGAGTAAATTGCTGTGATTTATAAGAGAAAGGGGGTAGTGGTATCATGACTTCATATTGACCAGATTCATTTCACAAACAAACCTAAATCAGAATGCGGCAGTTACCCACTGACTCAAACACGGTTTTAAAAAAGATATTTTTTGTAAGACATGAGACATGTCAGGTACCTTTCATTTTGTGGTTTTCTCCCTAATTATACATGTTATTTCAGAAAATATTCCTACCTTTCAGTATGATTTAGTTAATGTCTGATAGTTTACTTTTTATAATGAAAATAAACCAGGTATTAATGTTCAGATATACTTTAGATAAGTAACTTAAATATAGCATACTCAATCAGATTTTTCTTGCAAATATCTACAAATATACCAAGTACTAAATGTATATGGAAATTAACCATATAAGTAATTGCAGACTGGATAATTTGTAGATTAGATTATGCTTCAAATTTGTTTCACACCATCAAATACATAGCTGCAGAGTCCATTATTTCTATGAGGAAATAATGGGAAATTGTCCTTGGAAACTTGGTTGGTTTGAAAACTAAGGCTCAAAAAGCTATAAATATATAATTTTATACTATTTTCCAGAAATTTCATTTTGCAATAAAGCCAATAAATCTCATTGCCATAGTTACTGGAAGCATTGTTTACACTGCAACAATGGTGCCTAATTTTCACCTCCATAGTGCAAAATTTTATTATTTTCCACATTAATCCTTCATGTATAACTGCAACAGCTACATATTTCTTTCAATATTCTTTTTCTTTTCCTACCCTGTGTTCTTCCTGAAGAATGAAGTAGCCTTGTATACCCTCCAATTTTTTTTCTCATTTAGCCTTCTTACCTAATGATTAGTGGTGGCAAACTACATATTCATGTGTTAATCTTGTTTGAGAAAAGAGACTGCATCTCCTCATTAGCATTGGTAGCTTTAGTAATTTTTTATAATACACTGTTAACTGATATGTATATTTTTGTGGTAGGTTGAAAAGAAGGCACCATGAAAGTCAGGTTCTGGAAATATGTACAAATATGTTATTGTTTTTTAACAGGCTGCTCAGTGATACTACAGTTGTCTTTTTTATTTGTAGTAGATCCAAAAACAAGGCACCCTGGAGCCAAGTTCTGTGATTATCTATAAATCTGTTATCATTCTATTCCAAATTTTATTTTCCTGAAATTTAAATGGTTATTATAAAAAAAAATACCATTTACTGAGAATTGCTGAGTTATAATTATGAGTTCATTAATTTATTATTCATAAGAAATAACAAGTTTAATTTACATATCACCTCAACGAATGGAAATTTTAGAGAAATCTCATTTCTTAATATGAATATTCTTGCCCGCTTTCAATTCTTACTACTTCTTTTGTTTGATTTTTTTGTAGTTTCTCAACACATTAATAATAAATTGAAAGGAAATGTAGAAAATTATTTTTATTTGTACTTTCTAATACTGCTGGAAAGTTTTTCTAGCATGCAGAATATGATGTCTTTTCATAATTTCTTGTTCTTTGAATGATTCATTTGACATAAAAATACATTATCTTGTCTATTTGTATAAATATTTGCATATGTTTTGCTTGTTTTATATGTAATACTTGTAAAGAATTTATAATTAAATAATCCTATAATCTCAATTGAAGATGAAGTCATAGGCAGTCCATACTCTAGAAAAATTGTGGTTGCAATGAAAGATGTACTTCTAAATCACATGGTATGACTTACATGTGAAAAAAGAAGAAAAATTATGGTTATTTAAGCAGTGTGTAATCTTAATTGTGTGACAAATTTTTATTTTCAACTCTCTACTGGCCATTAAAATTATACTGGGTTATTTTTTGTGCACTTCCTTTGCCATGATTCACATACACATTTTTTTCTACAGCTCCAGATGGTCCTCCAGAAAATGTGACTGTTTTAGCTACATCTCCTCACAGTATTAATGTCAGCTGGGATGAACCTGCCATCATTACGGGACCAATGAGCTACCTCATAGACATTACCTCAGTAAGGAAACTCTGTTTTACCCTTAGTGCTTATACACATGTCTGGGGATATCAATACCACAGCAGATGTTCTTATAGAAATTGCAGGACAGACATAACTGGATTGAAAACCATGTAATTGTGTCTATTTCCACATAAACTTCACGTAAGAGTTAATTGTACATTTATTAGTTTATTAATGTAAGATAAGTTAATTGCTTCATATTAAAAAGCATGTGCTTATAAGAGGTCTTGGAGAAAAAAAAAATGTATATCTATAAATGTCCACAGGAAAACGTAGTTGAACTTTGTAGAAGTGGACCTCTTTTTAACCATGATGACTTTTTCTTCTTCAAAGGAAAGTTTCATCACAGTGATTTTACAAACCAAAGTGGAAAGCCTAGCAAAAGGAAATGACTTGTACAAAGTTACATGGCACCACAGGGCAAACTTTAAAGTCAAACTAGATTTCCCACTTTGCACTTGGTGCTCTGTCCATCAGATTAGCTGTATTTTGGTAGCCCAGCAATAACACTTCTTTCTCCTTGATCTTTATAACCAAAAAAAACCTGACATAAGAGAAAAACTCTAGTAGATTTTCTCCTTTCATCCTCTACTGCACTTACAAAACTCCGTAAAACCATTATTAATAAATCCCATTTCCTGCCCTGTGGCAAGATAGGCATCTTTCTTAGTTCAAGCACATGAGATGTAGGATATAAGTTCCATGTTCTGCCAGGAATAATACAGACAGGGCTATAAGTGAAAATAGGAAGTAGTTTACCAGAAGTTAGCTAGGAAAAGTTGTTGTTTGCAGTTTCAAAAATTTTGAATCATTCTGTTAGATGGTAGGAAAAAAATTCTATTCTGAACTATTTAAGGCCTTTAAATGGAAAGTTTTCTGAGAAGAGAGTAAGACTCTGTGTGTATATTTAATTTTTCTGAATCTGTCATAAGAATTGAAGATCTGCTAATATATTAATGCTGAGATATTTCTGTAATCAAAATGTCTAAGGAGATCAGTAAAAAACCACCAAATATTTTAAGCTACTCAAAAAAGTTACAAGAGAGAGTAATGTGTAGTCCTGTAATTTTCTCTTTCCCTAAGTTCATTGAACAACATGTAAAGTGAATTCTGCTCAGTTCTGAATATGCTTACTGCAGCAGTAGAATGGCAGGATGAAGGATGTACAACAAGGGCAAGACTAACCAGGGTGATTGCTTGGCCCAATGGGTAGGTCATTAAAAATACACAGCAACTTTTATTTCCTCTCTAATAAAGTTAGAGCAGACTTCTTCCTTGTGAAAAATTCATGTCATTTTTGACTAAACAGCGTTTTAGTGCATCAGCTGGAGAACATTTCATGGTTTTTATAAAACTCAAAAATTCGGTTTTCAAAGCTTGATTTTTTTGAGGCTTAATATTTTATCAATTTGTATTGAAATAATTTCCTCTCTGTCTGCTAATTTCAAAATTATAAATGATACAATCTCAATATACACTTGAAAATATAAATACATCATCAATATGTTATAATAAAACTCCAGAAGGAAGATGATCTATAGAATGTTCCAGATGAAGTTGCCAGCATTTGAAAGGAACTTAAAAACTGTTTTAAATCTTCAGTTTGGATGACCACTTTTATTTTTATGAAGTGAGTTTTTTTGGTTTTTTCCCAAGTATATTTCAGATAACCAGCTTTATGTTTATGGACTCCTTGTAAATAGATGTTGTCTGTCTAATGATCAGTAACTACAGGTGCCAGTTCTGTAGAACTTTAGTAGACAAACTTATTCCTTCTGAAAAAACAATAAAGCTATCACAATCTTTTTCAGTGAAATTTTTAATATATATTTTATTGTCCCAGTGGGGAATTTTTATGAAGACTCCAAATTCCACAAACTTCCAGTATGTATAACTTATTTTTATTCTCAACTGAATATCTTTAAATATTTTAAAAAATGACATCATAGAACAGAATAATTCAGACTTCTCCTCTATTATATAATTAAAGTTAATAATTTGTATTCATAACTGAATGTATTAGGATTCTTCTTAAATTACTAGGATGTGCCTTGCAGTTTTAAGGATCAGAAAAGCTAAAAACTAATCCATTATTTTTCCTCCAAGTCATGTTTTAGTTTGTCTTACTGTGTACTATAATTAGAAATACTTCTGAATAAAATATTCCTGAAAATGGGTAAGGAAAATGGAACCTAAAGATTAAACTTCATGAAGAATAGAAGTACATTTAATGATGTGGTGCTGTGATTGTACTTGAGCTGTTGAATAAATATTTATATGCCAGATTTTTGACAGTCAGAAAAAAGAAAATGTTTCAGCTCTAAATGGCCATCCCAGGAAATGAATGTCTGTTTAATTCATCAGAAAGTTTAGTTCAGGTTAATTCTCAGTGGGGATATATGCCTATCTGTCAAATAAATGGTATGCTTGAGCTATTCTAATGTTTTATCAGCTGCATTTAATACAGATTTTGTTCAGTAGGAAAACTACTGTACAGCTACCTAATTCTCTTTTCAAATTGCTGAAGAAACAATAATAAAAACATTATTAACTGAAGCAGTGGGAATATACATAAATACAATTTTGTAAATGATACTTGATGAAACACTAGAAAAACACCCATTTTTTTCCTTTTTCTTGTTTTTGAAGCTACCATTAGAAGTGATTAATTAGAAGTAAAATCCAACATTGGAGATTTTTCTGCAGAACTACAGATTATTTGAGATGTAAGGATGAGAGGTATCCAGAATGTAATCCAACCCGTAGCCTGCTCTAACACAGAAACAAGTGTACCTAAAGTATTCCTCCAAAATTATTTATTATCTTTTTCATATAATATCCAGTGCTGAAAACTGCTCAGCAACTCTCAGTAGGTTATTTTAGTTTATAACTAAATCATTAGTCATGGTTTTAATTACATTTTTAGGTATATCATTGCAGATTGTGCAATTTTTATTTCTAGCTGGTTTTTGTATAAGTATTCTATTCTATATTCTATATTCTATTTGTATTTTTGTGAACACTGTATGCAGTAGGTTATCTTCAATATATTAACATTCTTTTTCATATTTTAAAGTTATTACTAAGTTTCCTATAATCCTCCCTTTTTTAGATTGAACCTTAAAGCTTTCCAGCTTTCCTAATGGGAGAATTAATCCTTCCCAACTCTCTCATAAAAAAGAGCTTCTATTAATACATTCAAAGAGGAATTGCACTTTCTGCTGTTGTATCAACATTATATATTGCTGTCCAACTTTCTAATTGTATTCCAAACAATCTTCTGCTATAAGGCTGTTCATCTCCTGGGTCTTTGCCTAGTTTGATGCCTATTTCAGGTCACTATATCTGCCCTGGCCCAGTGTCTCCAAATGGTTTCACGTTTGCTTGGTGTGAGACAGCACCAGCTAGAGAGTCCATTCCCTTAACCATGTACTACATGAAGTGCCAGAATGCCAACACTTGGGCTAGATGGGAGTGTATTCCCCAGCACAGCTTTATACTCTTGATATCCAGAGACTTCTTGTGAACCTTTCTATAAAACTAGCTAGAAAAGTGGAAGAATGAAAGTTAAACAAGATGTTCAAATAACAATTTCCTGCTTTTGCCTTTTCAAGCCTTGTAACAACTTGTTTTTATTTTACTATTTTTTTACAGGTGGATAATGACAACTATAAAGCTCAGTTTTTGAAGACAAATGAGGAGGATAAAGTCTTAGAAATTTCTGATTTGAAAGCATTTACGAGGTACTCTGTAGTGATCATTGCCTTTACGGGGGACGTTAATGCTGCACTGCTAGAAGGCAAGGCTAGTTCCCCAGTAATTGTCTCCACTTTTGAAGCAGGTTTGTAAGTTTTTTCTACTTTATACAGATCAAAATTCACAATTTTTCATTATTTGACAAATACATAAGGACTTTGAACACAAGGTGGGCTTTTAAATACAGATTTGTCCTCACAATATTTTTCTTTGATTTTAAAAAGTGTCAGACAACAAAAAAGGGATGGTTATAAATACAAAGATTTACCTTTAGTTATGCTGGGATGCTACCGTGCTCCATGTAAAATTTAGATATGTGGAACACAGACAACTAGATTATTTCTATAGCCAATGAAGAGAGAGGATCTATCTATACATTAGCAGGTATATATGAGATACCTGTCCTAGGCAGGGGTGACTTCCTTGTGGAGGTACCTGGTAAGAGACTACTGAAAACTCTATACAACAGCCTTGGTTTTGGTGCAAAATATAAACATAAGAAATTAAGTTCAGTGACTCCTACCTTTATAAATTGTATCTGTGCAGACTTGAGGACATTATCTGTGTATTCTCAGTGGGAGGAAGTTGCTAGTGAAGGCCTATAGGAACCTCTGCTTGAGTCAGCTGTTCCACAGGTTCTAAACAGTCTGGAGAATGAGCTAGATATTAAGGTGACAAAAGTAGATGACACTGTTAAGTTAGTCAGAGAAGCAAAACTGAGAGATGTTACAGAAAAGTAGATAGCATGTGCATTTGCTTAGAAATCTATAAATAGTACAAAAATATAAATATGAACATGGGGAAGATACAGTCCTAACTTTACGTGCATAGGTCATGGTTATCCTCTGTCTACGGTCTTTGTTGGTTTTGAATTGTTTTCTGTTATTTGAACAAACAAACAAGCAAACCACTAAAAATATTTTCTCAAGAGGCACTAAAATTCTGTTGCATTTGAATTAATTACCACCTATGAATAAAACATAATTACCTTATCTCTAGTGAGGTCTGCTACAGAAGAACTTTTTTAATTACATGCTCAGGTTAATGTCAGGTTCAAATGTACTACACAGTGACTTTATTTATCACTTATCTTTCCTTTGATGTATAAAAATCCAAGGTCCCTACTGATGTGATATGTATATATGTATGTATATGTATGTATGTATGTATATATATATATGTATTTCCAAGGCTTTAAATAAGTTAAATTCTAAGGATTTCATGACTTATTTCTATCCCTGGAAGATGAAATGCTCTTTTGCTGTGGAAAAAGATTAAACTTCATGGTAGCTGGGTTTCTTCTGAGACAGACAGCATCCTGTAGTACCCTTACCTTTTCTGGTAGCTCTTTTCCTTATGTAAATATGTGGTACATTAGGAGGTGCAGTAACTTTAGAGAGGAACAGTTATTTTTTTCCATCTCCTGTTGTTTCATCTGGTTTGTACAGCTTAGCTTACAGCTTAGTTAGGACCAGTTGACAAAGATTTACTCCAGAGAAGCCTCAGCAAGCATTTGTTATGGTATGGTAGAAAGAACCTAGGAAATAGGACAACTGCACCTAAATCCTTGGCTGAGGGAATGTGTTTACCTTCCATCATTTGATTTCACTAGTTAGAGGTCACGCTACATACTTGTCTGCTCAGGTAGAGCAATAAATATTTAGCTGCCTGGAAAGAATGTTACAGCCTCTTCTTTCAGATAGGGACATTGGGAAAATGATTTATACCTTTGCTGTCTTAAGAATAAGCTACTGAAATCAGCTTTTGAGAAGAAACTGCCTCCAGGAAAAATGCATGTTGTGCTTGTGTCTGGGCATCAGTTAGTGGAAAAAATTTTCTTACAGATTTAGTTATGATAAGCAGAGACTCTTAGGAGCACAGTGGCTTGTTTATATGTTGGGAGGGAGCTTGCTGTTAGAAGAGGAATACTCTGCTGTTTTCATAAAGGAATACTCACTGACTTGCTTCTTGCTTGTCAACCGGTGCAAGGATTTGTCTACCCCAGATGTGTTTCAAGGTATAATGATGCTTTCAGCCTTACTGAGTAGATAAACAGAGAAAAATTTTCTGAGTAAAGACTACTGAGTGTTATTGAATCATTATTTTTAAAGTCTGTAGCATTCAGTACCATCACTAAAAAAAGGATTTCAGTAGATATTTGACTTTTTATTGTGTTTATGAATATTGGCATATGCAATAAGTATTTGAGAATTTTCAATAAAAACCAGAAAATATCAATGAAATAATACTGATATACAAAAAATATAACTTTAATTTTTCAGGTTTTACTCTAATAGTAATAGTAGTAAATTGATTAAGTGGGTCATTGAAATATTCATTTCAGTGCCTGAAGACCCACCTAACAACATAACTTTTCAGAAGATACCAGATGAAGTAACAAAATTCCAAGTAACATTTGTGCCACCATCTGAACCAAATGGAAATATTCAAGTGTATCAAGCTATGGTTTACAATGAAGATGACCCTGCTGCCATCCAGATCCACAACCTTAGTGTCATTGAAAAAAAAGATCAGTCAGTGACTGCCATGATAGAAGGACTAAAAGGAGGACATACCTATAATGTCAGCGTAAGGACTGATACATTTCGTGGGGTGTGTGTGTGTGTTTGTGTGTGTATTTTTTCATTGATATAAGCGTGGGATTAGTTTGAAACTTTGGCTGAATATGAGATTTTCATGCCAAGAGTGTTAGCTAGGGTGCAAAGAGAGACAAGTCTGAGAAATAAGGGGAACAATGAACAGGACAGAGTGAGTGGGAGCAGGATGTATCACTGGTCTGGATGACCAGCTCATGTGCTTAGCAAAGCAATTTGTGACACATAGTCACAAGCACAAGACTAAATTTCTCTCTTAATTCCAGTACTGCCATTGCTCACTGGACATGAGAGGTCCAGTTCTGCAAGGGGAGCTTGCTGGAGGTATGTGCATGAAGTACTTTCAAATAGGCAGAGACTGGGACATGAGAGGAGGAAAGATCATTCTTTAAGTGAGCTTGTTTACTCCTTTTTTAAGACCTATATTATAAGCAATGAAGTGTTACCACAATTAGGATTTCAAAGCAATATGAAGTAAGTTCTAGCCTGGTGTGAATGACAAAAGGAGTGTTTCGGCATTCATTATTGCTACAGATATATCCAGGATTGGCCAATATGAAACTATTGCAATACTCATTAAAACAAATCTTTGGTTTTTTTAAGGTGTATGCAATTAATGGTGCTGGTGCAGGGCCAAAAATTCAATTGAAAATAACCATGGACATCAAAGGTATGTCCCATAAAGTACACTGTATCTGAATCTCTATAAATTCTGAAAAAATTGCTGTTCCACCTGTGAGTACACAGCTGTGTGCCCTGAGCTATTATATAGAGGCCGCATAATGTAGGAACAGCAATATATCATTGATCTCCTTGAATTCTAGTGTTCAGTTTTGCTGATCATTTGCTATTTGTGTCAGAATCATACTGTAAAGCACATGCAGACTCTCTGAAATGATCATATCAAGTTCACTGTTTTAGTTACCATTAGCAAACAGCTTAGAATATGACATAGGAATAGCTAAGTATACAGTATCACAGTTGTCAAAATAAGCAAAGTCATTGATTGATACTAATTCAAAAATTAAAACTCACTCTTTTTATTGTTTTTCTTTTAATTAAATTTATATATGTAGACATTTATCAGAATATAGTTTTTAGAGGCTTAAGACAATAAGTAGAACATTAAATCATCCCTGAAAATATGCTGGAAATTTTTTTGCATAACTCATCTATGTGCCTGAACAATGTACCTGCAGTGAAAATACTATAAAACAGAACTCTCTGGTGTATCTTTGCTTAAAAACAGAACCGCCAAGGCCCAAAAAGAAACCAGCACCAGTTTATGATGCCAGTGGAGCATTACTCGTCACAGCTACAACAATTACAATCAGAATGCCAATATGTTATTACAGTGATGATCATGGCCCTATCAAGAAGATACAAGTTCTTGTTGTGGAAGCTGGAGGTAGAATTTAACAAGTTCCCTTGATAACTGTTTTCAGGTTCAGGCTGTTTGTCTTTTTCATTTGGGTTTTCTTGGGTTTTGGTAATTTCATTTTAGAAGACAAACAACAAAGTCACTTCTACTGTGGCAACAGCCCTAAGGGCACACAATACCTGTGGGCTGGGTACTGGATTCTGGGAATGTTTGCCTGTGAAGTGTCTTCTATGCTGCTTGAAGCCCCAATATTATTCAGTCCCTAATTTTATCACTCTAGTTCTTTATTTTCTGTTTCCTTGGAAAACTCCCCAACATTTGACACTTGTGACTATAAATAAAGATGAAACTTTGGGGGTTTGGCAAGGCTATTAGTGTTGCCCATAAAAGAATGCAGCCATGTGCAGTTGATATTTCCATTTCATTACGGGGGCAGCAGGAGTTATATAAATCCCTTCTGTAGACTGTGGGTAAGAATGTTTATTCCCTTGTACGGGCTGATGAATGTTTACTCATATGAATATCTCTGTGAAACCTTTTGAGTAATTGCTTTACCAATATGAGTGGGAGTTTTATGATAGGACATCATATGGTCAGGCTTACTTTACCTAAGAAGGACAAACTCCAGGTATTTAAATACCTTATTTTACTTGGTTTCAAAGTATAGAAGTAAAATATGCATATTAAGTGAACTCACCTTAAGTGTCTCACTTTTTTCTGAATTTTGCATTTTTGCTTTAATCCTAATGACATTTACTTCATATCTATTGCTGTGATGATTCTCTTGAACTGAAACATAAACAAATACCCCATGCTAAGCAACATTGTCAAGATTTTTCCATGAGCTGCTGCATACCATGCATGTATGGAAATCTAGTAATTTAATTTATGAAACAATCCCAACTGTATTCAGACAGAGTTTTTACTGGCTTTGCTAGCTAGCCATGCTCAGTTTCAAAGTCAAGTGTCTTGCACAAGTAATATACTCTACAGGCAGAACTGCTGTGTGAAATTGCCTCTCAAATTTTCTAGATGTGATTTAGTTGGCTTACTTAGAGTTAACAAAACATGGATAGTGTGGATAGTAAGGAAATTTGGAGTTAAGTGCAAATTCAGTTATAGACTTATTTGTGGAAATTGTTCCAATAGCATGCTAAGCTCTTAAAAAATAATTTCCTATGTAACTTCCTTAATTACAGTCTGGTTAGAATGTGAATTGTATCTATTATTTCTTTTCTTGACAATAGCTCAACATGATGGGAATGTTACCAAGTGGTATGATGCCTACTTCAACAGACCAAGGCCATATTTTACAAATGAAGGCTTTCCAAACCCACCATGCGTAGAAGGAAAAGAAGATCTGAGTGGGAAAGAAGAGATATATGTCATAGGTGCTGATACTACATGTCTGATGCCAGGCAGTCAAGACAAAATATGTAACGGCCCACTGAAACCAAGAAAGCAGTACCTGTAAGTACATTTGTCTCCATGTTTGTCCAAGAGAAAGATTAAAGTGCAAGATAGATTTATGCAAACAGTCAAAACATATAGTTAAATTAGAAAAGGAGGAGATTGAACTGATCATCATATGTCTCTAATTTTAATTTTTTGGCTGAGCACAGATATAGGAGACAAATTTTTTACAAAATTTTTTAAGCAAAAGAAGATGCTTATTGAGTTCTTAAATTAATTAAGTCCAAGTTCAAGATAAGTAATTCACATTGGAGTTTTTTATACATTTAAGATTTTGATGCTGAGTTCTTGATGTCGGTCATAATGTCACTTTTGCAGGTGAATAATAATTTTAAATTGTTATACTAAACTTAGTTTGTAAGTAAAACTATATTTAAGAAAATGTACATAAGCTTTATTTCATTAGTTTTCCTGGTTTTCTTTCACAGATTTAAGTTCAGAGCAACTAACATTAAAGGGCAGTTTACAGATTCTGACTATTCTGACCCTGTCAAAACACTGGGTAAGAAAATTGTAATTTACTAAAATATTTCTTGATTTCTAGAGTCTACACAGTCCCAAGTTTCTTTTTAGTGCAGTGGTTTCCATGAAGTCAATAATCTCTGTTTGTTGCGTATAGCTTAACTAGAATGGCTGGAGAAATATATCCATTGCCTTGTATGTCCTTCTGAGGTTGTCAAGAGATTCTATGTCAGCCTGGACTGTTAAATGTGGAGGCAGTATTGACAAAGTTTGTTTGCAGAGATTTAATTATATCAATAAAAATGTTGCCAGGATAGTTCATCTTGTTTGGCAAACTGCCAGTAGCTGTTCTGTTTGTGCTGTTTCCTTTTGTGTTAGATGTAGAACTGGTACTGGATACACTTGGCTGCATGACAAATTGGCTGGGTGGCTGGGCCCAAAGAATGGTGGCTCAATGGAGTTCCATCCAGCTGGCAGCTGGTCCCTAGTGGAGTTCCCCAGGGCTCAGTATTTGGCCAGTCCTGTTTAGTGTCCCTGTTGATGACCTGGCTGAGAGGATCTAGGGCACCCTCAGTCAGTTTGCAGATAACACCAAGTTGGGCAGGAGTGTTGATCTGGTGGAGGGCAGGAAGGCTCTGCAGAGGGATCTGGGCAGGCTGGAGCCATGGGCCAAGGCCAGCTGGATGAGGTTCAGTAAGGCCAGTGCTGGGTCCTGCACTTGGGTCACAACAACCCCGTGCACTGCTACAGGCTGGGGACAGAGGCTGGAAACTGCCCAAGGGATGAGGTAGCTGGGGATGCTGGTGACAGTGGCTGAACATGACCCAGCGTGTGCCCAGGTGGCCAAGGAGGCCAATGGCATCCTGGCCTGGATCAGCAATAGTGTGACCTGCAGGAGCAGGGCAGGGCTTGTCCCCTTGTACTTGGCAGTGGTGAGGCCACACCTCAAGTCCTGTGTCCAGTTCTGAGTTCCTCAGTACAAAAACATTGAGGTGCTGGAGGTGTCCAGGGAAAGGCAACGGAGCTGATGAAAGGTCTGGAGCACAAGTCCTGTGAGGAGCAACTCAGGGAGTTGGGATCATTTAGGCTGGAGAAAAGGAAGCTCAGGAAAGATCTTATCACTCTCTACCTGAAAGGGGGTTGTGGCAAGCTGGGTGTCAGTCTCTTCTCCCAGGTAACAATCAATAGGACAAGAGGCAGTGTGGTGACAGGGAAGGTTTAGATCAGATATAAGGAAAAATTTCTTCACAGAAGAAGTACCAAGCATTTGAACAGGCTGCCCAGGAAAGTGGTAATCACCATCCCTGGAGGTATTTAAAAGATGTGTAGATGTGGCACTTGGGGAGAGGATTTAGTGGTGGCCTTGGCAGTGCTGGGTTAGCAGTAGGACTTGGTGATCTTAAAGGTCTTTTCCAACCTAAATCATTCTATGATTATATTCCAGTGAGCTTAATGGCAGATCATCTGAGGGCATGACCCTTTAGCCTCTTCATCCTTTAGAGATAGACAAAGCTCCATTTGTATTAATAAATTAATAATATCTAATAGAATCCATCTGGTTCTAAAGTCACTAGCCAATAGGCCAGCAGTTATTTCATCTGAAATCAAACATAAATCCTTCATGGCCATGTTGATACACCCCCAAAATTGGGAATGACATCTCTTGTAGCAGATTGCAATAAGATCAGTAAATTCTTTTAATATATTTGTAAATCAAACACTTACTTAGCTAAGCTTTAGCCTGGCTTTCTGAAAATGGATATCAAGACAACTGGATGAGTACCCAGAAGAATTTTAGTGGGCACATGTTTTTCATTTGGCATTCTTCTTCTGTGATACAAGCTCCCTTATTCATCTAATCCATTTTAGGAATTTGTTACATGATCTGATACTGAAGACCCTGAAATGATAATTCACTACCTGAATATTCTGAAAGGATCTGGCACTATTTCTCCAGCCCAGAATGCTATGGAAAGTGCAACATAAAAGTTGTCTCCATATGTTCTGAGTTCTAAAGGTTTTAGCAAAGGAAGCAATTTTTTTTTTTTTGAGTAAGGGAAATATAGTGTTTCCAGTCAGGGAAAAAAAAATACTGGAAATGAGTTCTACTGTATCCAGTGCTCTGGGCGATTATCTTCTTTTTAACAGGAAAATCTGCAATACTTAGTAGCAGGCAGATAGTGTAATTCATTGCTTTATGCATTGTTACTGAAAACTTGTGACATTTTCTACCTCATACACGATAAATAAGCAAGATCTGTTTGTATGCTGAATAAAATGTAATGGGGAAAAAACCAAAACAGGGATAAATTCCTCAGGTATCCAGGTCTCCTCATCCCATCCAATGCTTTCTGGGCTAAATTTTAACATCAAGCACTATTTTTTAAGGCCACCCTACAGCATATTTTTGTCTGGTCTTAGCTTATAAATTTCAGAGTAATTCCATCTTATGTGGAATAGAAAATCAAAAGCTCTTTGCATACTTTCTTACAAGTGCTGGGAAATCAACATCAAATTGACCCATCACAAGTAATGTAGGTACTGCAGCTGAGTGGTCCTGAGGACAGAGCACTCTCTTAAGACATGGCATGAGGAGCCTTGCCCAAGGGTTTCCTTACAGAACATGCTTGGTTATAGGAATATTCAGCTTACTCTAGAAATATTCCTCAGTAAACATGCCAAAAAGTCAGCTTTTATAAATCTTTTCAACCCAGTTACTTCTACTGCATACTTCTACTCATAACATCAGCTGCTTTCCAGGAGAAATTTAAGCTTCCTGAAATCCAAATTTCAATTTGGTTTTAAAGCACTTAGCTTCTTTAGTAATAATCGCTGAAATTTGTGGGTTTCCAACATTACACTTTCATTTTATTAGCTAAAACCTTAATTTGAATTCTGGCAGAGGCATTCATAACAGTTAAAAAACCCCTGCATTATTCTGGTTTTGAAATCTACTGATGTAAAATGTTTTTGATCTGGAAAATTGGCAAGTTAGCCTTTTGGTGCAATTTAATATTACATTTTTGAAGCAGAAAAAAATATAGAAAACCTTGAGAAATCATTTAGTGAGATGTATCAGATGCTCTTATAAATAATAGGCATTTATTTAGGGAGGAACACTGAAGCAGAAGTTATGGGAATATACAGCTGCAATAATGTTTTTTAATTGTATTAAAGGATACATTTTAATAGGATGCACCCACCCAATTACATTTGGTGTACCACAACCTTCCTCTTGAGTTGGAGAGGTGGAGTTTCTTCCTCCCATCCACTCTCATTGCAAAGTTAATGCCCAGGCTACAATGAAAGGTCACCCTTTTTCCTTCAGATAATTACAGTACAGTGATAAGTACTGTTTAAACTTGTAATACATTAAGGCAGCTTGTAACCTTTTTGTAAACTCTGATGGCTAGTTTGCTATATCACTGTGGGGGAACTGGTAGTCCTGTGTAAGTGTACCTTTTCCATGTTAAATATAAAGCTGGATGGGACAGGAAATAACCAAAATGGGGTTTCCTGACACTGTCTTTTGCATAGAAACCAACCTTATGGTGTTTTATTATTGCAGTCTGTTATAATCATGTACTGAGTGCAGACTGCACTTCAGAATTATACTTCTTGATATTCTCTATTTTATAGCCGTGCTCATGATTATCTCTATAGACATGTCTACAGATATATTAGTCCTCCTCTGTTGCAAAGAAGCATGAGAAAATGTGGGGTTTTAAATTCTTGGTTGGCATTCCCCCAGCATGTTTTGTTTAATAACATCTGCATTTTTTTGATTAATGTTAGTTGTACATTTTAACATAGACTTCATTGTTCAGTGCAAAATAGAACTTTTGTAGAGGTTTCTTTGGATATTCTTCTGTTCTTTCACATTGCTAATACTTTTGCCCTATCACAGTGGAAAGTGAGTGGCAGGAACTTTTTCATCCATTTTCTCATCGAAACATTTTTGTATGTACTTGCTTTTCTATTCTATTATCTTTACCTAAGGCTAATTTTTTTCTTATCTTGTAATGTTCAGTGTTGCATCTAAAATTTTACTAATGCAGTGGAAGGACTGTTTCCAGTGGTTTTCAAACTATACTGAATTCTGCTGTCTGTCACTTCATACAGGCCTGATATTGCTTAGTCTCGTTGATGTCAGTCTACAATAATCTCACACTTCCGATAGATTTCTACCTAGCCTACTGTTTCCTGTGCTGTATTATTGTAGCTGATTATTCCAGCCTACAAGAACCATGCACTTGTTCATACAAAATTTCAGCCCACAGTTTTAAGGTGACTGCTTCAGATAAATCAGGATAATTTTGAGTTTTAATCACATCTGTGTACATCAGCCTGGAGTGTGTACATCAGTCCAGATCATCTGCAATATACTCTCAAATCCAAAAATCACAAAGCCTGGTGTTTCCCAGTGTGTCCTTGGGAGGATGTAGTCCCTTGTCTGGGAAATAGTTTCATATGGCAGGATGCAGTACATTTTCTCCCTCTCCTTGAGGCTAAATGGGATTTAAGTTTTTCTAGAGTGGATGAGCAAGTGGAGGTGGATGTCAACAAAAGGGAACAATACCAGCAGCAGTATTCCCTTGGTTTTCTTATTTTCACTGTTGCCTAAGAGAAAAAGCGGGTGAGTTTTGTTTTAGGTACAGGATTACAGGAAGGGTGGGAAATTAAATGAGTCCCAGAAATTTACCATTATAGAGGTTCAAAAAGAGGCCTAGAAACTACTAATATAAACAGTTCATCAGTTTCTCACTGAGCTTTCATTCTCACTTGGAAGGACTGGTTAGAATACCTTTACTTTTCTGTCATAGAGGCCTTAATGATTACTTTTGACCTACTTACTAGTGGTTATTCCTAGCAATATCACCAATTCTCACATAAGCCAGGAGCGTGAGTTAATATTCAGTGAGGCAGATTAATCCAGATCTCATCACTAGTTCAGTTCTTTCAGCACCCTTAGAATACCTCTAAAAATAGTGTGCTTTACTTTGTGTCTGTGAGTGGCAGCTGCCAGTGTCATTGCTTTAGAGCTGTGCTCTTCCTTTTCCACCTGAGGAGCTGGAGCAGTCCTGCACAGAGACTGAAGCAGGAGCTGAACTCAGGCCAGTGTTCAAAATGATGTTACTGATTGACCTTAATCTATTTAGCAGGTAAAACAGAAAAAGACCAGGTGACACCTGCACATATAGCTGTATTATAATTACCTATTGTTTCTATGATGTATTGTTTCTATATGATGTATTGATCTATGATTGATATATCAGCAATGCTTAGGAACCTTTACACAAACTGTTTCTAGTTTTGTTATACTTTTCTGAAGCAGCTCTTCAACAAACACAGACACTAAAAGGTTCTGTCTTTCATTATTCCCTTATTTCATGCTGTCAGAAATTAAAAAATTCTGAAAAATCTATGATAGATTAGCTTTCCACTTTCTGTTGCAGGTGAAGGACTGACAGGAAGATCTGTAGAAGTTGTCCTTGCCGTTACTTTGTGTATACTTTCAGTTGTTCTTTTGGTGGCTGCAGTATATGCTTTTGCAAGGTGAGATTTAGATATCTTTGCCATAGCATGTTTGAAAACACTCAAAAATGGTTTAAAGAAGACTTCAAATAGTTCTATAAGTAGAAATAATCTGTAATTCAAAATATCTTGATGTTTTCTTGGGGTTTTTTTGGTTTTTTATGTAGAACTTTAGGGAGAGACTCACAAAGAATTTAGTCTAGTGAGGGTAACCTCCATAGATGAGGAAAATCCACCTTCTCCAGAGGGTAAGTCAGAGGGGTATCCTTTGTTAACCTTTGAGAGCCTCTTCTCTATTGACAGTTCAGAGTGTCAGCTGGTTGTAGTTATCATGATGGCTAATACTATCTACAGCTGGGTATGAAGGAAATACTCTCAATTCTATTTCCTAAGAAATTTTTTACTTAAATACATTGAGGTCTCACATGGGGAGCACAAATTGAGTTTTAATTCAAAGAGTGAACAAAATATCCATGTAAAGAAGCAGGTTGTGTACTGCACACATGATGCTAGTTTGCTCATTCATCAGTTCTGTTCTTACTCAGCCGCGTTATTCAGGCATTACCAAAGAATTTTTGTAGGAAAACTAAAAGAATACAGCATTTAGAGCCTTTCTTCTGAATTTTAGACAACATAAAGTCAGTATTTCACTAAATTGCACTGTTAGAAAGAAGACAAGAGTAAAGGCCGAGGAAGGATTCCTGGCAACCATTTTTCAGTTTCAGCCTGTCAAATCAAACTATTCATATATGTGTCCTTAAATATTTTGCATGTGTATTTTTCACTATTATTTTCCATTTAGAATTCGGCAAAAGCAAAAAGAGGGAGGCACATACTCCCCACGAGATGCTGAAATTATTGACACAAAATTCAAACTGGATCAGCTGATCACAGTGGCAGACCTGGAGCTGAAGGATGAGAGATTTACACGGTAAGCATACTCCTTAGGCAAAGCAGTAGTCCAAAGGGTCTGTAGCCATGACCCCTTTTTGACCTTTACTTGTTTGGAAGTGTTTGTGCTGTTCTTATTTACACAGGTCACTGAGATCCTTTTTCAAAGAATGACCTCCATCCTCAAGACACTTCTCACTAGCTTTTAGAAAATCACTTTATCTTAACTCTTTTTGCAACAAGATAAAAATCTAAATGCAAATCGCTGTTTAATTGTGTTAGCCAAAAAAGTGCTACGTATTTAACACATGCAGAATTTCTGAAGTTTTTTAGTGGCCCAGTTTTTTGTGTGTGCTGCAAACTTGCACAAGCTTTCTGAAATAGCCAGACCCCTAGAAATCCCTGTCAACTAATTCAAGAACAAATCAACTAGCTCAAGAACAAATCTGTCATTGTTTAATTGACATTTTGAAAGCCTTTTTCTTTTTTTAAAAAAAGGGATTGGCATAACATCTGGGTTTCTGTGGAGCTCAGCACACTGGCTATACTAAGATCTACTCGTTTAAGATGCATGCAGAAATTCATATTTTGGATCTGACAAGAAATCTTGTCACACGTATTTATCAGAAGGAGAACTGCTTTTTGCCTGAAATGTTGATATTACTCAACAAATAAATATAATGGTGATTATCAATAATATGTGATATCCAACTGTGTTAGAAATAATTGGTGAACATTCTTCACCTGCCTGTATTTTTCCTGCTGTGTCACAGATGAAACACTGTGGTAGGCAGCCTCCTTAAAGATGAGAAGCCTAAAATAGTCTTGCCCTAGTAGCCAAATATCCTACTGTTGCAGACTAGGAATAGCTGGAAGATGAAAGGTTGTAGCTGTTGACCTGGGTTTTTGTGTATGTCTGTGTGTGGTACAGAGTAAGTTGATTGCATGTACAAACCTCTTCAAAATAGAGCACACAAGAATGGCTGCTTGGAACAGATGAGAAAACATACTGGGGATCATCTGGAACTCATTGACGTAAGGCTGGGGTATGTCCTGTGTGGGGCACTTGTTCAGACAGCAGAATTTAGTACCTGCTAATAACAGTGCAAAGCACCCTCTGAAGGCAGAACCATTGCCAATGTAACTGTACCTCAGATAAATGATCTTGATGGATTTTCAAAATTACCTTGTATCCACATTGCTAGCTGAATAAGAATAGTACTAATGTTGTTTATGTACTAAAGTGTTAATGGATTTTACTTCCAGATACTCTTCATTTTTCTTTAGACGCAAGGAGATTTTTGTCATCCAGTAAGTTTTTGTATTATTGAAGCAACATGGTGTGTTTTCCATTCTGTTCTCTTAATCTGTGTGTTATTGAACTATATTGAATGATATAGTTAATTAAAATGAAATGTCAATTGTTGCAGATATTCTAATTACAAACAATGGTATCTTTCATCATGAAATTATATATATTTTCGTCCCTAATGCTGAGTTATAGGAGTTCCACTGCTATTTTGAATAAATTGGGATAATATTTAAATGGGTATTATATCACATTAAGGCAATATAGCCCTGATATATACAACTTGTCTTTGAAGAAAAGGTAGTGTAAACATGGCATAAGAAGTATGCTGTTTCTTTCCTTTGGAAGTTAGAATATATATACTTAATTTTTTTTTTTTTTTTTTTTTTCCTCAACTGTCTTTTGTACTCACACTGCAGCTGTTTCATACTGTTTCATTCTGTTTCATATTGAACTGCCCCTACAATCTCAGCAACATATCCATGTAGTCAAATCCTTTGTTCTTCTGCAGGGACTATTCTGCCACTTTTCTTTCTAAATTATGTATATTTTAAATTTTTACTGTCTCAAACTCTAAAGGGTAATTAAAAATAATATTTCATACTTATGTACACTTAATTACCTGATTTATGCACAGCAAGACCTTTACTGAACAGTACTTCAGCGGGTTTAGTTACATCAATCTTATTTTATTGAGTCAGTCTCACTTTTTGATTTGAAATTTGTCATGTCCTTCCATCTGTATTTTTCTCTTCCCTCCTTCCAACTGTCCTTTAATGGCCAAAAGGAAAGACTTTCTACTTCTGTCATTGTGAAGTTCGGGATGCAGCTGTTAAAATTTTGGATTATTATTTTTCAAACCGTAGTGGCGCTGAAGCTACAGCAGGCTCCTTGCCCAGGTTCTTTGTTAAATGTCATGACAAACTGTTGAAGTGCAGGCAGTAATTGAGAGCTCCTCAGGACAGGGTTCATGATATCTTTTCATCTGGAAGATAGAAGATGTCCTGAAATAGATAGATAACATACATATAGTAATGAGGAGCAGGATGTCCTTTATCTGTTCAAAATTTTTTAGTTTATTTTGGATTTTTTTTTTTTTAAGCATCAAAAAGTCTTTCACTTCTGGTAGTTAATGGCCAAAAGGGGCATTTTAGGTGTCTCCAGTGCAGTCTTTAATACAGTTAATCCTTCCTGGTAACGATGAGTTATATCAGGGAGTTGGCAGAAGCATGGCAGCATGTACCAAGGTAGCTTACTGCAAAACCTAATGACTAAAATGTTTTTGCTTCCTATTTTTAGACTTCCACAGTTGCACCATGAAAGGACTTTTGTACCTGTTGCCACTGGGTAACAGCTCTGCTGAAGTCAATCACAGTCCCAGTTCTTGTGTCGACCTTATCCTTCTCATGATTTGTGGCTAAAGCAGTGACATGTTAGCATGTTTAATTATAGTATCTAATGTTGAGGACTACAGTCTAACCTTCACAAATTTCCCATGCATTTGGAAAGGGCATCACTGCATCTGCACAACCTATGCTGGCTGCTTTTAGGCAGCTATCTCAGCTGAGTTTGCAATGCTTGCTGTGTTGCAGTTTGTAGCATCTTGCAAGTGTATGAGGAGGGCAGAGACGGGCAGATTCCTTTACCAGACTGGCATGTTTGTATTTTTTGGATAGCAGTAAATCAACTGAAATCTTGTCCAGCTTCCTACCCTGAAAGGGCAATGGGGGAGTTGTGTGAAAATCCTGGGTGAAAACAGAACAATATAGATTTATTCCCTCTACCTACTAATCATCCCATTCAGTGCTCACTTGAAGGGGGTATTTTGGGAAACAGGTTTTTTTGTCACTACTCTGACATTATATTATTTAATTACTATAAATCAATAAAGTCACATACTTGCAGCTGACAGAGTTCATCCACAGAATGAAAACACTCTAGCCTGCTCCATGAGATCCTTCTTGCCTCTCTCTCATCCATTGTCTCTTCAGACATTCTCTCATACTTAGTGGATTGCGGCTTATGATCTTGGCTCATATTCTCAGAAAATTTTTGCAGCAGGTATCTCTTGAGAAAAACAATAAATTAGAAAAAAAATATTCTTTTCTGTATGAATATGACTGGAAATACTTTTCATCATTCTCAGATCAAAAATTCAACAGCTTGGAGCTCGGCAAATGTTCAGTATAGGTTAATTGAAAGATTATATTTCACACATTTTTTACCTTCTTAATATTAAGTGGTTTGCACTACAAAAGTTAGTTTGAGTAGGAAAAGAGACATTTAAAAGTGCCAAGCATTCCATTTTGACAATTTTGAAACTTTTTTGTCTGTGACACTGTTTTTTTGGACCAGGAAATTAAAGGAAAATCCCAGTTCCAGTAGTAGTCATTTAATGTAATAAAAATCATTAAAAAAATTGACAAACTTTAGCGGCTAAAATTGCCAATACTAGCTAGTACGTATACACTCACTCTCAACAAGTCTTTGTTAAATATTTGATCAATTGGATGTAGTTTCAGAGGGCATGCTGGGAATTAAGTCCTACTGAATTAATGGAAAATAAGACCTTCTTTATGAAATCAAAATGCTGATTTTAAATGTTTGGGACATACACTGCATTCCATGATGGTGGAGATGGTGAGAGACAACAGTAGAAAACAACCTTGTTCAGAACATAGCCCATCAATATATTAACAATTGTATTAAACACTGTTTCATTAAGCACACTGAATATCCATATACTGGATGCTCTCATTACTTGCCTTATTTACAACAGGTCCACAGGTGTTGCCATGAGTTTTCCTAGTTTGCTGAGCGTTCATACTAAAGTAGAAGTGTGCAGCTTCTTATGCTCTTTTCATGTAAACATCAGCTATGTTTTATAAACATAGCCTTTGTTTTCACATTCCATGCTGGGACAAACAAGACTCTGTGACAGTCCCCTTAACCAATAAGTTGAGAGGTGAGACTGTTAACTCTCCAATCCATGGTCATCTTGACAGAAGTATATAATAGGAAGAATAAACTAAAGGTAAGCTCTCCTGCCTGCTGCTCTGTTCGAACCCAGACCTCTGTCTCCTGAGTGTCCTTATCTAGCTAAGCTCACAGTGATACACAGGGTTTGCCAAGTCACTCTTCAAAGCAGACATTAATCTTCTGTGAATAGATTCTGTCCCTAAATTTTCAGTGTGCACCAGGTTTGGTGAGGTACAAGTAACTCTTCCCTGTTCCAGGTTGTCTTGGTTTGAAAGACAGATATCTGCTAGGAAGGGGCAGGACTTCCCTAGAGATGGAGAATTCAAATCTCTTCTCTCTAAATTATTCTGATTAAAAAAAAATTTAAAGGAGTTTTCAGGCAGAGGTATGGGGGTAGGAATAACAGTTCTTTACTAGTATATGTGACAAAACGACAAACAACAACTACAGCATTAATAATAAACAGAACTAAGAACCTTGAGGGCTTTCTTTTACAAAAGCCCAGAGCAGTTTGATCTCGGCGCCCCTGCAGGGCTCTGAGAGGCTGAACTGGAAGGAAGGAAAAGTCCCGGGCTGGTGGATGAGATGAGGAGCTCTGCGCTGGCAGCTGGAGCAGCAGGGGTGTCCTGGCAGGGCTGGGCAGGGCAGGGCTACAGAGTAGCAGTGGAACCTCAAAGCTCCGAAGAAGCAGCGGCGGTGGGGGGAGGGCTGGAGAAAGCAAGCTCAGGATTCCCGGGTACAGGAGCAGATGACGATAGATTTCCCAGGACGAGGCAGAGGCAGAGGGCAGCCTGACTGTCTTCTTTGGCGCTGAGAGCAAGAGTGCCTCCCCCTCTCCCAGATCTCGCCCCTTGCCTTTCCCAAAGCTCATCATCTCTCCCCTCTGAAGGACACTCCTAGGGACTCAGAAACAATAGGTGTAGCCTCGTGCTGCCATATCTCTCAAGTACCCCTTTTTGTTCTGACTAAGTAGCCATCAAGGCCTCTTGGAAACCTATGGGAAAAAATTCTGTGAGAAGAAAAAAAAAAGCTAAATCTAACTTCCAACATCATCTACCCCGAATTTTTTCCTATACTAACCTATTACATTGAATTTAAACTTTTAAAAACAAAATATATATATATACACATATGCATGACCTAAATTATATACATCTATACATACAGATACGGGTACAGACACACGATGTGGGTAGTTCATCTTAAAACAAGGTCTCTTTGAGGTATGCATCGGGTCTCTCTATCTCTTTGCATCACTCACTAGGTGCATCTTGGTCTTTGAGCGAAGACAACCCCACGGATGGGATTGTCTTTGCTGGAGGCAGAATTAATCTAAACAGTTTTTCTCAGCATACCTCTCATGTGTACTACTGGAACTTTATCTCTATCTGTTGTTCTCAGGGGCTCAGATTGGGCAGGGCCTGCTCGGTTGGTGGAACTTCGAGTGTTCACTAACCATGTGGCCTTTGCTAAATTAATCTCCCAGTTTTTGAAAGTTTCCCCACCTAATGCCTTCAAGGTGGTTTTAAGCAGGCTATTGCACTGTTTAACTTTCTTGGCTGCTGGTGCATGATAAGGAATATGGTACACCTACTCAACACTATGTTCTTTAGCCCAGGCTGTTATAAGGCTGTTCTTGAAATGGGTCTCATTGTCTGACTCGATTCTCTCAGGGGTGCCATGTCTCCACAGGACTTGCTTTTTCAGGCCCAGGATGGTGTTCTTGGCAGTAGCATGAGGCACAGGGTAGGTTTCCAGCCATCCAGTGGTGGCTTCCACCATGGTCAGCACGTAGCGCTTGCCTTGGCGGGTTTGGGGAAGGGTGATGTAGTCAATTTGCCAGGCTTCTCTATACCTGTATTTGGACCACCGCCCGCCATACCATAGGGGCTTCACTCGCTTAGCCTGCTTGATTGCAGCACATGTCTCGCAGTTGTGGATAACTTGAGAAATGTTGTCTATGGTTAGATCTACTTCCCGGGCTCGTGCTCACTTATAGGTGGCATCTCTGCCCTGATGACTTGAGGCATCGTGGGCTCATCGAGCTAGGAACAACTTTTTCTTGTGTTGCCAATCTAGGTCTATCTTTGACACTTCTATCTTGGCGGCTTGATCTACTTGCTCGTTGTTTCGGTGCTCTTCATTAGCCCAACTCTTGGGGACATGGGCATTTACATGGCGGACTTTTACAGGTAGCTTGACTACCTGAGCAGCAATGTCTTTCTACTCATTAGTAGCTTAGATTGGTTTCCCCCCATGCTGCTAGTTGGCCTTTTTCCACCTTTCCAGCCAACCCCACAGAGCATTGGCTACCATCCATGAATCAGTGTAGAGGTAGAGCTTTGGCTACTTTTCTCTCTCAGCAATGTCTAGGGCCAATTGAACAGCCTTGAGTTCTGCAAGTTGACTTGATCCACCTTCTCCTTCAGTGGCTTGTGCAACCTGTCGTGTGGGGCTCCATACGGCTGCTTTCTACTTACGGTTCATCCCTACAATGCGACAGGAACTGTCAGTGAAAAGAGCGTAGCACGTTTCTTCTGCTGGCAGCTGATTATACGGCGGAGCTTCTTCGGCACGTGTCACTTGCACTTGTTCTTTTTCATCTGTGAGATTAAAGTTTTCACTTTCTGGCCAGTTTGTGATTATCTCTAAAATCTTAGGGCGATTTGGGTTTCTGATACGGGCACGCTGAGTGATGAGGGCAGTCTATTTGCTCCATGTGGCATCGGTGGCATGGTGGGTAGAGGGAACTTTTCTTTTGAACATCTACCCCAACACTGGTAGTCGGGGTGCCAGGAGGAGTTGGGCTTCTGTGCTAATCACTTCTGAGGCAGCCTGGACTCTTTCATAGGCAGCCAAGATTTCTCTCTTTGTTGGGGTGTAGTTGGCTTCAGACTCTCTGTAGCTTCGACTCCAGAATCCCAGTGGTCGACCCTGAGTCTCATCAGGCACTTTTTGCCAAAGGCTCCAGGACAGGCCATGGTTCCCGGCTGCAGAGTAGAGCACGTTCTTCACTTCTGGTCCTGTCCTGACTGGGCTAAGAGCTACTGCATGAGCGATCTCCTGCTTGATCTGGGCAAAGGCTTGTTGCTGTTCAGGGCCCCAGTGGAAATCGTTCTTGTTGCGGGTAACACGGTAGAGAGGGCTCACAATCTGGCTGTACTCAGGAATGTGCATTCTCCAAAAGCCTATGGCGCCTAGGAAAGCTTGCGTTTCCTTCTTGCTGGTCGGTGGAGACATCGCAGTGATCTTATTGATGACCTCAATGGGAATCTGACGCCGCCCATCTTTTCACTTTACTCCCAGGAACTGGATCTCTTTGGCAGGTCCCTTGACTTTGCTTTTTTTGATGGCAAAACTAGCTTCTAGGAGAATCTGGATGATTTTCTCTCCTTTCTCGAATACTTCTCTTGCTGTGTTCCTCCACACAATGATGTCATCAATGTACTGTAGGTGTTCTGGAGCTTCACTTCTTTCTAGTGCAGCTTGGATCAGTTTATGGCAGATGGTGGGACTGTGCTTCTACTCTTGGGGCAGTCGGTTCTAGGTGTACTGCACGCCCCTCCAGGTGAAAGCAAACTGAGGCCTGCATTTTGCAGCCAGAGGAATGGAGAAAAACGCATTAGCAATGTCGATTGTGGCGTACCACTTTGCTGCTTTGGACTCCAGCTCGTACTGGAGTTCCAGCATGTCTGGCACAGCAGCACTCAGTGGTGGAGTCACTTCATTTAAGCCACGATAGTCTACAGTCAGTCTCTATTCTCTGTCAGACTTGCGTACAGGCTAAATGGGGCTGTTGAAGGGTGAGTGGGTTTTGCTGACCACCCCTTGGTTCTCTAGCTCTCGGATCATCTTGTGGATGGGGATCACAGCATCTCGATTCGTCTGATACTGCCGGCGATGCACTGTCGAGGTGGCAACAGGTACTCGTTGCTCTTTTACTTTCAGGAGTCCTACTGCAGATGGGTTTTCTGACAGTCTAGGCAAGGTGTTTAATTTTTTAATGTCTTCTGCCTCCACAGCAGCTATTCTAAAAGCCTATCTGAACCTCTTAGGGTCTTTGTAATAGCTATTCCTGAGATAGTCTATGCCCAGAATACACGGAGCTTCTGGGCTAATCACAACTGGATGTTTCTGCTACTCTTTCCTGGTTAGGCTCACTTTGGCTTCTAACTGAGTCAATTCTTGTGATCCCCCTGTGACTCTGGCAACAGAAATAGGTTTTGCTCCCTCATGTTCTGACGGCATTAGGGTACACTGAGAACTGGTATTAACTAAAGCTTTATATTTCTGTGGCTCTGATGTGCCAGGCCATAGAACCCACACAGTCCAAAAAACTCGGTTTTCCCGTGCTTCTTCTTAGCTAGAGGCAGGGCCCCTCTAGCACTGGTTACTACTCTCTTCTTGTGCATACATAGTAGAGGTTCTTTCAAGGGGGTCTGACAGAGCATCTTCATTTCTGTAATACTTGACAGCCTGGTCATGGGAGGCTGAGGCTACCTTTATTCTAGTGGAACCTCTTCGGTTAGTGTTTCTCTCTTTGAGCTCACGCACCCATGCTGCTAGAACAGAAGTGGGTTTCCCATCCCACCTTCCCATGTCTTCCCCATGGTCACGCAGGAAGGACCACAGGTCAGCTCGTGGGATGTACTCTCTCTCTCTAGCTGAGGGACGTCAGGTTCTGACTTTGGGGCTTGTGACTCGCACCGGTGCCACATGGGAACTGTTCTTCTTCATCTCTTCTCTTACCTCCTTTATCTCTTTTTGGAGTTCTTTAACCACGGCAGAGACCTGAGTCTGCATTGGGCTACTGATTATACTGTCAAAATTTCTAAGCTTGCTGGCTACAGAACTTACAGTCACTCGGCTGGTATCAGCATTAATTATTGACATGAATGTTTTGTATTCAGATGGCCTTTTAGTTGCTAGATTCTACAACATTTGCCCTGTGCACTTGACGTTGTCGGGGTCATTGTTATGCTGTCTATCTCTCTTAAAAACTACCTCTAGTATTGCTATTTCTCTCAGCTGTTGGATCTTTTCTTCAACAGTCTTCTAGCGCATGCTGAGGTGGTGCTCCTGCATTTTGTCTCTGTGGACAAACTTCTCCCTTACACTCATTAAAAGCTGGTCTCAAAGGTGAAGGGGTCTTTGCTCCTTTACAAATACCTGATTCACACCTGAGTCTTGGGTCAAGGGTCCCATATTCCTTGCCTCACCACCATCTAGTTGCACACCTCTACTCATAAGGTCCCAGACCTTAAGTAACCAGGCTGTATAAGGCTCACGTCCCCGTCGTGCAACATCTTTTTGCAGAGTATGGAGATTTTCATATGACAGGGATTCAGTGATGATCTCAACTTCTGGCTCTCCTGTGGGTTGTGAGGGCTTTCTTTTTTTATCTTTATCACTTGGGTGCTTTGATTTCACCTTATATTTTTTTCTTTCCACAGGGGCAACTGCTGCTGGCTGTGACTGCCCCTGTGGTTCAGCTGGAACCTGGACAGTTGTAACGTCTGTGGGTTCCACTGCTGCACCTTCAGACTCTCCCTCTTCAGGGCAGGGGGAGGGTTTGCCACCAGCTGGGGAAAGGTGCTCCTTCAGCACCTGGCTTATCTCTTTCACCAGAACTCCCACCCAATCTGGGTGGTTCATTCCTGAGGTGGGCTTTATGTCAGGGTCAGGTGGTGGGGCAGCATCCCCAGTCTCTAGGGCAGTGTCAGGCTCCATGGCAGCACTCTCAGTCTCTAGGGTAGTATCTTTATTCTCTGGGGCAGGTATCAGGGTGGTTATCCAGGCCAATCTCCCCTTATCTCGGAATATTAAATAGGATAGGCCCGTGAGCAATACTAGCCATTGTATGATATCATTAGCATTCAGAGAAGATTTAAACTCTTCAAAAACTGGTGGAATAGACTCAAACAGCTGAGTAAAGGGTTGGGAAAAAATTTCCCCTGGTGTCATTTCTTCTCAGTAGGTACCATTGTTAAAGTAACTCCACAAACAAACACTTAGAGTGTGATAGCCATGTATCTATGTGCTTGCCTTCCAGAGGAAGTTAAAAATCTATGAATTCCTCACCTTATTAACCCATAGTGCAAACTGGATAACAGCCACAGTAGCTTTAGTTATAGGGCCCATGTTTAAATAGGGGCCTGCAAATGGGAGAAACACAGCCACAATCACATACCACCCAAACCAAGGTAAGCTAGACCACATGATGCTATTTAGGGAGGTTTCTATACCCAGTGCACAAGGTCACTTAAAAACTGTTATTCTTTTTCTTCTCAATGCCCTCAAGCCCCACGTTGGGCACCAATCAATCTGTCTTGGTTTGAAAGACAGATATCTGCTAGGAAGGGGCAGGACTTCCCTAGAGATGGAGAATTCAAATCTCTTCTCTCTAAATTATTCTGATTAAAAAAAAATTTAAAGGAGTTTTCAGGCAGAGGTATGGGGGTAGGAATAACAGTTCTTTACTAGTATATATGACAAAACGACAAACAAAAAACAACTACAGCATCAATAATAAACAGAACCAAGAACCTTGAGGGCTTTCCTTTACAAAAGCCCAGAGCAGTTTGATCTCGGCGCCCCTGCAGGGCTCTGAGAGGCTGAACTGGAAGGAAGGAAAGTCCCGGGCTGGTGGATGAGATGAGGAGCTCTGCGCTGGCAGCTGGAGCAGCAGGGGTGTCCTGGCAGGGCAGGGCTACAGAGTAGCAGTGGAACCTCAAAGCTCCGAAGAAGCAGCGGCGGTGGGGGGAGGGCTGGAGAAAGCAAGTTCAGGATTCCCGGGTACAGGAGCAGATGACTGTAGATTTCCCAGGACGAGGCAGAGGCAGAGGGCAGCCTGACCGTCCTCCTCGGCGCTGAGAGCAAGAGTGCCTCCCCCTCTCCCAGATCTCTCCCCTTGCCTTTCCCAAAGCTCATCATCTCTCCCCTCTGAGGGACACTCCTAGGGACTCAGAAACAATAGGTGTAGCCTCGTGCTGCCATATCTCTCAAGTACCCCTTTTTGTTCTGACTAAGTAGCCATCAAGGCCTCTTGGAAACCTATGGGAAAAAATTCTGTGAGAAGAAAAAAAAAAAACCAAATCTAACCTCCAACACAGGTGATAACATAGGAAACAACTTCTCTGGCAGCCTACTTTTACAGTGGTTTCCACAGCAAGAATAAAGCCATTTAGATCCCTCTTTTGTTTCCAGTCTTTCCTTGAGAAGTTGAACCTTGTGGTTGATCCCTTGAGGCTTTTGTTTCACACTATGTGAGAAAGCTTGTCAAGAGAGTGGGGTCAGAAGAAATATTTCTACTTTTCAGACATTGTAGTCCCTGCAAATAGTGGATAATTAGAATTCCTTATGGAAAACTATTGTATAGAAAATGATAGCCTGATCTTATCTTTCCTACACACTATACATTCAGTGAGCGTCTATATTTGAGGTAACAATTTTGCATACACATTTATTTATATATATATATATATATTTCTATATTTCTACCAGCCTGATACTTTCTTTGAGTAGACAGACCTGTCTTCCTTTGGGTAGAGATGGGCATGGTTTCTGCCTTGCCTTCCCTTTAGTAATCAGCTATCAAAAATAGGCTCCTGAAGTTTGTGTTCCAGGAAAACAAGGTTCATAAATCTATATGTCATGGTACAATTGAAGTAATGACCATGTGTTCTCTTTCCTTAGGCCTTTAATATGAAGGAAGGGTTAAGCTCAATATTGCTCTCAATTAATTTGTTAAAAATGAGTTCCTCTGTTGTTCCTAGGAAGTGTCAGTGGTGCTTATGAGTTAAGCCTTTTGCCTACATAGTAATTTCTGTAGTTTTCTGATTGGACAAAGTTTTAATTCCCTGTGGATTTCAGATGATTGACCCAGAGAGAAAGCTGAGTCTGTGTGACAATATGTCTTCAGTTATCACTGCCAACACAAATAAATGGCTTCTTTCTAGCTCTATCATAAGTAATCTGAGTGGGATTCAGATTTTTGATAGTCTTCATAAAAACCCCACACATGAAACAATACACTATTTTAAAAGAAAATCAGATTTAAGGCTATAAAGCATTCTTTATCTTAGAGAATGTTTTTCTTTCCTCATTTCAAAGTCAGACAAGTGGGAATCTGAAATGGTCCAGCTGAAATAGAGAAATTTTTGACTTCAGGGCTTGATTCTAAATTGTGCTCATCAAGATCTAATAATATTTATATTTTTAAGTTTTATACAAGACACTGGGAAATTTGGAGGGCAAGATTACAGATAGATGAGTATTTGTTCATTGACAAAATACTGTAAGATTATTACTATGTCAAGAGATGTAGAAGAAACCTATTTTTTTAAGCCTAAGGATGCTGAAACTGAAAATTGCTTGAAGTCTTTAGTGAGAATACAAAATTCATCCCTTCTGAAGATCCTTGCACAACATCTTTGCCACAGTTAGACAAGTTAGACATTAGCTTTCCTATAAGCACTTTGAAGTAAATCATCTTATTTTCTGCCAAGCACTTGCACTATGTGCACTTGCTACTAACAAAAGTGTGACAGTTCAGTAGTTCTAAAAATCACTTAAATTCCTACAGATAGGTTAAAGCATCAACCTGTGGAGGCCTTGCTTCTTAAAAAAAAACTTATACTATTGGGTCCATGTACCTTCAGCACTGAAACACCAAAGGGCCTGCTTGGCTTGCTTATGTACAGCACAGAATGACTTTTTATTCCTTAATGACCAAACTGCATTTTCTTACCAGAAATTATGTGCAGTAAGCCCCTCATTGCTCAAAATTTGAGAGAAGAGTATTTGAAAAAATTACTGGAATGTCAACTGGGACATGGCTTTTTTCTGTTGTTCTATGGTGAAGATAGGTGAATTCAATGGAAAAAGAAGTGTAACTTCCCT
Organism: Prinia subflava; assembly: GCF_021018805.1. Classification (NCBI taxonomy): domain Eukaryota; kingdom Metazoa; phylum Chordata; class Aves; order Passeriformes; family Cisticolidae; genus Prinia; species Prinia subflava. The sequence goes on along the minus strand of NC_086250.1, from coordinate 34,345,412 downwards.
TCAAATTGTGTTTATCATTTTGGTCTGAAAAAAAAGCCAACAAAAACATTTCTGTTCTAGTCAAAGACAAATATATATTTGTGTGCAATACTTTGGCATAGCTATTTTAAATCCTTTTTTTTTCTTCGGAAACTTTAGTTCTATAATGTTGCCAGTATTACTAGAATATTACTAGAATGTAGTTTCATCTGCCACATAATGGAAACAACTTATGTGGTACAATAAGCATATGCTAAGCTACATGGCTAAACATTCTGAATAAATAAAGTGGCATGCTTTCTTATCTTATTGCCTTCTTTTTCACTCTGAAGCTGTCCTTCAGTTGTCCTTAGTAAGCACCTTTATTCCTGTCAGTACTTTTAACTCCAGTGAGACTGATCCAGTGAGACTCATAGCTAGTTTGCTTTTTTTTAGGATAACTGTTCTAAAAAAGTATGTACCACAAAGGCATCTTTAGTAGCTTTGAAATTAACTTCTCTGATGCTAAATAATAAATTATTTGACAATTGTATTAATCTCAATATTTTATCTCAATTGAATTTAAATAATTAAGAATAGTTTTGTAAGCCAACTATTTTTAAAGCATTTTTTTCCTTTTCCATTTAAATTCTGACAGCAATACAGTAGAAATTTGTATTGTAGGATACTTTTTGTTATATTTTCTGTAAGAATATATATTTGGAGGAACAGACACATAAAAGAGGTACTTAGAGTTTTTTGAAGGAGTAGGTTATCTTTTAAACTGAATTATTACAAACTTTTTAGTTCGTCCTTTAGACAAACTTTCTGAGTCTAAGTGCTCAAAATTTGGTTTCTAAATCCATTCAGAGGCAATTGTGACCAAGTTTCAAAGCTGTCTGAAAGTCCTCTGAGTATAGATGCTCATGTACTATCTTCATGAAACCTGCTGTGAGATCCAGTTAAATATTTAATATGTATCACAGTTTTTAAAATTGACATATACAGAAACAGATATGAACATGTGAAAAATGAAGATAAAACCAGGACACTAATTTTAAAAATCTTTAAAAAAAACAACCACAGCTGTGGTTTCTGTAGAGGCACACTAGTATCGTGACTCATCTGTGACTCATTTTAGATATCTGCTTCAAATGACATGAAATTACACCTATTTCTCCTCAGTGATTATAAAAGAAATCTAGGGTGAGTAATAGATGTATGTGTTCAGTCAGGCTGATCCTGATGCTCTGAAATGGCACTTAAAAAAATCATATTGGGTAAAGAATGAAAAAATGAAGCCTTTCAATGTGTATGTAATGGTGTGCAACAAGTAGGGGTTTCCCAGGGCCGTATGAGCCTAGAGCACTGTAAAGTAATCTAGAGAAAATTATAGAAACTGTAACTGTTATTTATATCTGCCGATACCTGAGATAAAAACTAATAATGGCAATCACCCAAGGTATCTGAATTTGAATCCATAAAGGAAACCAAACTTTAGGTACATGGTATTTAATCTAGAACCTATTAAATGCATAATATTGGTTAACTCTCAGCTTGCTACATTTAACAAAAAATCTCCATTTCAGGTTACTTAGTTATAGAAAATCCATCAAGTAAGTTTATTAAAGATTATTATGTTGTGTTCATTGGTGAGTCTCAATGTGTGGTTCTCTCCTCTATGTTTATTAGAAAAAAACTCCAAGCTGCGTATAAATCATAAAAGCATGACTAATTGCATGGTAACTGGAGAAATGCTTTCTCTCTCTCTGGGGTGAAGCCTGCATGTCTGTGTTTTAGCTTGGGAAGTAATACAGGGTTATTTAAACTCTTCAGGATTTAAAAACCATGTCATTATGAGAATGAGGTCACTGCAATATTTTATATGTCTAAAACCTTGCAATGTGTAAAATGTTTTCTGTCTGACAAAGAAGTATTATGTACCTTAGAATGCAATAATAAGTTTACAAATTTACTGTAGTGTCTAAACCTCGCCTTGAAATGGTGTTACCTATAAAAACAATCATAGCCTACAGTCCTGTTAACATTAGCAACATTAAAAATTTTGTTAGGGGGAACAACAAAGGGTAAAATTTTTAAGTGATCAAAAGGAAATCAAGCATGCTGTAAGCAATTTATAATTTTCTGCCTATAAGTACCAGTTTCCATTGAACTGGAAAATATTGTTTATTACTGCAGGTAAATAACAAGAATCACAAATATATTCCCCATGGGTTTCTAATTCTTCTGTCCTTACTTTCAGGCCAATAAGCAAGAAATCCTTTCTACAACATGTTGAAGAGCTCTGCACAAACAACAACCTGAAGTTTCAGGAAGAATTTTCGGTATGTTGCTAGCAGTTGTCACAACATCGCAAGACCGTCAGTCGTTTCATGTGTCACATTTCGTGTCCATTTTAAGCAGGCAAGGCCATGAAGGACTCTGGCCTTGATAATCAATACCCAATTACCAGGTTGATTGTTTAGAAAGTAACAATATACTGATTTGGATTCTGCAGCCTACAGTACAACCTGAATTATTCACCTTAGTGTCAGCCAAAGATGATCTTCTTTAGTCTCCAACATTGCAAGACCACCATAGTTATGTTTTTATATGTGTTTTATATTTATAGTGTTGCATATGTAGGTTACATAAGAACAAGTTTTTTAGAGTTTTCTAACATATGCACAGGTATATTTAAGTGCTGTAAATATGTTTGTTTTCCTGAGTGATGATGACTCCAAAAGCAGAATTAATGTTCATTCTGTAAAATTTTCAGGCCCCAGTCATACTGCTGTGAAATTCAGAAATGTTTTTCTTTCATAGATTTTGGTGCAGAAAGTCAAAAGTTTGCACATGGTACTTTGGGTTTTGTTCCTCTATAAGTAATAGGTCATATTTCTTATGCTCTTGAGAATAGTTTCCATGTGAATAACCTCCATTTTCTTACATGAGCAGATAAACACAGCAAGCCTGTCTTTCTGAAAAGAGCCTAATTCTCAAAATATACATTACAGATAATATAATGCATGTACAGTTTCAAATTTAAATCTCAAAGGTTTCCCTATTTTCATTATAAAGTAATGAAGTATTATAAAGTAATATTTTATGGCTATCATATTTTTTTCTCAACAATAACTTCTTGTTATTTCAGAATCTTTATCATCATTATCTTTCTTAACACATACAGTTGTTTGCCCAAAAATAATTTGTCACTGTCCAGTGACTTTATTAGTTTGGATTTATAAATTTACCATGAATAATTTACAGTTGGATTAACAAAAATGGAGACTTTACAACTGGCTTTTCTTCTGCAAGATTATAATATTTCAGTTTCCAAGGGAACACTAACAAAAGTGTAAAAAGATTAATGGTATTTTCTACAGGTTTTTTTGTTATGCTCATTAGGTAAAATTGGTCTGGATTTAATAATAAAAAACACCATAAAATTCTAAGAGCAATAGCGTAAGAATATTTTTTTTCCTAAAACCAGAAGTGTTATTTCACTTGAGCAAGAATGATTATAGTTAAATTATGCATGACTGAACAGATGAAAAGTTTTATTATCAATAACACTTTCACATATTAACATTCATTACTAGGAGGTCTCTAGTATTACTTTCTTTAGGTGTGACCCACACTGGCTAAGCCTTACAGCATTGTAATGTCTTAAATCTTAAACAGAAGTGTTTTATCAAACCAAAATCTTTGCAATCTGGTTAAAATCTAGATAAATACAAGAAGATGAAATCTTCTTCAAATCATTTGTATAGTCAAACTATAATAGACAGATTTGTATGTCATTTAGGTTTTCAGTCTTTTTCCTCTCTGAGCTTCAACTTCCATGTTTCAGAGTGTAGTGATATCTTCCCAGATGACTTGTCCAAGGGCAGGCAGAATTTCAAGGTAGGTTCAGTCCCTCAATCCAAGCGTATCTGTATTACTTGCAGCACGTCTTTATAGACAAACAGTAGGATTGACAGCGCACTTGAAATGACATTGGTAATGGCAATGCTCAGGAACATGCAATGCACCCAATAAGAAAGCAGACCTCCTGATCCGCATTGTTTTTATCCACATGCATAATTGTACTTTTACATAAATGACTTGAGGGTCCTACAACATGTGTAGGAAAGATTAGCTCAAGATATAAACCCTTGAACATGATGTAGACCCATATCTGAAGCCCATAACTAAGTGGTGAAACACTGGAACAAGTTGCCTGTAGAAGCTGTGAATACCCTGTCCCTAGAAGCAAAGCCTTGCAAAGGCTTGCAAAGCAAAGCCTGGATGTGGCTTTGAGCAACCAGGTCTGGTGGAAGGTGTCCCTGCCCCTGGCAGCATAGGGTTGGACTAGATTATGTTATTGTCCCTTTCAACCCAAACTGCTGTATAGTTCTATGAAAAGGATAGTGCTGAGCTTGCTTGGGCTCTCAATCTGTCTCTAGATGGGTAAATTCAAGTTTACTGGGAACAGCATATGAGAATGTGATAATTTACACGAATAAACTGCTAGTATATTCACTGTGTTGGATTTGCACTGTTTCACCTAGCAGTCTTTCTGGACAATTCCAATATATGCTTTGGTTGGTAAAGTAGTCTAGGGATAATTTACAATCGGCAATTTGTGGACAACAAATATGGTTTGGAGTTTTCCATTTCACTTACTCTTGTAATCCATGGACATTCCTGGTTTTATCTAATTTGCTTAACTGACCAAACTGCAGTGCCAGGACATCTTCAGGGGTTCATCTCATTCACACATGAACATGGCCTGTGTGTAAATGTGATGGGAAGGGAATCTGGACCTCAGAATCGACCTGCATCCATTTCTTGTCAGAAAAGACAAGGTTACAGAAACCACAGGGAGCCAAATTAACTGATGATGGGCATCACCTCACCTCACGTTACTCAAACTTCCAGATTCCCGGCTGACTCCTGCGTCTCTCAATACATTTGGGAACTTATGCTTTTCTAGTAACTGGCAAATTACTGAAACAGAAATACTTCTATAATACTTGTCTTATGATAAGTTTTGCTCATGAATCAAAAAAATGAAATCCTTCAAAGTGTCACCAGTGTCACAAAAGTACTACAGTAAACAAAATGCAATTTGTTTATTTCAATTTTTTTTAAAGTTTGCAAAGAAACATGGTTTCTGTGACAAGTTGTTACTGAGTCTGGGAACCCACATAGTCTTTACTCAAATCTGAAAATAATAGATAAGACTGAAATCACTACTAATGCAGAGAATTGGTATGGGGCTTTTGAGCACTTGTTCAGTTGTGGAAGCATCATTATGAAAATAACAAGATCTGCTTCTCTATTTCCTCTCTACTACAAAGTGCTGTATAATGATGCTACTTCTTCAGTAGTCAACTGGCAAGCTAAAACTCTGAGGAGTGAGGCAAATGAGGCAAGGTGAAGTTCACATGGTATGGGATTCCGTGGCCCAAAACGCTTGCAAAATTCAAAATAATCATTTTGTGTATGTCCTTCCTTCATGAAAATATTCAATGACAGAAACTTTGTGGGAGAGTTTTAGCTTTCTGAATGAGAGGAATTTTAACATCTCCACCTTTAACCGTGTTTTACACACACAGCTGACAAAATATTTGAATTAATAATGGAAGAAAATCACTGTAATAAAATAGTCCTAGTTTTCCATTTTTCATTACCTCTCTCGTGTATTTATTTATTTATTTGCTAGGAGAGTCCTATTAAATTTTATTCGTAAAAGACAGACTGTCCCAAATACCCGGGCAAAAGGGTGTAATTAATATTGAGTCTGATAGTAAGGCTATCTGCCCAACTTTTGGAAGTAGCCCACACAGACAGTAACTGCTGGTATTAAAAGACAAATTTGAATGGATTACTCTGCACAAGCAGCAAAATTTTGTATTGTGCTCATTCAAAGCAAGAAGTAGACCTCTTAATTTGTATCTTAGATAGATATAAAAACCAGACTTGTGTATAAAATTTGTCAAACAAAACAAAATTCTGTTGAAGTTAACAATGTATTTTGAATTCTGTATTTTCTGCATCTTCTATTCTCTTAACACCAAGGTCATCACTTTAACACATTTTCTCCAATAACAAGTGCTGAAGCTGTCTCCACTCTTTTAATCAACGTTGTAAGTGATACCTGTTTATGCACACAAACATCTCTATCAAATAAGTTCCTCAGCATGAATGATTTATCCATCTCTGTCCTCCAGTAATAGAACTAATGGCCAGTTATAAAACTGCGGTACAACCTAAATTAACTTTTCCCACAAACAGTCTTTCTTTTCACAAATAGTCCCATGAACAATAACTAATTGCCAGTTGTCTCAACTTCATTAAATTCTCATCAGTTCTCATGCTATACTGCAAACTCTCCCAAGCTACAGGAGTCAGAAAAAGCAGTATTCAAGACTAAGTCTGAGTCAAGCATGTGACTTCATGAAAAAAACCAGAAAACTACAAAATGTGATAGACTGACTTTATCCAGGCTTTTAAAGGTGAAAGTTCAAGTAAGCTTAATTGTTCTAGTTGATAGCATTGTCTGCAGTGCTGCATCTAACATTGCTGGTGTAACTGGGGTTGACAGTGAAGTAGGAAGCTCTGTAACACTTCCAACTGTTCTTAGAAATGTACTGTTGCAGAACTGTTGTAGAGTTTTTCCTTTTACTGGATGACTGTGTCGTATTTTAAGTTCAAGTGGAAAACATTTATTCCTCTGCAGGAACTTCCCAAGTTTCTCGAAGACCTTGCTTCAACAGATGCTGATCTGCCTTGGAACAAGTCTAAGAATCGTTTCCCAAACATAAAGCCATGTATGTGTGTTTACTGACCAACTCCTCCATTTTGCTCTTTACTTTCAATAGTGTAACAGATATTTGAAATGCAAGTGTATTTTTGTTTGATCTGTCTTTGAAATAGCAGTACAATCATGTCCACATTACGAAATAATTTTCTGTCAAGTAATCCATCTTTATTTTGTGGGGTTTTTTTAAAGACCCAGTTTTATTTGCAAGTAGCTTTCAACTTGCTCTCACGAGCTTTAATATGCAGGTGCAAGAAACTGTAGCCTCAATAGTTTCTTGGCTTTGTAATTCAAGCCATGTAGCAAACTCTTTAAAATTCTTCCTCATTGTTTTTTTCCCCCTTTAGTAAAAAGCGATTTTTTAAACATATAAAATCCACATGTTTGTGCATTCAGCTACCTCAGGAGTCTGGATATGCTCACTTGTGGATATGTGTACATATGCTACAAAAGTTCCACAGAAGATCAGAGTGACTGTGTGATAACTTATAAGCCCAGGCTAGATATTATCACAGGAGACAGGAGTCTGTCTCTCTATACTCAACACTGCTTCATTTTTCAGTTAATAAAACAAGAAATGTCATTATTATTTTAGGCATTAGCTGTGATGTGAGATGGAGTGCATGGCATTCCTTGGTTAATAATGCTACATTCTGTGCTATTAACTTTTCAGAGCAGCTGTTGCTGCAATCTACTGCCTTGTTCAAGACATATTATAATTTACAGTCACTAAAAATTATCTTAATGACAGACAATACAACATAAATAGATATATTTCATAAATATTGAACTTTTGTCTAATGTTCTTTACTAAGTTGAGGATGAAACACCAAAATTCTGGTGTTACACACATGATATGTTTCTTGGATTTTGTAATTTTTGCATATGTACTGTGGGACCAAATCTGAAACCCTAATTTATTTATTTTTTAATAATGACTTAACTTTATGTAAAAAAAGTAAAACTATAGAAAAGTTCCAGAATCCAGCTTAGTGACCTGGGGAGAAAGTATATAGAAAAAACCATCAGATCCCTGCCCCTGCTCTCTGATTCACACAGAAGTTGTGTGTGCTAGAACAGCATGGCTTGAAGTATATAGGCTCCTTTTAGGTACAGCATACTCCCACATATACATCAAATTGGAGGTTTTGGCTCATTCACTGTTTAAATTAAAAAATATTATATACAACATATCTAGAACATTGAAGAAAGACCATACAGTAATGGAAAAAATGGTTAAATTACCTTTGTAATTATTGTTCTACTCCGTCAAATATTGTTACCGTTAATAACAGTATTTTTGATTTCTTAGCACTCCAGGAATAGTTTTTACATGTTTTATGGTTTTTGAATCAATCTTTTAGTTAACTAGACTTTACTTCCATGCTAGATAATAACAACAGAGTAAAGCTGATGCCTGATGCTGGTATTCCTGGATCTGACTACATTAATGCCAGCTATGTGTCTGTAAGTAGAAAGTCTCTCACATTTTTACTGTATTTGTTTTCTGGTAGAAGAGTAAAAAGATAGCTCACAATGAACAGAGGATTCTAATTTTCCTTTCATTCACTAGAGCCACTGTTGCCATGACATTGTTCCTGTGACCCCTGTGGCACTAAACATGACAAGTTAAAAAAAAATATATATCCCATTTTCATTGCTAAGCAATTTCTAGTAATAATCAAAACTGTATCCAGTTGCTTTTTATAATTGCTTTTTATAAATTACCTCATACCATTATCATAAAAGGCAATAGCAGAACTCCCACTGAGGTTAATTGTTTAGATAGGTGTTTTTTGGTCTCTTGATTCAGGAGTTAAAGTTGTTGTATATGAATAGAACAATGCAAAGGTAACTGAACTGAAAACTTTCATAGAAATGGCTAACAGTTTTGGCATGCTCCTTATTATTTTTTGAAAGTTATGATGGAGGAAAACAAAAGTAGACTTCTTGAAGAAGAAAGTAATGCCATATTTTTCATCCTCATCTTTCTTCACAGACTCTCCCGTTTTCTTATTGTGTGCTCAGAAAATTCTTCATCTGTCTTTTAATTTCATTGTTGTCCTGTTGAAGCTCAAAGTGTGAATTACAGATATGCATCTAGTCTCTTCTAGCAGTGGCTGGTGGTCTTACATGAGGTCAAGACTTGATTTACATTAAATACTTATCAAACACTTAGCAACACATACAGAGTGTGGTCAAAACAGACTACACAAAGGAAAATAGAAATAGTTATTTGCAGGTAAATAAGAGACATTACAGAGAATAAGCAGTAGAGCTGAGAGGATCTTCCTTTCTTATTGGCAAACAGTATTTATTCTCATTATGTCTTTATTCTGAGAGTTAGCAAATAGGAAGAACCATGCCACCTGATGCTGGGACTACACACGGAATGACTGAGAAGGAAAGCAAAGGCATCTTAGAGCACGGTCTAGTCTTTACCTCTCCGGTCACTGACAGGCCAACTCTTGGGCAATGAACATTAACAGCAACTTCCAAAAAGCTGCAGCAAAAGCCAGCTACAGAGTGTTCCCTGCTGAGATTTTGCTTGTGTGCATACATTTTGGATGACCGTTCATCAGTGAACAGACAATTCAGTGTTATGGTTTCTCAAGGCTAAAGTTTTGCCCTTTATATGCTCTCACTTTCCATGTTTGTTGATTTATAAATATATAAATGCATATAGCTATAAACATGCAATAGGTATATGTATTAACATACCTAATAATCTGGGCCTATTTACATATGCATGCTTGTCAAGAAAGGAAAAGAGAAGTTTTGTGCAAGTTTTAGAAAATGGGAACTCTGCTGCTGCTTTGATTTTCATTGGTTAAACCAAGTCAGTAACTGAACAGTGAGCTTTGCATCCCTGAATTATAGCTTCTCACCTCACTCTTAAACTGAGGAGGATTTACACAGTTTCCCACTGCCACCTGTTCTTTATATTATAGATGGAGTAAGTAACAGGCAGTTGTGAATTATAGGGCTATAATTCCAACAAGAAACTTTGGTAGTGCTATAAACCACTGTGTCAGTTGTTTTGAGCAATAAGCAGAAGACTGTGATATTATAAACTGCTAGTTCTGTGGCATAAATTTATTGCTATTATTGCTATTATGATTATTTTAGACTTTGTGTAGTACATAATAGTTCCTGTAGGTGTACTTCTTTTCTAGGAGGAACCAGATCTATGGGAAACCATGCATTCAGAGCATCTGTGTATTTTTTCAAAAAATTCCTTCTTCCCAAGTTTTACATCAATTAATAAATTAACCAAAGAGCAGAAGCCAACACTAAAATAAAAGTCAACACCTTCAGTAGTTTTCTTGAAGATCTTTCATCAGAGACCATTTATTTCAGTAAGCTTCAGCCCCATGTTACAGCAGATCCCAGACAATCACCAAAGAACAAGGTCATCAGTGTGTGTATTGCTTGCACTGGCTCTCAGACTGCTCCTTAGTTGTTTCCCTGGCTCCACTGCTCCTTAGCACTATTTAATTCTACTTTGTTTACCAGCTCTTGATTTAGTTATTGGTGGCCTCTGGCTGGATCTGCAGTAAAGACAAAGGATTAGATACTTTTAAATGGGAATTGATGACCCAAAGGATTCGATACTTTTAAATGGGAATTGATGACCTGATGTCCCTATAATATCTCTGCTAAATGCATTTCTATTACCATGGCAATTCCCATACCTTAGTAGAGTATTGGTTCATAACTGGACTACAAAAAAAGCCATTTCTTTCTTAGTTTTCCAAGGCAGCCTGCCATGCAGTGACTATCCAGGCATATGCCAATTTGCTTTGTATGTCTAACAAGGTTTTAGCCTTAGGCAAGCCAGATTCAGGCACAACTATGAGTCACAGGCAAACTTTTCTTATCTTTGCCAACCATTATATATTAAATATTTTCTCTTTCTTAGGGCTATTTATGTCCAAACGAGTTTATTGCAACTCAGGGACCATTACCAGGAACCGTGGGTGATTTCTGGAGAATGGTGTGGGAGACAAGAGCTAAAACACTTGTGATGCTCACACAATGTTTTGAAAAAGGACGTGTAAGTTACCAGTGAATCGATTAAAAGCATTTGATATAACTGGAAATTCTGTATGTAGTTTCTGTCAAGATTATAACATGATAATTGTTAATTGATTAATAATCATCTCCCTGCAGATAAGATGTCATCAGTACTGGCCAGAAGATAATAAACCAGTGACTGTATTTGGGGACATAGTGATTACTAAATTGATGGAAGATATTCAAATAGACTGGACCATCAGAGATCTAAAAATTGAAAGGGTAAGCCGGCACTGGAAGTTAATAAAAAAAAAATTCATCTAACACCCCAAAGAACATCACATATGCTATATCCCACCCAACTACTCCCTCAATATTCTTTTAATCTTTTAGTGCATATGTATTGTACTGCCTGGTTGTCCTGTATTTTATTTTCATTCATGTTTTGTTTCCTGAGAATTTCTGTCACAAAGAGCTCAGATATTTCTCCAATATGCTATGATGGGCCTACTAAGGTTACTAAACTTCTGGTCTGGTGGGAGGTGAAGTTTCTACTTGGACATCTTGGTGTCTGTTCTAGAAAGGAGTAATCCTAACCATTCTGGGATCAGACAAATCCCTCTGAATGTATCCCTCTCAGATTAAAGGGCAAGATTCTCTTTCTGTTTTGTATCTGTTTTGTATTATGCCACTAGCTATTGGCCTCCACCCCCAGGAGATTCACCCAATATAGATGAGAATCATCAGTATTACTCCTACTCTTTGTGCTGGGAAGGAGGAGTAGGGGTGCAGCAGAGATCTTCACCTTTATTATGACCCACAGCTACAGTTTCCACGCTTTGGAAAAATTATAACCCTGTATTATGTTGTTCTCTCAAAAAGCAGTCTGGGAATAAAGACCCCAAATTAAGTCAGCTTTCTTTTGCACTCCCAGCATTGATCTGTGTTGTACGTAGTGCAGCCACGTCCTAGACCTGAACTTGGCCATCCTAATTCAGGCATTACCATCCTGTAGCATGTGCATATGACAAAGGGCACACAGCAGGTAGGGGCTGGTCTCGGTGGTCACCCCATAGGGATATGTTGTGCACACAGTACATTTAAAAATTATTGAGAGGAGATAAACCTTTTTTTCAGCTATAAATAGAACATAGAGAAACAAGACTGGAAAAAGGACTATTTAGAATAAAAATGACTCCCACCAAAATGCCAAGTCACTTGTGTTAACAAGGGTGAGGCTGAAAAGAAGATAATCTGAATTGACTGGGTGAGCCATTTACTGCAGCTGAACTACCCTGGACAAGAAGCTATACCCTTTATAAGCATGTCATTAAATGTGCTGTATTGCTGGTTTTAGGATTGTACGTCCATTCACAAGCAGGTGAATGCTTGATGATCTTCCAGTGAAGATAAAAAACATTCATGAAGGAAATAACTCGAAATTGTTGCCATTGTGCATCCAAAGTAATTTCTCTTCCATTTTTATGTTGATCAGTTTAAAAAAAAAAGTAGTTGCTACACATAACTGTTCCCCATTGTTCAATATTTCTTGCAATATGAAAGAACTAAGTGCTTGGTTCAAAAGAGATTTGAAAAAATAGAAACCAGTTCATTACACAACAGTTGATCGAACTCTGGTATTCCTTGCTGCAAGATATTGTGAATGCTAAAAACTTACAGGGATTAAAAAATGTGCATAAATTGGTAGAAGACAATACTGATGAGTAGTATTAAATTTCTATTTACTGTCTCTCACTGAGGCAGTTCACAAGCCACAAACTATTAACAACAGAGACGATATTCTGGGGAACTACAAATTCATTATTGTCATGTTTTATAATGTTCCCTAACATTTTTTTTCTTGACTACTATTGGAAACAGCATATTGATGTAGACAGGCCTTTGGCATGATCCTGTTCATTCATTTTTACATCCTTCAAAAGTAATCTGGGTATCAGACCATAACCTCATTTTGGAGGTTGCTATTGCTGCTGCTCTGATTGAGAGACCATGAAAGAAAACACATCCATGTTTACCAGCATATGTGTGTTTGCTTTCACCACATTGGATCAGCCTTAGAGTGGTTGCTTTTTCCTGAACAAATTTGTCATCCCAGCTCACTAAACTTCTAAATGAGCTTTTTTTTTTTTTTACAAACTTCAACTTTCAATCTACGAGTTACAGATATAATGACTAAAGTCAAATGAAGAGTCACTACTGAAGTCACTAATACTTCCTGAAAGATGGACTTGAGGCCATCCCTCAAAAAACCTGCCAGAAGTTCTGTGCACAAAAGATTATCCCTTCATGCCAGTGATCTTATAATTATTATGCTATTCTAACTTTATTTTTTACATAAAATTATGGAGACGGTTGCACGTACCTTACTGAACCTTCTGTAGCATTTCTTCTGTAAAAACTGCATTATTATGGATTTTTTCAGCATGGAGACTGCATGATGGTGCGGCAGTGTAACTTTACTTCTTGGCCAGAACATGGAGTCCCTGAAACTACTGCACCAATTATTCATTTTGTAAAACTTATCCGTGCAAGTCGAGCACATGATAACACACCAATGGTGGTTCACTGCAGGTAAGCATATGCACCAAACCACTGAAGTTCAGTAGCTTCAAGTTTCTAGTGCATAATACTGCACAGGGAAGTTGCCAGAGGAACAACCATGAAGGCTGAGTGCACAGATATGGTTCTAGTATGGACAGTGATGAAGGTTTCTCTAGAAGTCTTTCTTGCTTCTTTCTAGAAGGTAAAATGCCAATAACTGTTCTTCCATTTATAGAAATCCATTGAGGTGATGGCAGGGAAATAATTGCTCCAATAATTACCATAAAGTACTGCTGGATTTTTCTCCATTCTCCTCCCTAATCATAAGAAGAGGAATAGCAAATGACCTGTGTTGGTTGAAATCACTTCTAGTATAATTACAGCTCTTCTTAAGAAGCAAGTATTAAAAATACATTTAAAATGTTCATGTCACATATCATAAGGAAGAAACTATTTTAAGCCACAGGGAATGGCAAATGGAAATAAGGGTTTGCATAGGCCAAATTTCAAACTCAGATGCCTGTAAACAGCTAAAACCTATATTTAGGCTCTTAAATAAAAGGTCTGGTGGTTAGAAGTGTTCAGCTGTCATAGTTTCCAGTGATTTCATTAATACCCTTAAACCTCTGTTTCAAAGGGTAAGTGTGGGGAGAGGCCTAAGTCTTAAGGAAACCAATGAGTGTGTTTGCATTTTTTGTGCAGGTCAGTGCTCCCACTGAATGAGGGGGCTTGATCCATAAAAGGGACCTGAACTCATAGGTCTGCTACTGAGTCTTTGCCTCATTCTCACTTGGTGTGAGTCTGGAAATAAGTGGAAGGAAAACATGGCTATGATGTTCCAAATCTTTTCCCAAACCACTTTATCGTGCATGGGACTTCTTTTTATTTGTCCTCAGCATCCTATGGGTGCCACCCACAAAGGGTAGTAAAGCCTTATTTAATATTGTTGTCTGTGAGGAACATTTCCCTCTACTGCAAGGGCCAGAGAGACTGTGACAGGAGAGAACTACACAGTCTGTGTTTTCAGGACACTTGTATTCTGTGGGAACTCTGCAAGGAACCCCATGTTCTTTTCAGAAGAGAGATGTGTGAAGGGGCCATCATGGGCCTGATGCTCCACCTGTGCTCAAATTCCTGAGTTATAAAACATCACTGTGAATTCTCATATCCAGAAAACTCATTCATTACTTATTGCTCATTAGCTGTTGCAAGCTCAAGAGTTCTGCTACAGATCTCTTGATTATCTGCAGTGATATACCCTGTATTTATTACACCAATTGTAGAGAAGTCTGCTAGTCATTTAGAAATGATCCTATTCATTATAAGACCTTGAAATAAAACATTACCAACTAGCATGTCTTGCACACTCATTCTCCTTTTAAAAATATTTTCTTACAACTTTTTTGCTAGATCCCATGTTGTTTTGTCTCAAACACCAAAAGTATCACAGAATCCCAGTGTGATTTCACAAAATCTTGTGACTTTTTTTCTTCTCAATTAATGAGCTCTAGAAAGCTCACAGAAAAGCTATAGGATCCTTTTTTCCACTCAAACAGGTTTGCGTCATATGAATACATAAATGAGTAATGTCTCATTTATCTGATGAAAATGAGAAATCAAAAACATGAAAATGTGAAATCAAAATTAGAAAATGGCTCAAATCCAGACTTCACTTGATCCAATTCAGAAAGGAATTCACAAGATGTGAACACTGAAAAAAGGATTTATGTTTTGCTTCAAAAGTTTTTCTTTTCAGAATAAACAATTTATCCAGAATGTACTAAGAAATTCTGAAAGCCTTAATATAAAAGCTTTATTTTATCTTGTTTATCGTGTTTGCAGCGCTGGTGTTGGAAGAACAGGTGTTTATATTGCACTTGACCATTTAACCCAACATATAAATGACCATGATTTTGTGGATATCTACGGACTTGTAGCTGAGCTAAGAAGTGAAAGAATGTGTATGGTACAAAATCTGGTAAGATTTACCTATTCTGTTTTCTTGTTGTTGAAAAATTAGTCATCTCTTCATGTGATCTACAAAACAAGGCTAGAAAGCTTGTAACAATCAGCTGTATAACACACTTTTTACCAAATCCTGCTTTTATTTATTTCAAGTATTGTGGAAATATATTGTCTGCTTCCACCTAAGTACACTTAGCCAGAAAAGTCTTGACAAGTGCTGAATAGAGTGCTATTTATTTTTAAACCTAAATAATAATTTATCATTCTCTAAGAAAGTTTATTTCAAGTTTTGGGTGCAGAACAATTGTTAGACTAAAAATGGAATCACTCATTCACTACTTAATTTGACTTTATTTACTATATAAGTGTATTTTTTTTTGTGTATGCATATGTGGCATAGTCCACCAAACTTCAAAATATTCATTTACCTTTGAACTCATTATTGATTTCTTGATTCTCTTTCAATTGCTTCCAATAAAATAGTACATATGGATGGATTTAATCACAGATTTCAAACTGTTCAAAATCAATCGTGGGTTTTGGGTCTAAAATAGTACGTTTCTGGCAGACTTATGTTGTATGGATATAAGTCAATGATGACCTGCCAGTGAGGAAGCCTTCCCTCTGCTGTATCTGGAATTCTCAGTATATGCAAAAGAATAATAGAAGAATTTAAAGCCAATCCTAAATGCCCCGTGGAACGGAAATCACCTTGATTTGGATAAGGCTTCTGGCATGAGTCTCCTGCAGGCCATGTCTGACCCAGGGCAGCCCGAGTAGCCTTTGGGTCTACAGCATGGCTTAGCAACTTCTCAGTATGGACAAGTAGTTTCAGGATAAACTTCCACATGACTGATGGATTTAAATTGATTTTAATGTGAGGAGACTTGCTCCATTTTGAATGATATTCTGCTATTCCATATCACATCAGAATATGTAATGAGTGTGGAAGAATACAAAGTTAACCCTTCTTCAGAAGTTTTTATGGGCTTTTCTGGTGATATTCTAACATGATGTATCCTGTAAGGTGCAGTCTGGATACCATGTGCTCTAAATTTTTCCTTTTGAAGTCTTGATGAAGCTAAACAATTGCCATCATCTTGTGATGATGAATTCTGGGAATACATTTGGGTTCTTGTTTGGTTTACATTTTTGACTAGAAGTAGAATCATCTAGAAACAAGTCAAAGGCTGGAAGGTAATTTAATGGCAGCACTCCCAAAATAAAATCTTAAAACAGGGAGACATTTGATAATATCACTGTATGTTTTTAAAATATGCATCATTCTTGCATAATTCTCTTCATTTGAATGTTTTGACAGGGGCTAGGAAAAGGTGTGCCAAAATGCAATACAAGATGATGGTGTCAGAGTTCAGATTTCCTAACAAATCAAGTATCCATCAGCATACTAGCTGCAGAATTCTGAGATAGCCTCTTCTCTGTCCAGGTCATTTCTAGCTCATATTTACAAGACTACAAAAGTCAGATCAGCAACAAAACTTGCCCAGAGGGAATCAATCTTGTAAAGTGTTATGGTGGATTCAAAAGTCAAGCTATTCTGAGAGTTCTCTTATAAAACACTGTTGAGTTGCCTATTAATCAGATTTTATGTGATCAGCATAGAAGATAGAAAAGAGAGGAGCAATTCCCACCCAGAACTCAGTATACGAATCCCTCAAATTGTCTGTAAGATCTGTGAGTAAAATAAATAAAAGCTGATTGCTCTCAGACCTGTACTTTGCTTGTTTATAGCTTCAAAATAATGTTCCTTTTTGCTAACAGAGTCATAATCTGTTACTGTAACCAATGGTTGAGAATAGTTAAGATTGTCATTGATTCTAACTGGGAAAATAACTAGTTACACATAAATTGCCCAGGTAGCCTGCTTCACTCTCGCTGGCAAACCCAGAAAGGTTTTCATTGTTACATCATCAGAAGTAGCTGTATGAGTACAAGAGATTACAGAGTTTTCAGAGCCTGCATTCTGAACAGGAATAACCAATCTAATCTCCACTCAAATTTAAGTCCTTCTTTCTAGAAATCCATGTTTTTTCAGCAGACATATCAAAGTTTATCTTCTTGCCAAGTACAAGGGCTAGGTTGAAGTAATGTCATACTATTATTTCAGTAAGAAAGTTATTGAAAGGTGAAATGGTACTGCATGCTCCAGGGGGCCTGTGAAAAGTTGTTTTAATTACAGTTCTGGAGCTGTGACACTAAAATTTATCCATGTCAGCAAATTTCTCTGAGACACTTGAATTGCAAATTGATAGCAGCTCTGAAAAAAAAAATAGCAATTACTGAACCAAAAAATTATATAAATATTTTTGCCTGTGGAAAAGTCAAGTATAAGAGTATGATTTTGGTGCAGATATTCCAAATCCATCTCAACAAGGTCCTGGGCAACATGTTCTAGTGACCCAGCTTGAGCAGTGAGTAGTTGCACCAGCTGTCTCAAGAGGTCTCTTCCAATCTGCATGTACTCAGCTTATTTTTTGCATCTACATTCAATATTTTTTATGTAAATATATGCTTGATTCATTTACTATATTTCTGTCTGTTTTTATTCCTTTATTTCATTCTTACATTGCCTTATTTTGTTTTCCTCTTTTCAGACTTGATGTCCTTG
Organism: Prinia subflava; assembly: GCF_021018805.1. Classification (NCBI taxonomy): domain Eukaryota; kingdom Metazoa; phylum Chordata; class Aves; order Passeriformes; family Cisticolidae; genus Prinia; species Prinia subflava. The sequence continues at coordinate 34,327,473 of NC_086250.1, read as the reverse complement.
AAAGTGTCAAATTAACTTTAGTTAGCTTTAGTTGCCCACTCTTTCTGCTATCATGTGTTACAAATGAGGCTCGAGAAGTATCACTCAAAATACTGGGTTAATTTGCTCCTAGCGCTGGTGCAAGCCCCTAGAATATATAGGTTTAGATTTGCTTAAACCTCTGCATTTGAGTGCACCCTGCTGGTTTTCTCTATGGTAGAAAGAGGAAAATTTTCTTATCTAGATGTTACATTCATGTGGTTCAGTTTCTTCAGTCTGCATCTCGTGGCAAAATCTCTTTTCATAGTACAAACATTCACAGAGAATTGTGGAGTAGCCTATTAGTCTCAGTAATGGTTAGTCTAATTTCATATACCTACTGTTCATAAGGATTAGTATGTTTTGACAAATTTAAAGCATAGTGTTTCACAATAATGGAAATCAGATCAGGCATATATGATATGGTCACCGAAGTACTGAGATTACTGAGTTAAACTGCAGTTACTTTGAGATTATCTAGGTGGTTTAGAAAAAGGAAAAGGGTTTTTTGGTATTACAAGTACATTTTTCTTCTAATCAAGCATCTTTAAATTCACATCTTACAGGCACAATATATATTTTTACATCAATGCGTATTGGATCTGTTGACAACCAAGGGAAGTAGTCAGCCCTTATGTTTTGTAAATTATTCAGCCCTGCAAAAGATGGACTCCCTGGATGCCATGGAAGGTAAGGAGATACAGACTGTGTCAAAATTATTCTTTTGCAGCAGGTGCAATGACTTGCCCAGGCTAAGAAGCAGAAGAAAAGTCCTTTGACATGCATTTTTTGCTTCAAAACTATAACTATTTAGCCTTTTGCTGCTCTTTATTCCCCCTCACAGTAATGGTCATTGCTCAAGCTTTCCATGCAAGATTTTTTAAATTCAGTGAAAAACAGTTATCTGCCATTAGTTACTATTTGTTTACAAGGTGGGTTAATTTAATGTATCTGTTTCTTTTGCAGGTGATGTGGAACTTGAATGGGAAGAAACAACTATGTAAATACTCGGAGTAAATATTACAGAAAAGGAGATTTTGAAAATCAAAGTCATATTTTTCTAAGCACAGGGGCCAAAGCGAATTCCCCTATATTGTTGATTAAAGGAAACACAGACAGTTGAGACATCTTTTCTTCTATCAATGTGCCTTCATAAATAAGTTCAAGTATTTTATTCAGAACACCGAGCAATAATGGTTTGGAGTACTTTTGCACAGACTGCACTTTTGATGTTATATAAATAGTGCATTCAGAATGTATTTAAAGTGCATTTGAATACATTCCTTTTTTTTCCAAACTATCATTGTAAAAGAAAAATGAGCCAAATGGGATGTAAAAAAAAATCATATTTCCATTGAACCTATTTCGGTGTGAATTTGCTGTGTTCTGTTGTGTTTTGCTTTTAAGTAAAAGCTAAAGTTTCTTTACTCATTCTTGATAGATTGGCTTCAATGTTGTCAGTTCTTGCAGATTAATTCCAAGACCATCACAATGCTCTTTACCTAAGTGCATGTTCTTGTGTTTTGAATATTTTTTTAACAAGTGCTGGTACATCAGCTCATGATCCTGAACAGCTGAAGAGTCACCTTCTGACATGGGGAAGATTATTCAGCTTTTACACAGCACACAGTAGCTCTTCGGGGACACTTGGGGCTATTTAAACTATTTTATAATCAGCAGGTTGGGGTTTTTTTAATACATAATGATGATTGCATATGTTCAGTGCAGAAAAAAAAGTGTTTTACATTCCTGCTACTTTTTCAAGCAGATAAAGTAGAAGTATAAATCGATTATCTGTTATAATGAACGCTAGATTTACTTATGTAATAGAATGTTTAGAATTCATTTACCTTTCTTGAATATATAATTCTTCAGCATTTTGAAAGGTTGTTTAGAATTTAATATCAATGTATTTTATAACACAGTTTTCAAGTAAAAAAGTTTTTGCACCTTCCTTGGTTTTGTCAAATGACTGCAGACACTGAAAATTATGGGAGCTAACATCTAGAGGTTTAATAAAAGAAAATGTCTTCCACTCCTGATGATGATAATGATGATAATGATGATGATGATGATTGGAAATCTGAAACAGAAATGAGAGAAGCAGGAAGTTTGTATCTGAGAACAAAACCAAAAAATTTAGTAGAGTAAGACGACTAGAGAGATAATGAAACTGTGTGCGCTGGTTTTACATGGAAGTGACAGTATTCAATTGATATGATTGGGTGGAAGGGTTGCTAAGTTTTTTCTCAGGTAAAGAAATGTATCATCATTCTGAATAACAATGAAGCTGTGACCTTAATCTGAGATGCAAAACACAATAGTAAAGAGACTTTGGAACTGCCATCTTATATTGTGTTTAGACAGAAGAAATACAAACTGTCTTGTTGAGGTTTCCTGTCAAGCTCAGGAAAGTCAGACAAAACTCTTTAGAACCTTGATTTGTGTGTGAGGGGTTGTTCTTGTGTGTGCAAACTCTGAAGAGAATAGCCAATGAACAAAAATTTCCATTTCTTCACTGTAGCTTGCAGATAGAAAACGCTATGCAGAAGGTAATGTGGTGCCTTTTCAGAACTAAATGATGGTTGTTTTAGAAACTGGCAAGGATGGTACAGTGAAGACCCTTTGTAATTTTGTAGAAAGTGCCAAATACCTAAAATGAAAATCAAAACACAACATTTGAGGAGGTAGAAGTGGTCTGCAGAGATATTTGGGCAATCTGTCTTTTAGGAAGATCAATGGTATTGTAAACATCACCTGTCAGGCTAAAAAGAAAACAATGCCTTTTAAATCTTGGTAGGGGGAGAGAGAGGTGATGTCCACAGCTGTTCAAGTCTCTGGCAAAGCATTCGGTACAGCTCTAGTTTCATTTGGTTCCTATGAAACATGTGTTCTTCATTTATTATACATGCACTTTAAAGTATTCTGACAAATTGCTTATAGGGACTTACAGATGTTTTTCATGATTTGTGGTTGTACTTGGTAGCAGTGCAAGGAGCACTGTGATAAATTGACATTACAGAGTTATAATCTTGTACAGTCTTATATCCACAATGGTGAAATATCTGGAGGAAAAATTAAGCCTTATGCAACTTAGAGATGAACGCCAGAAGTTCTAAACATGCTTAGGTGTTCTCTGGCTTTTATAAAATGCTTAATGGTGAAGATTCTATGCACTCCTTTAGGGGACTTGCTTATGGTTACACTGCAGGTTATACTGCAGTCAGTGACCTGCTTGCCTGACAACTCAGTAAGAGACTAGACAATGTGTGACTGCCTTTTCTCTACGAAAAGTAATTCAAGTATGTCACTGTACAATTTGACGTAAGCAATCTGATATATGCCACCTCGACACATCCTGTATTGTCTCCAGGGTCAAAGACAATATTCAGCACAAACTGGCCACAACTCATAAAGTACATGGTCAAGGAAAGACGTATGTCCAAGCAATTCTCTCCAAGTCCTGGTTTTTTGAACATTCCGGTGTGTCTGCCAATGCTTTACAGGGGTAGGGGAGCATCTGTATATCAAGAAATTCCTCCAGACCTCAGTTCAGTGATGAAGGTAGAATTCCACATAGTCTCTTGTTTCCCATCCCTCCTTCCCTTATGAAATGACACCTGTGGTGGTGCTACTGACAGCATTGCAGAGCTGGAGTCAAGCAAAATCTGTCCAATTACTATTTTAAGAATATATTTTTATATATGAAGTGGTCCATCCATTAATTTTTAATGTCATTGCTCAATTTTCTACAAATTCTTGGCACTACTAATATAGCAAGAGTGTACTCTGCCAAAATTAGAAATGGAATGAATAAAAATTGGAGAAAAAAATCAGAAATTCTACAGGATTATTGAAATTAGGTCACACTGTATTAAATTATCTGGGAAATTTCTAGAGACTGATATATCTCCCTACAAAGAAAAAAGCATTACTCATATATATATATACATATATATTTATAGCCAGTTCTGCTGGACACCCTTACAAGAGACTACTGTCAGTGCACTTAAATTATTGACTTGCTCTGTTCACAAAGGTAACAGAAAGACAGCAGAACATTAAGTTTGTGTTGAATTTAAAGCACTTCTTATACTGTTAAGGAGTTGGTAAAAATAATTGTGAGTTCAATTGTGATGTTACTGCATATATGGAGCTATTCAGTAATTTAATTTCTTAACATTATGTGCAATTTTAATAATGTGAATGAATCCGTGTAGTACCATCTATATATTGTGCAATACAGAGTATGATCATCAGCAGTTGCTAAGAAAAAGCAGCAAAGAACAAGCAGTTGATCATATTTCATACTTACATAGCACAACAGGGAGTTTTCTTGGTTGCATACAGAAATTGGAAAGCTACCTAGATGTGGATATGAATTTGCTGAGATTCAGGATACAAAGCCCTGTGAAGTCTGTGAACAGAGGAGATTTTTTCTGAAAATGTTTTGACAGCAGGTTAAAATAAAATTTGAGAGGTATACCTGTTTCCAAGGTTACCTATGTATTAAGCATGACAAAAGATCATTGTTTGTCCATGGAAATATACAGTAAAAATAGATCCAAAATAATTTTTCTTTTAGAACATACAAAAAGTATTTAATCAGCCCCTGGTTTAGAGGATATTCACATGGTAATAATGAATTCAGAGTTGTTTTATAACTGAGTTATGTGCCCATTCAGTGCTGCAAAATCCACAATGCATTGAATCCAATAGCCTGTAGCTGGAAACCGCTGACACATAGCACTGAACATGTTTTTGTTGGTTTTGATTTTAAGGAAATGAGTCAAAGAAAATGTGCTGAAAGGTGATGCCCTGTTTCAACCATTTCTCTGTGACTGTTGTGTCACCACTCTATGTAGGATGTAAAAAAAAAAAGTCCTCCCAACATGGTTCTCCATGTTCTCTTCTAATGCTGTGTTTCTTATCTGTGTGTGACTGTATTAGAAGGAATTGCAAACAGTAACATGGGTCATCTGAGTTCCAATACTGCAGGTCTGATCTGCAGGTAGTGGCCTTACAGGTGTGCAGAGGTCTTACTGCAAACCTTCTCCGTCTCTTTCCTGTGAGTTGATTTCCAGATGACATCACAGAATATCAGCTGCATTTTTGCTCTGACTCCTGTTCAATACATTTTCAGCCCTGTCCTCTCTGTGGCTGTGATTACCAGGCAAGTGCAAAGCTATATCTATGGTTCCAGAGCTGAGCTGTGTTACCAGTGGCACGTCTTTGCAGCTCTATCCACAATTGTAAGAGTAAACTGGCTTCCTATCCAGAAGTTCCCCTTACTGCCAGAATAAATTCTGGTATAAATTTTAGTTCTGGTCATTGCTCAGTGTGAGCTGAATAAAGCAGGATGGATTCAGTGTTTGATATTTTACATGGAGATTCTCTTTTCCCAATAACTTTTCCCAAACAATGCTCAACTTATTACATATTTTTTCTTCTCACAGTTCCCTTATCATGTAGGCCCTTTCTCAGATTCTGTGTAAACAAAACTGAAAATCAATGGCTTCTCACCACTGAATAACAGTGTATGACACCTTTCATAGATCTCACATCATCAGGCAGCTAGCAATGAAGTTGCAAGTCTGTATTTCAGTTGAAAGACAACATTTAGAAGGTTTCAGATATATTTGGATCATCTTACTCTGCTTGTTGATTGGTGTTACCAGGGTGATCTTTTTGTAGGATGACAGCTGCGCCCAGCTATCCACTGTAATCATGAATAAACCGTTCCAGTACTCTTTACAGTCAATACTGTGAGAGCTGGGGGAAGTTCTACAAGGATGTTCCCAAAATATTTTGGAGGAGATGGAGTTCTAAATGATATAAAAAGAATACTTGGATACTGGAAACCCAATATGCATCTAAAGCTGTACCATTCCCAGTTGCATTCCGTGAAGCCTGCTGAGCAGGGGGTGTGTCCTGGAACACACAGAGCATATTTGGGACAATATAACAACCTTTGAGCTGACTAATGCAAGGTGCAGGGAACTCTTGCCATCCATGCAGGAATGAACTTAAATAAGCTTTACCAGAAAATGTCCCTGATTTACTTGGAAAACACAAATGCAGCTAACACCTATTATGACAGCTGGTAACATCTTCTGTGATTCAAGTTAGTGCTAGGAACCAAAGGACTCTGTTTAGTCAATTCTTTCAGTAATTGTAATTACAGAAAGAAATACTTTGACACCACAAGTGAAGAACATGGACAGGCAGTATATAGACAAGGAAGATTTTCTTCCACTCTTGGAGGCACAAGCATAAAACTAATTAAACCTGTATGTCCCTCTCTTCCCCTCGGTCTGCTGTCTGCATGTGCTCACCAGTTGGGAATAATATTCATTCACAAAATAACATTCATTCACTTTTAATTTGATTCCTGGATTGGTAATCTGTTTCTCAGAATCCAGCATAAAGCTGTTACAGAACTGTGCCTTTACGCGTCCCTTCTGTTTGGATTCACAATAGCTCCATCTAACTATTTTTCTTACAGAATTCTACTAATTCTCAGTCACTATTACAGAGAAAATACACAGAGTGTGAATCTGGGCTTGTATATTGTGCACAGAGCTCTTTACTGAGCTGCACTGACACAATACTGCATTCCAGGCCTGGGCAAGGAATTGACCTGAGGAGAGTGGCTGCCTAGCCTGTAATCCTACTCCCTTTGAGAACAAGATAGTTATCTGACAGTCCACTGTCACATTCAGGGAGTCCAGAAAATGTTCTCAGAGCTGTCTGATTTATATGTAGGAGTTTAATCTGAACCTTTCTCTGCTAAGGATAGACAAAAAATTCAGGTCATTGTCATCATTGTCAGCAACCCATCTTGAATGCTTAGGACACAAAGAGGCAAACCTCTTGTTTAACTGGTATTAATAGTGCTTTTAACCTATAAAGACTTACTGTCTTCTTCATGGTTTGCATTTAAAGTTAAGTTTGCACTTAAATTTTGATGCTTTTCTGTCTTTCTTTTTTTTTTTTCTCTTTCAAAGTGGGGATTTGGGGATATGACTTTTAATTAGTTACAGGTTGTCTTAGGAAAATAGTGAGCTATTTTCCTAGGCCACTAGGAGGATTCTTTGATAAAAAATGTTCTATAATAATGGCCAGATTATTATAATTCCTAAAAAGTACTCCTACAGCTTGTGATGTGGCCAACATTGTAAGAACATGTAAGAACATCTATCTGCTAAATACCCTGTAACCAAGAGTGTGACTGAATGCTCATGAAGGCAGATATATCAATCACTTCTTGATTTTTCCATTCTTTTTGCCCTTCCAGCTTCTATTATCCTATACTGGCACATCTAAACAGGTTTTGGGAACATATCAGGTAGCTGGTTAATGATGATTAATGCATCAGCAATATTAATTCTGTCAAAATTAATGACACAAACATTCCCCTCCTGCATACTGGTGTACTCTCTCTGAAACCAGAAGAGACCCCTGATATCACTAAGAGTGCCAGCTGGCAGTCAGAGGAAGATGGTCCTCTGCTAATGTGGGAGAAAAATCTGTTCTTAACTCCAAATTTTCATGGACTTTACATGTCTGGAACAGATAATTTAATTTCTGTATAAAAAAATACCGTCAAACCTTTTTTTCCTAACACTTATGTGTCCTATGTATTTGTATTTGCAAGCTCTGGGGCAAACCATTTTCTCCCAAAATGTCTTTGTGCACCCTCTGTCACATCTAAAAATTCCATTGAAGTAATAAATTCCTTCTGCATCCCAAACCAAACCAACAGCCAGAAGATTGTCAGGAGTCACTATGGATGGCATCACTGCAACATAGTGCTCATGCTTAGCTTAGATTTCATCATCCTTTCAGGTCTCTTGTCTTGACAAGGAAGAACCTGTGGTAGGCAGTGGCTTTCAAGATGAAGGGCATTAGCTAAGAGAAATTTTGCATAGAACTAACTTAATCTTTCTGGAAAGATTCCAAATCAGCACTTCTGGAGTACAGCAGGTAGTTGTCAACCAAGGCATCTTTTTTCTTTTTCATTGTTTGGGAAAAAATCTCCCAGCTCTGTGTCTGGAATACTAGAAAAATTACAAAAATTACAAGAATTAACTGAAGATCACTTTTTCTAGCTTATGATCATTGTTATGATATATCACATCCACACATCCTTTATTATGTATGCATGCACAAGCAGCTACTCAAGCTCTTGAAACTAAAAGCACATGCAAAGCAGTCATGTCAGGTGTGACTAGCTTGTTTTGTGACCATAAAGTCTTGAGTCTACAGAAGCAATTGATTCTGATTTTAAAAATAAATTTGAGGGTGTCATATTATCTGGTTTTCCAAAACCAGGAGGAATGTTCAGCAGTGTCTTTAAGTTGACTTCGTGAAACAAAATTTCTCCAGCAGCTGAAAAAAGGAGAAATCTTCCACCAAGTTAAAACTAAAAAAAAGTATCAAAATGGACAGCTGGTGTCAGTTCCAGAAGGATTTAAAACTTAGACATGAGCTTGATAAAAAGTTGTTAATTGAGCCAATATCCGTACGAAAAGAACCTTGTACTTAGGAAAAGTACATTAAATTATGTGCTTGAAATATGTGTATTAAAATGCTTAGGAGAAGAGAATACTGTATTAATTAAATACAGAAATACTACATTCCATTGATATCTAGCATCATAGATGTTTTGCTTTTTCCTGAGAGAGAAATTCCAAATAAAAGTCAGAGTTCAATGTTTTGATGAGCTTGGCTAGAAAGTTTATCTTTCAAATATGTAACTCTGTGAGCAAGACTTTATGGTGTTATTTCTAAGAGAATACAAATCAAATTAAATTAGGTTTCCTACTATTTCTATTTTAAAATAAGTCTTTGTAATCTTTATAGGATATTTTCAATCACATATAGGAAATCAATTCAGTATATACTGTAGAAGAACTATGTACAGCTCTTTCTGGAGAAGGACTGCAAGAATAATTTTAGGCTCTGTACTTCAGCAGAGGCTAGCCTTGTGCTGCACACAGGTCACACACAATTCAAATAAAGATCCATGCCAAAGACACAGCATATGACTGGCAGCAAGGGTCTGCTGGTATTGCTGGGTAATCCAAACCCTGCCTTTGGGAGGAAGTGAGTCAGGGGAAGCTGTTGAGGCCAACAGCATCAGAATAGCCCAGGCACTCAGCCCAGTCATGCTCCACAATGCAGCAGTGAGCTCACAGGACAACCAAAGCAATCTCCTGTATTCCAGCCTTTCCTAATGAGTGCTCTTCTCCTGCTTCTCTGTGTACCAGAAACACTGGTGGCTCTTGGGCACAGGAAGTTTTCAGTATACAGACCAGGTAGATTACAACCTGCTTCATATTCATGAACTTTTTTTTTTTTTTTTAATGTCTGAAAGTCAAAAAGAAATGTATTAAGAGAGGAGCAACGGAATAAAATAGGTGTTGGGTTGTGTTAGAGAATTTCAAGGACATTTAAATGTTACAGTGCTTAACTCTTGGGCAGAATCCCTAGCTGACAGGTAAGTGCTCAAACTCAAAGCACATAGAAAACCAGGAACTTAAGAAACATATCCTCAGAAATTACGAATGAGATTTAGGGATAAAAAAGGACTGATGATGTAGGTGAAAACTGTTAGCTAATTCAACTGGAATTGCCAATTCTGATTTCTCATTTAAAAAAATCCAGAAGTAAACTGCGAGGCTTTTATTTTAAGCACTCAAATAATACACTGATTTACTTTCATCCTCTTCCTGATCAGAGCAGGGAACGGTTTATCCTTGTTTATCACATATCAGGGAATCATCACACCAGGGAATCACACATGCATTCTGTCTTATCCTAGTAGTGCCATTTTCAAGAATATTCAGATAATTCCTTCAGAAAGGGATGTACCCTGAGGGGGACAGGTTGTTACCTGAAATGTGGAAGACACCTTTTCTAAACCTGAAGTACAGCAATAAAAAAATTACAGAAGCTTGGCTGGATCTTCTCCCTCCTTGCAAGAGCACTGATACTTTGCTTTTCTTCCTCTACCTTTAATGCTCCTCAATCATCCCCCAAAAAGTAGAATTCTTCATAGTAAGGAACAATCATAACATAATTCATAGCAAAATAGGGGGAAAAAAGGAATCTCATTGTTCCGTAGTCTGCATATTTTGCTTGAAGACAACATCACTTCTAGCAGAAGTTGATTTGCTGCTTCTCTGCAGACAAGCTATCTGGGTTTTTCTATCAGGACACTGACATAAATTTGCCATGCTATAACTAATTGCATCTATTTGTTTCCATCCTCGTAAACACCAGCATCAATTTACTCTGTTCCTCTGCAGAAATCTTTGCTATTTTTTTGATCGCTGCCAGCACTTTCCCTTGACTTTTCTATTCCCTTTATCACCACATTCATTCAACATATACACGTTTCCAAGCACGTCATCATTCTTGTTACAATTTTGCCTTCCCATTCTGTGCTTTCGATAGTTGTACCAGCTGTATCAGTTTTGAGATGCAGTGCAGTTCTGGAAATGGACATAGAATTGCAGCCAGGTCTTCCCAGCCTGGAACAGGGGGAAAGATCTACCTCATGTACCTCTGACCTGTTTGTTTATCCTAGTGGCATGTGTGGGGTTCTTCTCTGAACAGCATGATATATGTTCATTTTACAACTCACTGTAACTACCAATTTCCTTCTTCTGTAGAATTACCACCTAGCTAGGTACTCAGTTTGTATTTCTGCAGTGATCTGCCTCCCTGACATGCTCATTTGTGCCCTTGTCCTTGTCAAATTGAGGTCATCAATTTTAAATCTACACAAGTCCTCCAAAATGTGATAATTCAAGATGTCTCTGTGATATCTGCAAACTTGATGATCATATTTTCCATTCAACCAGATGAGTTATTAATTAAAACCAAAGTTCCTAGGGCAGAACTTTGGGAAGTCCCTTTTTTAAGAGTTCTGCTTTGATGAGTTTGCAAGGAGTTGAATACGCATAGGAGTTTCATTTTGTAGTCTTCATTTTCATAGTGTTCATATGAGGATGGCATGTGAAAACAGAAAAAACTCCATTTAAATCAAGTAAGTGTTTTCTGCTTAGTCTCCTTATATTCTGCTATATTTCTGCCTGTTCCAGAGCACCTATCATGGCAGGAAAAAAAAATCGATTTGGCACAGCTTAGTCTTGAAGATTTTTTAATAGGAACAAAACAACTGCATGTTGGCATTATTCACCCCTTTGTATTCTTACAGGTGTACACAAATATTGTATAACTTTCCAGTATTTTCACAGAAACTTAGGTTGAAGTCCTCATCTACAAGTCCAGTTCCTTCTGTTTCTGCTTTACATTTGCCCATCTCTACTCCTCTGCAAGCTCACTCATTTACCAGCTATTCTCAAAGACATCAGAAAATGGCAAAGTTAATTTCAGGCAATTCTCTAATTACACTGAGGCCAAATCAGTTTTAACATGTAAGTTAATCTAATAATTTTACCTCTTGGTTTTTCTGTCCCGTCCTGACTCTTTCTACTTTTGTTATTAATGCTAATAATTTTGTTAACCAGTAAAGTGCACTTAATTTTTTAATTGCATTTTGAATTGACAAACACATTTAGCACAGCATCATCTGTTAATGGCTTTCTTTCTGTTTAGGTCTACTTTGTTCTCTTGATACTGCAAACCTTAATAGAAGTTTCTTCTTAATTTTATGAATTTTGATATTGATTTCTTGATTTGTGCCTTGCCTTTCTGATTCTGTCCTAACATGTCTATGCTATCCTTTCTTTCCCAACCTTGTTTTCCTGTGTTGTTCACGACTGCTCTTCCTCAGCTTTAGAACATAGTATTAGAGTGATTTAGGCTGGAAAGAACCTGGGGAGGTCATCGAACCCAGGTCCAGATTCCAAGTTTGATCAGGTTACTCAGGGCCTTGGTATGTCAGGATGGCCATTTATCTTGTTGCTTCACTGAGAGGCAGATACAGTCTCATCAAGAATGACAAGTCCTGAACTGCCACATAAAATGCCCTTGGCTAAGTTGTGTTTGAGGTTCAATCTAGAAAGTGTGTTCTGACTCCATCTGTTCTAGGTCCTGTCAATATGTCAGCACATGAAAAATAATGCCCCTAGCTGCTCTGCCGAGCCAGCAGTGAGCGAGTTCTGCATGCATCCAGATCATGCTTAGATACTTCTGGAAATTTACTGATGAAAAATGCAGCACATACACCTTTCCAGACATCTCTAAGGTCTTGCAGCAGCAAGGCCTGAAAGTACACGTGAGTTTAGGCACCCAAATTGGGGCACAGGCACATAAATCCCATGTGGAATCAGGCCCTTGATGGCATTAGTGCTAATTGGCATAGTGCTAACCCATGCACCCCCTCATGTCTCTTGGCAGCTCTGAGAGCCTTCTCATGGTCAGTCCAAGAGGGATTATCTATCTAGATTTCCCTTCGTTGACTTGTCCTTTGGGACTTGATCCTGCAAGCCCTATCAGATGTAAGTAATTGCAAAAAATACTTTGGGAGGTGAGACACTTTTGGGATGTTCAGAAAGGGATTAGATAAATTGATGGGCAACATGTCTGTAAACAGATACTAACAGAACTAGGCAGGGTTGTGCTCTGTAGCACAGAAAGTTGGAAGAGCCACACTTATCCATTAATTATTTTTCTAGGCTTACTGTGTCCAAGAGCAAGTATGTGGATGATGGACACAGACTATACGTGACTGGTGTGATGTCTGTGTCATATTTGTTAAAGGAAGCCATTTGGTTCTGGTCAACAGTTGCTATCATGCAATATTCTTATGGCAAAAAGGAATATAAGGATGGCTGAGATTAATCCAATCTATTCTTCCTAGTACTGCATTTCCTCAGGAACAGCAGAGTTAGGATCATGAAGATCTGACCTAGGATTGCCACTGTGCTGGACCAATGGTTGTAAACTGGTCAAGCAGGGATATGCAATGATGACCAGTCTTATCATGCAATCTCTTTCAGAAGTATGTGTTATGCATTTCCTCACCATAGATCAGCATGACTGTTGGGATAAGCAGTGTGCACTGACAGATCAAGTGAAAAAGCTGTTGGTCTAACTTGGACTCTTCAAATAAAAAAAAATCTGTTGTCAGTTACTATAAAGCTGCAAATAGCTTTCAAAAGAAATTCAAAGAATTCACATTTCTGCCCCAGGTATTTTTGATTAAAATAATCTCAAAGTACTTAAAACCAAAAGGTATCACAATCAGAAAGTTAATTCCTTCCAAGAACCTGGTACAGTTGATAAGACCATTCTAGATCATGGCTTACTTAGAATTTTTAGGGCATTGGAAAGGTCACATCAGGAAGTTTCACTAACTTTAGACTCATTTACAGCTCTCTATATATGTTGGTTTGAGTCACGGGCATGACTATTGTTCTGTGCACGCACACAGTTCTTGAATGTGCTGTGACTAAGGTGACTGACTTTTTTCAGAAATAAAAATGCAGCTATAATTTCTTTTTTATTAGATAGCTCATGCTGGTCAGGAAAAAGAGAATTATTTGATCACAACAGGTAGTTTCTCTATTGATTGTAAAATTCTTGCCTGACTTTCAGTTCAGGGACATTGTGAGGACATATTTCTCTTCTGTCAGGGAATACCATATGTCTCAAGAAAGTGACATTGTTTTTTCTAGTCTCGTATTTTCTCTTACTTGACTTCACAAACAGCTTAGAAGTTCCAAAAAAGGCTAAGCGAGCTCACTGTTAACTAAATCAGTACATAAATACAGTACTGAACAGCTGGAATTCTGGAAAATATTTTATGTGAAGTGTCACAAAATTCCTGAGACCGTGGAAATGTCAAATTTGAGATGCTTGACTGAGAAAGCTCCACAATGAGAGGTGATAATCCAAGCCTCTGCAGACTCTTTATTGTCTATAAACTGTTGCTGCTGCCTGTACAAAATCAACTTCAGCAAAGACACATCCTGTGCCTGGAAAGATAGCTAAATATCAGCACCCATGAGGCATTGATGTTGCTTGAGTGCGCTCACTCAGTCAAGTTCAGCCAGTATAATGAATAATACAGTTTGTAAAGATGATGCCAATTGTGTGCCAATTATAATTTAATAACTCATTCCATTAAATACTCAGGCCTAGAATCAGCTGAATGAAGATTATATATATATATATATATATATTTATATATATATATATATATATATATATATATGTAAATTGACAAAACTTTTGGATCCAAACTGAGTGATCCTAGAGATCCAGAAGCTTTTAGGGGCTCTCTTCTCCAAAAGAAATTTCAATTAATAAACTACTTATTAATTCATTGTCAGTCTTTCTTGGTAATTCTTCATTAATGACATTGAAACCTTGGATGCTGATTTCTAATTCTCTTGCACTAGTGTGATTTCCTTGGAAAAAATGGTAGAAGAAAGGGTCCCTAAGGCTCCTCATAATGTCAGTTTCTTTGCCACAATGTCCTTGAGGGTTGTATATTGTGCAGGATGAATCTCACAGCTTAAAAGTGATAAAAGATAGAATCTCATCTCATTTATACAGTGGGCTTTTTAGAAGTCCAAAGCACTCAGCATCTTCCTTTGAGCAGAGCATGACTAGGCCACTATGTATGGACCTATCAAAATAGATTTATGTTATTATTGGTCATGTGGAGTTTATTTAGGAACTTCTAGTGCACAATAATTTAAGTACATTCTATTTCTTAGTTATAATAGTAGTCAATAATACTTCAAACTAATGACTGTAAAGCTTACACTTCCAGGCAAACACTTCTATTAGGCTGTTCTAATACATGAATGTTGTTCAAAAATAATGACACTACAGATAGACAGATTCTGTTATAAGCCAGTTGGTTTACACTTCACAGAAAATCTTTTTTCTCACTATTTTCTCTGAGTCTAAGCACAGATATAAGTTGTCAGTTACCAGTTTCAAAACACAGATCTAAGATAACTTTTTCAGGGATTGTTTATCCAATCAGAATAGACTATGTTTCTTGTTCTAAACTTTTCCTCAAGTGTTATTTTCAAATAATTTCCCCCAAAAACACAATCAATATACTTTCTCTAAAAAATCCACATGCTTACATCAATTCAGGTGGAGCCTTATTTTGGATGACTTTTTGCAGGCCAAGAGAGCATCTGGCAATCTTTTAGTCTGTGCAGTTTCTCTGAAATGTTGTCCAGAGTAGTCTGCTGAAAAATTAAATTAAAGCGTTTTTTGAAATCTGACTGGAATGAGAAAGGTAAGACCCATTTTGTCATATAGAATCTCTCAATACTATCCCTCTTTCATTCCTGTCTTTATATGTGCCATATGAACTGCATGGGGAGGAAGAATATCAGCTCAGCCAAGGTTCTTTCCATACCTTGAGAAATGTCATGTTCTCTTTTAGGAGGGACCATTCGACTGCTTTGGATTTTGGAACATCACCAGGGTGTTTTAACATGGTACCGAAGTAGTCATCAGAGGCATTTACTTATCTAAAAAATCTCAAAATATAAATTTGCAGATTTTCCTTTGTGCCACACACCCATTGCACATTCAAATAACTACATTAAAACATCTAGATTTCAGTATACTTTAAATAGCATATTTTTGAGACTTCAGGAATACCAAAGCAAAGGAAACCTCAGTAAATAAACATGCAGAAGTTATTAGGTGAAATTACGAGACACAAACAGAATACAGAAGCAAAGAAGTACAGTACAGGGATCTGTATTTCTTGGAGTGGCAGACCACAGGTAACCAACCTTGTATATGAGCATGTACCTTAAATGTCACACAGATGAATAACTGTGTGACCTTCACAGCCTAAAACAGTTTTGCAGCTGTGCAACAATTTCCGTAACAACAGGATACAGTATTCAAGGTCATTACTGCTATCCAATACAGTGGAAATTTCTTTCCAGACAACATCTCAACAGCTTATATTTTCCAAAACCAGCAGCTTTTTCTTCCTGAAAGTGAATCATTTGGCATAATCATTTCATGGTTTTGTGATTTGCTGGTTTAAACAATCCCTATGCTATTTCTAAGGGGAGAGTTTCCTGCATTCATTACCCTCAGTGCATCTTCACAGCTTCCCCTTCCAAGCCACTGTCATACCAGTTTTCCATGAAGGTCCATGGCTCTGCAAAAATCTCTTGTGAGAGGTCCAGAACAGTAAGCTGTCCTGAGCACTAAACTCTTTTCCTATACATAGACAGCAGGGGTGTGATCAGCCTGTGCTGGATGCAGAAACCTGTTCTTCACTTACCCTTTTCTTCCTTTCACTTGCAGAGTTATGGTTTGACTATTGCCCTTTGGGCTGAGATTAGGCTTAGATGTCACAGTCAATCACGCTCAGAAACAACATGGTGTGAAAATGCATTTTACGCTTCCAGCAGTCTGTAGTGTAAACAGACCAATCAGCATATACTGCAAAAATAGCCTTTCATGCAACCACAAAGAATGTGATAACAACAAGTGATTGCACAACATGCCATGTGTCTTTTACTTATGCCACGTGTCTTTTACTTATGCCACATTTGGGTTCCCCGTGTTTTGCCCAATCACAAGTAGAAGACATCTGTCATTATTGCTCCCTTTCTTCCTGCAAGAAATCCCTGCTTGTGGATAGAACCATGGAAAATGCTTGTCCCAGTCAGCAACAGTGCAATGGGCCTCCAGTTTCTGATAGCTCTCCCTCCTCCCCAGGAATATGTCTTGCAGTAAAATAAATGTGTTTGTGCAGTGGTGACTATTTGTCACTGTAGACCCTGACATAGGCATTAAAGCATCTGCCATTTAGAACTGTGTCTCATAACTGGCCAACATGAGAGCTGCAATGAAACCCTATCTTACCATATTGAACTGAAGAGGTCTGTTTAGTTAGCAAGGTTGCACCTCTCAGATACTAACAGGACTGTAACTGATATGAACACTAAAGTCCATATCCAATCAAAGGCAAACAGCAATAATTTGGAACAGCTATACAGTCAAGACCTCTGTGAACAAGAATTTTAAAATCTTCCCTTACAAAGACTGTAACTTTATACAAAGTTCTCCTTTCCAGGTCTCTGCCTTTCTGGCTCCCCAGCTCCAGAGCACATTTTACACCGTTCATTCCCCTACTTGTAAAACTTACATTTGAGGGATGGTTGCTACCATGTGCTTTTAAATTCTTTAAAGTGTCATACTTTTATACAAGCACTGGCATTGACAGTACACACACTTCCTCTAGTCACTTCCTAAATCTCCAGTGAGAATGCATGTGACATTGTGGATATGCAAATAATATCAAAACCTTGGGCAAGCAGAATTTGAATAGGGTCAAGAAAACAAAAAACTGTAGGTAAGCAAAAGTCAGGTAAGTCTAACATAATTTATAAATTAAAATCAAGAATTAAAGCTGGTCAGTTATTCCTACAGACCCCTGTGAAATTCGTTTTAAGGCAAAAAGAGATAATGAAATTCAGCTAAGAAGTGCTGCCACATTCCACAAGTGATGAAGCTCCATATGCTTTGTTCCAGTAGTGGTAATTATTGTTACTATCATTACTTCCACGAATGTGAGAAAGGTTCTTTTTGCTTAAATTTCCCATAGGTCATTGTCAGCATAAAAAATACTGGTCCCTCTTAGAGCCTCCACTGCTCAGACTTTGAAGAAAACTCATGGAAAATCTCTAATCTCTATTTACCAAACATTTCTGTAACATTTTTTAGATTCAGGAATAGATACATACTTTTTAACAGACTACAAATCTTTGTTGTGCCAACTCTCATCTTACACATCTCTCAGCCATTTCAAACATCCTACAAAGTAGATGCCTAAAATATCCTTCTGAAGGGAAAGGAGGGATGAAGTTTCTAATCCTCTATTTGCAATCCTCGGCATAATATTCTATTTCAGCAGCAAATCACACTTCTCTGGTTGTTCCCTAAGAACTGTGACGACAAATGTCGATGGATCATACAGGTGAGCCAGGTACAGATCTGTCAAACCTGGCAGTGCTGAGGACCCAGCCTCCCCTTAACACTTCAGGGTGCCTTCCAGCTTAGTTTCTCATGAACAGAACCCAGATGACACACCCTTGAGAGCACCCCGTAAGGAGAATGGACAGTGCAGTAAGTCTGGGCTAGTCAGAGATTTCCTTGACAAAGGCATTCCTGACAAAGTGAAATGAGAATGTAAACACAACCTGAGTATCTGAGTGTCCCTACAGACACACCATGAGGAATGACAGCAAATTAACCCTGTAACAGCTTAGACTGGTGTCCTAACTATGTTACTGCACAGGCTACAAGTGACAACAAATCGTGAGCAGTAACACGTGTTTCCAGACACGTCAGCTACCCTTACCTGAACAACCTCCCAGACTCGGGTGAGAGGGGCACTGTGAACTGGAACTGACAGAGAACACAACAAGACCACGAGCCCAGAGGTTTCCAGTACCAAAGAGGTTTTCAGTACTCTAAGTGGTTGCCTGGAGACAGCAATGAGGAGACCTTTTTTTTTTTCTTTTTCTGTTGAGAAATTAGATGAGAAATGCTACCATTTTAAAAGGTGTTATTTTCCCTGTGGGGAAAAGAAAAAGTATGTTGGAAATAGCAATCATTAGAAGACATAAAGTAAAATATTAGAGGGGTCTCAGAAACACATTTAGAAGAATATAAACTGTTTGAAAAGGCAAAGGCAAAGAACAACATCTTGTATTAATAATAAAATACTGGAAGTTTCGGCTAAGAAAAATGCTGCTGAACATGAGTGTAAAAGGAAGAAGAGGAGAGTGAGAGTGTGAATAGAAAGATTTCCATTTCTAAACTGCAGAAAAATTCTGAGAGCCCCAGTACACCAACAGCTGGACTTATACTGGTAACCTGCACTTCATAAATTTGCAAGAAGCAATTTAAAAATCATTACCCTCTTAGCCAAAGTATCCACCCATCTCTCAAATGAGGTATTGTATGGCTAAAATAGGGCTATAACTAGGCCTGTGAATTTCACCTTCACCCAGGTGCCCTTTCACAGTGACACACAGGAAGGGATACGATGAATCCTCACTGATTACCAAGGCCACTGCAAAGAAGTGTCAAAGGATCAAAGACTTAAAATGCAAAATGCACAGTGCCTGTGGCTGGAAGAATCTTGAGAACAGCGAAGGAGAAAAAGGAGATATTTGGAATGGTATAAAGTGTTAAGTGAGTCCTAGCTGACAAAATATCTCTTAATAGTTATGGACTAAATTTCTGCTTAAACCTTAAGGTGTCAAGAGTGACCCAAGCAGTTCCAGGCTTATTATTCAACTACAGTTATGCAGAAAATTGTATGTGGCAAAGTGAGTTTGGAGGGATCTAACTCCTGGAGGCCAGCTGTGACTTAAAATGCAGTGCATCTTTCTTGTACTTGATCATCCTGACCACTCACTGAATTTACAACTCACTGACTTTCTGAAATACTTCTTTGGTAAGCACAATAGACCTTGTAGATCAAATACAACACATCAGAGTTTTACTTGTATAAATATGCTGAAAGTATATTTTCAGTAGAGCTACCATGCCTGGAAGCACAAACAACTAAATAAAGAACTGGCTTCAGAGTGAGTTTTTCTGTGAGGTTCTACCAAGCTGATGGAAATTTCAAGCAGACTTCAGTAGTGATTTCCTTTC
The DNA here is from genome assembly GCF_021018805.1 of Prinia subflava. Taxonomy (NCBI): domain Eukaryota; kingdom Metazoa; phylum Chordata; class Aves; order Passeriformes; family Cisticolidae; genus Prinia; species Prinia subflava. Next base: position 34,307,811 of record NC_086250.1, on the reverse strand, counting down.
AATTCCAAGTCCAGTTGCTCTTATTCACACGCCTTTATTTCCTCTTATGCCTTTGTGCTTATATCTAGCATGATCAGGAATACAAAGCATGAAGAGGAAAAAGGCCAGTACCAACTTTTGAATGCTCCACTTGATTCAGTTTTGTAATGGAGAGCATCTCTGAAGATATTTTATTCATATGTGCTAGGGCTGTTTGCTAGCTGTGTTACACAAATGAAGGAGCTGGAATGGGAGATGCAGCAAAATTCAAATTTCTTAAAGGATGGGGAAACTGATCATTTTCATTCAAATTAAACTTTATTTACAGTTGTTAGGAGTTTTGCTCCTATCAGTTAGTCCTACAAAGGACTGGGCCCACATCACTGTGAGGAACTGAATCTGTTTACTCTGTCACTAAGTGCTGGAAAGAAAGAACATATTTTGTTTCCTGTTAAAAAAAAAAATCTGTTGAAAGCAGCAGGAGCATCTGGCTCCTAAACTTACAGTTTCCCAACTCGCTGAGTCCACTAAAAGCTCTTGAAAGGACAACAACAATTTCTTTCTCCCTTAAACTAAATTTTCATTTGTGCACCTTACCAGTAGATTGATCTCATCTGTCTTGTTCCAAACATTCCTAGGTTAGTATTGAAGAAAAAAATAAAAGAAAAAAAAATGAGTGTAGTAAATGTGAAAAAAAAATTAGACAATCAGAACACTTTTGATTTGTGGTATTTGGGTTGGGTTTTTTTGGTTTTGTTTTTGTGGGTTTGTTTGGTTTTTTTGGGGGGGAGGGTGTTTGTTTTTGTTAGACTGGTTTTTGTTGTTGCTGCTTTGGGTTTTTTTATTACTACCATTACTAATGCTATGGGACAAAGACCCCTGGAACACCCGAAAGTGTGTAAAGGGGTAGCTTTTCCACGGATAGTCAGCAAATTAAATCAGGGACACAAGGGATGGGTAAAGGTCAACATTATATCCCTCTTTAAAGGTCAAAATTAAATCACAGGAAAAGTAGGTGACTGGTCAAAGGTCAAACAGAAAGCAAGTTGCAGAACATGGAAACTGAGAAACTGTTTCTTTTGTTTAGTGCCTTAACTGCCATACTGCCCTTTCTTTAATCTGGAGAGGGAAAAAATCTCAGTCGTGGAATAGTATCAAAATTAGTTTTGCTGAGAACAGTCTGAATTTCTCTATTTCATCCAAAACTGGGTATTGTTCTGCCTCATTAAAGCAGAAATGAGATCCACTCCAACAACACTGATGTGGTGAAATCAAATCCACAACTGCTCTTCGTGTTAAAGATTTTTGTACTCCAAAAAATTGGTTTGCAGTTTTGGAACATCAGACAAGTCAATAATTAATTTCACTGTAGCTTTAGGGAAATGAACAATATCACCACACTTGTCATCAGAAAGCTGAAGTCTGGAGCTACATTTGAGAGCTATGAGACCATTGCAGGTGCTTCATCTTCATGTATTCTTGTTTCTATAAAAAGCTTACACATGTATATACACAAACACACAGGAATATACTTACTTATGCACAGAAATATGCATACATATGCATGCATGTGGACATATAGATATGGACACATATGCATATACACATATATATATTTACATAAGCATAAAGACTTTACATGGTATTTAAAGAACACAAGGCAGTTCAGGAAAAGAGGCAAAGAGGCCATTTTCCCAGTCCTCTTTCTATATGTGAGACAGGTCCACACACGATGTGACACCGCAGTATAAGCTAACAGAGCGATCACAGGCTCCATTTGTGTCTCTGTGTCTAGGAAGGTCTCGATACCCTGCCAGGCCTAAGGGATTAAACTACAGTTACACCATATGCCTGGGCTTTGCTTGCCCTGAACAGTGTCCAGGACAAGGGCTGTGCAGAGAGCCCCACCACACTGTAACCCAGTCACCTGGAATCACTCCTGTCACCTCATGGGCAACGTGGGAAAGTTCACACCGAAAGGCTAAGCCGAGGTGTGCTGTGTGTGCCTCATCACCGCAGCACGGCTCTGCCTTGGCAATCCTCCCCATGTGTGTGGAGGAGCAGCGAGCTTGGCTCCCAACCTTGGGCTGGCCCGGGTGCCTTGGGTCACAGGAATGGCATTCTGCAAGGGGAAGGCGGGGGGGGAGGAGGGGGGGGTGGAAATAGCAGGGGCTTCTACTGAAAATATTAACCCGTCTATTTGAAAAGCGATGGCTGCCTTTGAAATCTCTCCTCAATGCATCTATACTTAGCCCCGGGCAGGGAGCGCCCGCCAGGGCTGTGAGGGGTGGGCTGGGGGAGGGTTCCCAGCCGTGCCCCCGAGCGCTCGGCAGCGGGGCCGGGCCGCTGCTCCCGAGCCCCCACCTGGCGCCCCTTCGCTGCCCCCCGAACTCACGGCATTTCGGGAGAGGATGCAAAGTTGGGTTGTATTTTTTTCCGTTTGTTTTTGGTTTTTTTGTTTTGTTTTGTTTTTGGGGTTTTCTTTTGGTTTTTTTTTAATTTTTTTTTCTAATTTGTCTCCCACCTCTCGTCCTCCCTCCCCTTCTAAATGGGAGATGTTCTCAGGACAGCGCCCGAGAGACTGGTTGGAATCAGTTTTGGAGGGTGATACACCGCGACAGCTAAAAGTTGGATAAGGTTTCAGCAGCTCCTATATAAAGCAGGGGGGACTTATGTCACTGCACTAATTAAATTCCATCTGGGTTGTTCCTCGGGGTGTTTTTGAGATTGCCACCCAACTCAAGCAGGCAGAGGGGCCCAGAGACAGCATGATGGACCTTTTTGAAACTGGCTCCTATTTCTTCTACTTGGACGGGGAGAATGGAGCCCTGCAGCAGCTGGAGATGGCTGAGGGATCCCCGCTATACCCGGGCAGCGATGGCACCTTGTCTCCATGTCAGGACCAAATGCAGCCGGAGGCCGGCAGCGACAGCAGCGGCGAGGAGCATGTGCTGGCACCCCCGGGACTACAACCCCCTCACTTCCCGGGCCAGTGTTTGATCTGGGCTTGTAAAACTTGCAAGAGAAAGTCGGCCCCCACGGACAGACGGAAAGCAGCCACCCTGCGGGAGAGGAGAAGGCTGAAGAAGATCAACGAAGCCTTCGAGGCTCTGAAAAGGCGGACTGTGGCGAACCCCAACCAGAGGCTGCCCAAGGTGGAGATACTGAGGAGCGCCATCAGCTACATCGAGAGGCTGCAGGAGCTCTTGCACAGGCTGGATCAGCAGGAGAAAATGCAGGAGATCGGGGGGGACCCCTTCAGCTTCAGCCCCAAGCAGGGAAATGTAAGCACTGCCGCTTGGCCCCTGCGCCGCCACGGCAGCGCCGCCGCGCCCGTCCCCTCCCTCCTCCTCCTCCCGCTCTGCGGCAGGGCCGGGAGGGCTGGCGGGTGCGGAGGGCGCTCCTCGTGGAGCCTGCCAGTCCTCGGGCCTCAGGGTCCCCCGGCCGGGCCCGGTCCGGCCCGGCGAGCCGCGGCCGCCCCACTAACACCCGTCCTCTCCCCGTGTCTCCCGCCCCCGCCTGTGTGCCGCAGATCCCCAGCTCGGACTTCCTGAGCACCTGCAGCCCCGACTGGCAAAGCGTTTCGGACCATTCCCGAGCCCTGGGAGCCAGCCCCAAAGAAGGTAACTCTCCCTGCCGGCGCCGCTCGCCCGCCGCCCCCTTCCCCCGGCCCCGCACTCCGGCCCTTGCCCGGCCTCGCCGGCAGCCGGGAGTCCCAGCCACAGGCTAGGAGGAGAGGTCTGCTCTTTAATGCCTTTTCTCTCGTTGAGCAGGAGTCTCCGTTGTCGAGTCGTCGGCCTCCAGCAGCCTTCGCTGCCTCTCCTCAATAGTGGACAGTATTTCTTCCGACGATCCCAAACTGCCCGGCGCGGAGGAAGCGGTGGAGAAATAAACCGGGTTTTGTGGTAGGGTATTTAATGGAGATGGAGCCGCCACCCTCTCCCCTAAACTAAGTAACCAAGCAAATTCACACAGTGGACAGCCCAAGCAGGGGCCTTTTTAAGATCGAATCAAGGTACACTTACCCCAAAGAAAATGGCTCCCACTGACTCGACCCAGACAGACTTCGAGCCAGACAGATTTCCCTCTTGCCTTCTTTTTTCTTTTTTTTTCGAGATCTTTAAATTGTGTTGCATATACCTTCGCCCTCTTTTTTTTATTATTTTTTTAATTTTTTTTTTTAATTTAAGATACTTACCTGTGTACCGGTGATCCGTTTTGTCTGAGACTCACCGGGAAGTTCATTCCTGTCTGAGTGAAGCTCGTGGTTGCATTGCGTGTGAGTCATATTTAAAGAGTTCCCGCCTCATTTCGTTCCTGTAAATAATTTCTGTACTGTTTTTTCTTTTGTAAACATAACATATATATTTAAATGGTGGAATGTGATATTGTATATAAGAACAGATGGTTTTCTTGGATTGTAAAATAAAGCCCTTTGTGTTACAGTGTTTTCCTCCCGTCCTCTTAATATCATAAAATAACCCGACCCCGGAGTTAAAACCCGCCACTGACTTCAGCGAGATGAGGGCCACAAGAGTCAGGCCCATGTAGCAGAAGCAGACCCGTGTGACTGGAGGCAGGACACGGGACAGATTTTTCCTTCGTTTACTAAGGAGCGTCTCTCCCCGTTGAGGGCCGCACTCGAGGTGTGAATCACCCGTGGGCTCCCGGGGAAGCCGGGCGGGCTCGGGTGGGTGCACGGACAGACCGTCCGGCCGTCCGCAGCGCTCCGCGGCTCGTTCCTCGCCCTGCCTGCGGAACGCACGTCCCCCTGGAAAGCGATAGTGCTCCCCTGAAATGTCCAACAGTGCCGCTCGAGTACTTTGCCAGGCAAAGATGCTTCGCCGGCCTTGCCCTGCACGTGGAAGGTGAAGCTAGAAACGGGGCATGAAAGAAGATACCCCCGCCCGTCGTCCTCCCGCCGACCTCCTGCCCCGTCCTTGAGCTGGGAGAGGCTCAGTGCGTCTCACCTTCTCTCGGCACCGAGGGCTTGAACGCAGGGCTGGTCTGAGGCAAACTGACGGGCCTGGTGCACTAATGGTGCAGCAACTGGCTGCGACAGAAGCCCGCTCCCTCTGGGACTGGAGAGGGCTGTAGTTTCTTCCCAGGAAGGTAACTCCCCTTGACTTCCTTGAGCCTGAGGGAGAAGGGAATGGGGTCCTTAGGGGAGGAAAGAGTTAAGGGACCGAAAGGGTTTGGAGTGGGGGGGGGTAACAGCATATGATGCCTTTCACTCAGTGATGTAAAAAAACGCCGCCTCTCTGAGGATGGTGGAACGGAGCTGCTCAGTCAGAGCGTTACGGTTTGTAATAGATTGTACCCCCGGGAAGGGGCGACCACCAGGGAACGGCGCATTCTGCCCCCGGCACACACACAGGGCTGGCCGGACAGCCTGCACAAGTAAACAGAGGACACTTCAACTCTACCCGCGTGCGGTCTCCTCGTCAACTTTAGCCCTTGATTTATTCTTTGTTTCTGGTTTTTGAAAGGTCACAGTCGCGTTTCGGGACGGTGTCCCCCTTCCCGACCATTTGGGGCACGAGTACACTCATCTGAAGTGGAAACTCCGGGTAGAGCTAGCTCTCCAATCAGCCGTGCCCTCCTACCACCCCTTCTGTGCCGCTGTGGTCAGCCGGGTTTTTAAACTAGTCATGTGCTAGTTCTAATTGCGCTCTAATGAGATACTTCCTTGCAAACAGTAATTGCGTCTGGGCACAGTGATGCAACAGTTTCCCCATTTTTTCCTCCTTTCAAATTAAACCCCGCCGCCTCGGGGAAGCCTCGGAGTCTTCAGAAAGCGGCGCGTCGGGGAGCGTGCCACCTCTGCGTGCCACCTCTGCGACCTGGCGCAAGAGAGGAGGAGACGGCGCAGCTCGCTTTATAGCGAAGGCATTTGCCCAGCGAGAGAGTATTTCAGATCGGGCTAGCAGCTCGTCGCCTTCCGTCCTAATCTGTTTCAAACCCCGCCGCGTCCGCGGGAAGGGCTACACACAGTTCACAGGGCGATCCGAGCCCCGCGGGACCCGCTGCCCGCTCAGGGCGGGAGCCGTGCTGAGCCACCCCTCGAAGCCGCAGGGCCGCGCCCGCCCCGGGGCAGCCGACTGTCACATTCACCCGCAGCCGGGCATTCACCTCCACCAGCCGCCCGGCAGGACCCCCCGGCAGCGTCTGCTCCAGCAGCAGGGTAACTTGAGCGATTGTTTGGAGTAAGTTTGCCTAAAGGAGAGTTTTTTCATTAAATAAAGAAAATACCTTCCGAAGAGACTCTCCGTGACCCCCGCGGCTGCAGCTGACATGCCAGGCTTCCCAGTGAAGGTCGTCAGTGTGTTTGCAATTAAAATGTTTGTGTTAGATATTAATAACGATAATCTTTACTTAAGTCTCCAGCCAAAGCAAACAGGGCCCTGGAATCACAAAATCAAAGGGCAATAACTGGGTAAAGACAAGAGGTTTGTGATTTAATGAAGTCTTTTTCCGGAGGGACCGCGCACAAAGTCATCGACGTTTTTACGCAAACCCAAGTGCCCCTGCAGCTCCCTCCTCCCCTCTGCGGGCTGGAGGGGCCTCCCTCGCCTCTACCTGCTCCGCTCCCCCGGAGCCAGCCACCTGCTCGCTCCCCCGGCAGCCGAGGGACGCGGGGCCCGGGCCCGCCGTGCGGGCTGCCCTGCCCGGCGTGGCGGAGCTCCCCGCCCGCCCGAGGGGCCTGCGGGGCCGGGAGAGATGGGAGAAAGCGGGGAAGGGGGACGTGGGGTGCCTGTCTGCAGTGCTGCCGCCTTGACACCGCTTTCCTCTGAAGCGACGCGACCGAGCCTTTAAAGCCTTGTTTTTAGTTTGAGATTTTGTTTGTTTGTTTTTCTTTTCTTTTGTTTTGTTGATTGGGGTTTTTTTGTGGTTTTTTTTGTTTGTTTGTTTTTGTTGTTGTTGTTTTGTTGGGTTTTGTTGTTGTTGTTGTTTTGTGGTTGGTTTTTTTTTTTTTTTTTTTTTTTTTTTTTTTTTTTTTTTTTTTGTGTGTGTGTGTGTGTGTTTTGTTGTTGGTTGGTTGGTTTAGGCTTTTATATAGTGCATCTTTATTTTCCTCGGTGAAATCGCCCGCAATCCAGGGAGGGAAGCGGACAGCCAGCAGTAAGCTTGGCTCATTCTCTGAGCTCGAAGTTAAGGCGGTCAAGAGGCGACACACCAACTACTTTCAGGGGAGAATTCCTGCTTGGACTACTGCGGCTTTTTTCCACGGTTTCCGTCTTTCTGTGGAGAATGACCTAGGGATGGGTGTAGGGGGCAGGGAGGAAGGAGGTTGAATAATTGAACCATGTGCTCTCTGGGACGTCCCTCCGATAGCACGAACTAGCAACTTTTCCCAGTCTCAAGGCTGCTAAAAACCCCCTCGCGTCCCTTTGATCTCTCCTGGGAGTCCCGGGGAGCCAGCAGAGGCCAATGCCTTCTTCAGCTGTCCTCTATACAATTCCCTCTGGCAGGTACTAATGTGTTTACTTAGGTGCGCACGGTTCCCAGCGCTGGGGGGAACCAAACGTTTCTCACACGGCTGGAAGCGCCCGGCCCCCCCAGCCCGACTGGGAAATTATTTTGTTGTTGTCGGGGCATCCCGGAGGAGCACTCGCCGCCTCTGCAGGCACCCACGGGCGGCGGAGCGGAGCCGGGCGGAGCGGGGCGGCTCGGCAGAGAGGAGTTCCAGGCTCCCGCCGCCCTGCCCCGGGCCGGGTGCGCTCCGTGAGCCGCCCGGGCACAGCGCAAAGGCGCTCCGGAAGGCCGGGCTGGGGGTGCGCTCGGGGGCACCGCAAACACCTCTCACCCCCCCAGTCCTGTGACTGATGGCTGCGGTAGGATTTTCTCCTCTTAAATAGAAAGGCGTGGAACTTGGGAAAAGATGGCACGCTCTGCAAACGGTGCCCACATGGGATGGAATGCCTCCAGGAATAGGTGCGGCACGGCGATTCCTGAGGAGAGCTGGGATGAGGAACACCATTTAAAGGGATCCTGACACGTTCACCACTTTGTCTCCACCAGTCCACAGGAGCAGACAGTGTCTGATGCTAAGGCTGTTCCCACTTTCCAGACTTGAGCCTCCTGAAATGCAGCACTATCCTCCCCCTTTCCCCCACCCCGCCCTTCACCAGCAGCCTCGTTAACCAGCCTTGTAGTCCATGTTTTCTCCCCCGTTTCTTGAGTTCCACTCGCCTACTGCATTTTTGCAAATTTGTTTTGAGATCGCTTTACCAGAGGAGCCGGGGCTCCTTAAGGGATACTAATTACTGATTTTTTTTTCCTTCCTGACTGACAGGCCCTTCCATGGTTTCTTCCATTTCCCCAAAAATATTAAAGGAAAAAAGAAAAGATTTTTTCCCAGCTCTTCAAACCTTTTGGGGAAAAGCCCGTTTCTTAACAGCCCCAGCTCTGCTGAGTTAAGAGTCAAATCTGCGAGCTAAAGCTCTGTATGCCAGGAGAGCGGGACTGAGGGGTTTGGCGTTGTGCACAGGGAGATCTTGGAGAGAAACCAAGCATGTACCAGCCCAGGAAGGTGATCGGAACTGCAACCGGCACTTTAAAGATCAAGTTTATTTGTGCACGAAGCATAAATATGTAAACAGGTCTATTTTAGCTAGAGCAAACGTGCTAAATGAAATTGTGTGTGTCTGTGTGTGTGCACGCCACAGCCCTGTGAAGAGTTCAAGTTACTGCGAGCAGAACCCCTCCTGACTGATGCTGTCTTAGGAAAACAATAGGGAACTGTCCTATTTCAGATGTGGCCCAACAAACAGCAACCTGCACCTCAGGGCGGCAGAAGCTTCAAATTCTGAGCGTTCCCAATCTGCAACTTCACTCCTTTATCAACCCCCTGCTTTTCATACAGTATTCATTTCAAAAGGGGCTCCCCGTGTTCATGGCCCCAAATAAACCAAAGCAGTGCAGATGTAGCCTTCCCCAGCTTTCAGATAATTTTGCATCCCTTCGCAGGAAGAAGGGTGCGTGCATGGTTGCTTTTTAGGAAGAATTTTAGCCTAAGTGGAAATCCGTCTTTGGGATTGGGGACTCGAGGGTGGCAGTAGTGGGGAAACAAGGACGGGCTCCCTGCAGCCCCAGCACAGGCCGAGCTGCTTGCCCTTCTCCGCCCTTGCCCGTGCTGATCGGAGGGCTTCCCGGGACCTCTCTCTCAGGAGATACTGCCCTGCCCGCCTTGCTCACTTGATCAGCGGCTCCTGGAGACCAGCGGCCCGCCGTGCCACCGCATTACCTCTTCCCGAAGGGAGGCTAGCTGAAGGCGCCTTTTTCCTGCCACACAAACCTGCTCCGTAGCGTTTGAACCGCTGCTGGGTCACTTGCTCTCCGTTTGAGTTAGCCGAGGTCACATAATTTTATTCCCAGGTAGGGAAGGTTTCCTTTGCCTTCTCATAATATTTTCCCCAGCTACAAAAGCCACCTGGACGAAACCAAAGGATTCCTGCGCGTTAGCAAATGCCTGTTAAATGGCTTCATTACCACTCTAATGACCCTTGCACCGCTCGGTCCGGCTACTGCTGCGGCTGGGGCTCTGCAAGGCTTTTGTCCCCTTGTGTAAAGTTACTTAGGGATTGCGGGGTTAGAAATTTTACACTTCCAGGAGGGGTTTGTTGCACTGGCAGCTGGGACGCATCTGTAACGGTACAAGTTTGCCTGAAAGCAGAAAATTAGCAAGCCCAAGGCACTGCTTGACGGTTGTGTCCCTAGCAGCTCCAGGTCACAAGAGTAGGAGAAAGAATGGGAAGGGGATTTGTCTCGGAGCGAACACATGCACTTTTCTTTTGTGAGTACCCTTCCTTGTGATCCAATCCGACAGCACTAAAATCTGGTTTCCCTCCTCCTTGTCTCTCCCGGCCGCAAGTAGCTGTGCATTGTTGTCCCCCAGTTTGTAAACTTGAACAGTGGGTGGCACAACTTTAATTACTGGACAAAGCGCTCCTCGAGATAAATAAACACATCTTAGGTCTAAGAAGAAGTTCATAATTTTTTTAGGTTAGACCTGGATCACGGGCTGTAAGAAATAAAGACATGCAAGTAGACAGTATAGGTGACTCTCCCGAGGAAACGTGATGGGAAGCGGGAGATAGGAACATCGGGACTAGGAGTGGCTCTGTAGGAGCCACTGACAAGTGGTTGGTGCGCGCCCACTGCCCCTCTTTCTCTTTCCGTACCAAACTGCAAATTCGCAGACTTGTTTGGAAATTCGGAGATGGCGCAATCAGTTCTTGGGAGGTCGTTCATTAGAAAAGTGCCCATCTCTCGGCGCTCCAAAGGAGCGGTGCGGAGCAAATTGTCTCCTGGGGACTGGAGGGGGCTTGCCCAGACAGCTCTCGGCAGGGGCTGTGGTGGGATATGCTAATAAAGACTGGCCGCTGCGGACCAGCCTCCCTTTCCATGTATATATAAGGGCCCCCCGCATCAGGCGAAGGACACTTGGTCTCGGGTCGCTAATTACTGAGGAAATTGCCCCAGCGCGCTGCGGAGCGCCTCGCCAGAGCCGGTGGCCGCCGTCCCGCACTGACGCCTCCGCAGCAGGGATGGAGGTGATGGACAGCTGCAAGTTCTCCCCGTCCGAGCTCTTCTATGACAGCTCCTGCCTCTCCTCCCCGGAGGGCGAGTTCCCCGAGGATTTTGAGCCCAGGGATCTGCCTCCTTTCAGCACCCACGAGCCCCCCGAGCCCGCCTGCTCCGAGGAAGAGGAGCATGTCCGAGCTCCCACTGGCCACCACCAAGCTGGTCACTGCCTCATGTGGGCTTGCAAAGCCTGCAAAAGAAAATCCACCACAATGGACCGGCGGAAGGCAGCCACCATGAGGGAGAGGAGGAGGCTGAAGAAAGTGAACCAGGCTTTTGAGACCCTGAAGAGATGCACCACTGCCAACCCCAACCAAAGACTCCCCAAAGTAGAGATCCTGAGAAACGCCATCAGATACATCGAGAGCCTCCAGGAGCTCTTGAGGGAACAGGTAGAAAACTACTATCACCTGCCGGGACAGAGTTGCTCCGAACCGACCAGCCCCACTTCCAGCTGCTCCGATGGGATGGTAAGGCACAGGCAGGAGCCACAGGGCTGTAGGGACCCCAGGACGGCCCACGGGCAGATCCCCCTCGGCCTAAGGCCGTGGGACTAGTCCCGTGGGTGCGGGACGGGCCGAACGCACCCGGACATCAGGAAAAGGCGGGCGGTTTGCCTTAGCACAGGCCCCTTCCCAGATTTTCCTGAGCACGCACTGGCCCTTGCGGGGATGCACGGGGGGCGGTGGCGCTGCACCCCAGCCCCGGGACCCCGGCGTCCCTTCTGCTGCCCCCTTAGCGCGGCCTTAGAGGGGTCAGGCTGGGGCTGAGATGGGCAAGGCGCTGCCAGCAGCCTGCCCGGGGGGCGGCTGCTTCTCTCCCTCCCCTCCGGCCTTTATGGCCCGTTCCCCTCTCGGGGAGCGTCCCGCGGGCCCCGGGCGGCGGCGGCAGGGCCGGCACTCGCCCCTCGCTGTCTTGCAGGCCGACTGTGGCAGCCCCGTTTGGTCGGCGAGAGGCAGCAGCTTCGACGCCGTCTACTGCGCCGAGATGGCCCACGGTAAGCGGGACCCGACCCGGCGCGTCCCGGGGGGCAGAGGCGGGGCCGGGCCGCCCCCGCTCCCCGGGGCGTTCGGGGAGGGGGCGCGGCACCCCGCGGTAAGGCGCTGCCTGTCCCCGGCCCTCCCCTGGGCGCAGGGTACGCCGCCGATCAGAGCAGCGCCCTGTCCAGCCTGGACTGCCTCTCCAGCATCGTGGACCGTCTCTCCCCGGCGGAGGAACCGGGGCTGTCCCTCCGCGACGCCGACTCCCTCTCGCCCAGCGCCAGCATCGACTCGGGGCCGGAGACGCCCGGGACGCCGCTGCCCCGACGGACCTACCAGGCGCTATGAGGGGCCGGAGGGCCGGCACCCCGCGCCTGCCGCCGGGCCGCCTCCTGCAAACGCTTCTCGGGCGAGAGGGGCAGCCCGGAGCCCCCCGGGCCCCCGCTTCCCTCTGGGGCTGCGGGCAAAGCGCCCCGCCGGCCCCCGGCCCGGGATCGCCCGCACCCCGGCAGGGCAGGCGGGCCCCGGGGCCCGGGACAAAACGCGCTGCCCTGGAATCCCCGCTACAAATAAAACGTGCTGTGAGAGAGTTGTGTGGCCGGCTGGTTCTTCCGGGGCATTCCCTGGCATGAGGGAGGGCAGCGAGACTCCTCGGCTGCGAGGCTCCGCCAGCATCCTTGTAGAGCCCCCACCCAGCTTCGGTGGCCCCTGGGCTCCTGCCTGCGGGGCATCCCCGCCTCCCCCCATCAGGGCAGTCCCGATTCCGGACATGGAGGGTCTTGCCGGGCTGGGAGATTGCTTCTCATGCCACCACTGCGTATCATTCTGAGACCATTCATGAAACAACACAAATATGGAAGTTTCAATTCTCAACACTGTGTGTTCTGTTATGGGCAGAGTTTCCTTTATTTTCTGCAAAAGTAAAAGTAATATTTCACAGTCATATTCTTCTCTCCTCCCTGCCTTCCCTTCCCGTCCACTCCTGCAAAGCTCATGTTTCTTTCACTGGTATGAAGATGGACTGTGTATTCCAGAATTTGACCCTAAAATTGCATGATGACTCTGCTCTTAAAACAACAGTATGATCTAGCTCTGATGCTGTGCTGGGGAATTTTACTTGTTACTCTGGCAGAGACAAATTTAACAAAGTTAGTAAGAATAAAAAACATGTATCTGTTTCACAAGCCACGAGGTATATTTCACAATATTCAGAAAGCAATATAGATTTATTTGCTCCTAATGACTTTGGTCTTACCAACCAGGATGCAAATTCATTAATCTACATGGCTCTGGAAATAACCAGATCAAATCTTCATGTATTTTCAGATTTAACAAGTATTTCCTTCCAGGCACTAAATTAGGTCTATCTGCCCTGAAAAATCTCAGACTTTTTGCACTCCTCTAGCTATAATTCAAAACTTTCTTAGCCAACCCTTCCCACCCCCCCAAAAAAAAGAGAAAAAAAATAGATGAGATGGAGAGATGTGCTCTTCCAGTTCATCCAGAAATGTTTCATATGATAAATACTCTGAGTGGGAAGGGATATACACACGTCACTGTTGTGGGATAAGGATGTATTTGCCATTTGTGTTTGTGTTGCTAGCACTCGGCAGCCAAGAGGCCTGGCAGTGGTATTTCACCTCTGATAAATCTTTCACTTGAACCCAGCCCAGCTGAGTCATGTCACCAAAAGTTATCACCTGACTGGCCTTTGGCAGCATCTCTGGACCAAAGATAAAAGAAGCCCTTGCTCAGGGATGGCTGTGTTGATGTAGCACCCTGAGGGTCTCTGTCCCTCCACAAGCAGCCACAGAGTAAGTGAGGTGGCGCTTGCCTTCCTGAGCCTGCAGCAGAGCAGTGGCAGGTGTGTGTCTGACACAGGGCAAGGACAGCCCACCCTTTGTGCACAGCTCCCCTCAAAATTACTTTCTGCCCTTGCCCACAGACTTGAGGGAACTGTTCTTTTCTTGCAGAATACTTCAGGAGGAGCCTTGACCAGAATGAGTTTTCTGTGTGTACAGATATGTCTGAACTAATCATGGAGTAGAAGTGGTTTTCAACCCCTGAGTTGCGGTCATGCAGAAGTACCAAGAAGGTATTCTCACACTCCTGTCATTGCAGATGCTTCAGGAGTATGCAAGTGCCTTAACACAGACATAGTCTTAGTTCTGGGCGATCACTTCCCAAGCCTTCTGTTCACAGGAATCCTTAGGCAAGACCATGAACATCACTGGTTTTATTTCCTGGCTTCTCACACGCTGCTGCAGTGTTGCAATGTTTGCTCCCCTCAATCAAAATACCATCCCAAGAATACTTCTTATGCCCAGGATTTAATAGACTGCAGATGATTTTAAATGGTGTTTTAAAGTGAGCTAAGCTAGAGAACTTTCAGCATTTCACTCTGCACTACTCTGACCTTGGCAAGTGATCTCGGATGAAGTATGCAGAGTAACACTAGAAAATCACATGTTGGTAATGTACACCTCTCTTTGGCTGGCAGACATTTCAAGCGTCGCAGAAAGGTCAATACTTCTGAGAAGTAGCTTTTCAGAGTGTGAGGAGAAGCATTCCATCTGCGGGATGTTTGTCTGTAGCCTCCTAAGTCCCACTACAGTAGTTTACAACCCGTAGGTTTCGCTGTACACATCTGGGAGGCAAAACCTCAGTTACAGGACACTGATGAATAAAGTTCCCATGAGCCAAAAGTGCAATAATCTGTGTAAGGAAGGGAAGAGAGCACCATGAAACTGCCTGGAGTCTGTGGATTGGGAAGAACAAAAGGGCTGTTGGGAGATACACCGTTCTGCTCAGAATTTACAGTTTAATAATAATATTAATAAGTGGAGATGAAAAGAAAGATTTGTATACTATATGAAACATGTTCATTTAAGGGAGGCTGTGGCCAGAAATAAATAAGAAGGTCTAGAAAATCTGAGCTCTGCCTATCCCAACTCCTACTACGTGTCTGATTGCTTAGGGCTCTGGGGCAGCATGTAGTGGCCTCACAGGCAGGCAGGTGCAGTGATGCCTCATGGGGTCCAAATAATGAATAAAACACAGAGGCTGTGTTACAGCAAGTTTTTTGACTATCACTCACTACAAGAAGGGCATAATTCCGCACATTTTTTACAATACTATTGTATTCTAAATTCTAATATTGTATTTTACGTTGTATTGTATTTTATTGTATTTTATGACTGAGGGTGGCAGCTGAGCTTTTTTTTTTTTTGTGTGTGTGAAGTCTCTTGCATCTTTGTTAATAAACCAAACAGAGGTCTTGATCTTTGTGAAATACATATTTTAAATTCAAATCAAAAGAGACATTTGTATGTTGCAAAACTAACATAGAAACCTAGAAAAGGTCTCTTAACAATAACATTAAGACAAAAATCCTGCTTTCCTAATGTCCAAATTTCTTGAGCTGCTTGTGTGGAAACCACTCATTTTGCCTGTAGGAAAAGATCAAGCTCTTTCTTTTCCTGTGGTAAGGCTTAAAAGTGATATATTTTTAGTAATTAGCTCTTGGAGGATGGAGGGATCTTTATTCATAGTGCTTGTCTAAATATGCCTAGGAACACCTCAAATTCAAAGCTACATTTCAGTGGAAATTCATCATCTCTTCTTCCCAGTTCACCCTGCTTGTCAGGAGCATCAGACTTAACCACAGCAGGCAGCTCACCTCTTCCCACACTAAACCTCCTCCCTCACTCCCTTCTTCCCTCCTTTCCTTCTCCTTCTCCACCTTCTCCTCTGCAGAGCCCTTGACTCGCTCATCACTTCTCCCTGCTCCTCTCAGCTGGACCCTGGCATGCTGAAGGTCTCACAGCTGGCCAGCTGACTTCTGACCTTTGGCAGGTTCTGCTTGGGGTATCAGCCTTACAGCTGGCCACAACTGCCTTCCTGGCAGCTAAAGGCCTAATGAGCTTGGCCAGCTGGAGACTGGGCTGGAATCCTGCTGGCTAATTTGACCCTGCCTGAAGGACTGGGGGGTTCACCCCAAAATGTGGAGGAAGTAAGCAGTGGATCTCTCTATGTGCTGCTGCCCCAGGGCATTAGAGCCAGGCTTCTCCTGCAGCCAGTTGGATTAGTGGGATGACTGAAAAAAGAGACTGTAGAGCTGGTTTTACTCATGGTTTTTTTGGAGTTTTCTGTTGAGTATTAAACTTCATTAGTGGCCATTACCCTCACTGCATCTCATGGTGTTCACTCCACAGAGTCCAAGAGATACACCAGACCAGGGCTGGACTGAGGGAGATATTCCCCTTCCCAAACACAGTGGCATGTATTTTCCCTTTATCCAACAGTGGCATGTATTTTCCCTTTATCCAGCAAGTGGACACTTTTCTGTCTCCAGGAGGTTATGCATCTTGGACACTTGTAGGTATCATGCTGTACAACTGCTTTCTCAAAAGTCTCCTGCTTTCCACTCTCCTGACAGCTGAAAGGCAACATTGATCCATGCAGTCTGTTTTCTTCTTGAGCATTAGTAACATTTGTGAACTGCCTGGCAATCTGCTGAAAGATGTTTCTGGCTATGATGCCAAAGGCATTGCTCATCTGTGCTTGAAAAAGGTGATATATGAGGATCAGCAAGCCCAGAGAGAGATCAGAAAGGTGTTTCAGCATCTGCATTAAATCAGGTGAATTTGGGTCTGACACTCTCTGAGAGGCTTTCAGATCTGGAGTAGCAGTGGAGGAAAAAAAATGCATTTTTTTCTCATTATTTCTCTGATCTTCTATCAATATATGCTTTTGAGCTGATACTATTTTCTGTTTTAAAAATCCATATAACATGACCCGAAAAAGCAGCTTTAAAAGCATTAGAACCCTTTCCAGTTGGCTGGAGTGGAGTCATTCATCTGGAGGTGGCTGTCTTTGCTCTGTCCTCACTGTCGTGGCTCTGTCTCCTTTGGATAGTATCAAGCTGGTATTTGGAGCAGACACTGCACTCCCTTCTCTTCTGCATCTATGCCTACCAAGAGCTGTCTTTTTGATCCTAAGACTTCTACATTTCATTAGCATTGTGTCTTGAGCAGCTGGGAGTCCCTCTGGCCTTTTTTCTCAGGTTGTATATAATGCTGTGAACTCCCAAAAGGGAATAGTTTGTCTGTAAGACTTCAAATGGATGAGCATCATCCTCTTGGATGCCTGCAGTAGTGAAGACATAGACAGGATCCGAATAATAAGACTTGAGCTCATAATCCCTGCATGATTAAATGGGATTTTTTCTGGGCCTCATCCTGAGTTTAAGCATTCACCCTCCTCTTCCTTGCACACTCTGTAGGACTGTTTACCTTGTCATAGTGTAGTGAGTGACCTCCAGAGGAGTTTGTTCCTGTTGTGCAACTGGCCAAGGAAGACTCATCCTATGAAGGTGCTTCATGGAGCAGGAAAGCAGACACCCCTCTCACCTGAAGCCACTTGATTGCTGGAAATATGGGTGAACTAACACCCAGTCTGGGAGAAAGTGAATGTCTCATACTGGGAATTTGCTTTGAAAGACACACCTGGTGACAGAAAAAAAGGGGTTCCTGCTGAAGCCAGGAAGGTAAGCACAGAAAGCAGGGAGGGCAATGGTCAGAGCTGTATATACAGCTACTCAACATGGAGTAAAGGGATGGTGACTCTCAGCAACTGGGAAAAAGTTTATGTACTGGTTTGAAAGCAAAACCAGTGAGACTCCAAGTCAGAAATACAATTTAATAGAGAGAGAAGAAACAAACAACAAAAAGGGTAAAAATAAAACAAGATAAATGCAATAGTACAAAGGAGCACTGACAGAGTCAGAATGCAAACCTGAAACCCTGTTGGTCAGGGTGTTGGAAGCAGCCTGAGATAAGTCCTCCCAGAGTGACAGATGTGGCTCCATTGGAGTAGAGATGATCCTCAAGAAACGGATCCAGTCATCCTCTGGGAATCCAGTGGAAACAGGCAGTCTTGGTGTTCGGGATTGCTGGTTTTATCCCTGTGGAAAGGCTCTGGCTCCTCCCACTGGGTGGAGCATCTCACAATGGAATGAGGTGATGTTATCAGTCCTGTGAGAGGCCTTAAATGGCCCATTCACAGGTGATGTCCCTCGGAGGAGGATGGGTGGAGGAGGAGATAAGAAGGCATTGCCTTATCTGGTGTTATCAGGTGTCCCATCAACAGAGGGCATCTGCCCTCTTTCCACCCCTAGGGTTACAAGAGATAAAGAACAATATCTCCCAACAGGCTTCAACAGATTAAAGTAGACTACACTTTTTTGGTTACATTTTTTCCACCCAAGACAGTTTAATAATTCTAAAATCCCTTATGCTGAGCGTGAAGTAGAGGAGAAACCAAGTAAACAAGGGCTGAGACAGCTGTATCTACCAGTGCCTGAAACACACATTTCTCACAGGGTTTCACAAATTTCTCGCATGTTTATTTCCTGGGTGAAATACAAAAATGACTGAACTTTGAAATGTGAAACTTGTTATTTCTAAACTTCCTAATAAAAAGGACAGTGAAACTCTTTTTAGAAAAGTGCTCATGAAATTGGACGTCTCTAGCAGAAGTGGTCTGCTTTGAGGAGTGTCCTGACCATGCCTGCCTTCCACAGCCCACACCCCCATTGCTCTCTTTTCTGTGGAAGATAAGGACTATGAGAAAAAAAGAAGCATGTATTTTGGTCTATAGTCTTGCTTTGATACCTACCATGATTATTTACATTACTTTTTATAAAGTGAATAGTCCTATTTTTTATAGGACTGCTTTTATTGTCCATTTTCCTCCATCTATATAGAGTTTTCTTGTTGATAAGCAATGAGCTTGTTTATGTGAATAAGTTTGAGTCCCATTTTGGTTGAATTTGTAAAAAACCAACCCTTTATCTTCATGTAAACTCTCCTTTAATCAGAAATAATGTATTACAAAGTACAGCTAGACAGCTAGGTTTACTCTTGCTGCAACTCCACTGAAGCCCCTGGAGTTTCACCAGGAACAGATTTGGGCCAGAAGGCCTAGAATATAGTTACAATGTATTCATTTTCTCATGCTTCAAAAATGGACTGTTTATGCGCCAAGCTGTAAAGTGATATTCATGATGACTGAAGCCTGAACAACATTAAAATATCCAGATCCTCTGCTCCAAATCCTCTGGTATCTGAAACTGTTCCTTTGCTTTCAAAAGGAGGGGTTCACTGAGGGTAAACAAGGGCAGGGGCACAGCTTTGGTGCTCAAGCTGAAATAAGGACTAGCCTAGCTGATATTGAAGCTTAGCTGTAGCGAGCCTCTGTCTCAGAAGCTGCCCCAGCCCAAAGTTTGCCCAGTGCCCTCTGCACCAGCCAAGCCCTCCTGCTCCTGTGGCAGAAGGTTTCCACTGGTCCTTTCACACCAGAAACCCTTGTGAGACTGTCTGCCCAGTTCCCAGAGCCCCCTTTTCAGAGGGATTTTTCTTTAAATGAAAAGTACTGTGGCAAATTGCTTTTTATTGCGATTATAATGGACACAGTGGTTCACATAACTTGCAGGGTACTTGAGAGCCAGAGCCCAGACACTGTTCACCCACTGGCATATCAAGTACAATGATGTTTTCTGTTTGACTTGGCCATGATATCTAGAAGTAGGAGCTTGAAATTGTGCTCACAGTAACTGCAGTGTTGTTTTGATGTTTTTGAATGCCAACCAGCTCTTACTGAATAGGTAGGATAAGGCAGCCTCCTTACCTAGCACAGTAGTTATTGACAGGTAGTAAGTGCAAGGAACTCTTTAAGAACTCTTCCTCTGGAGCCTAATTATTTTTAAAAAAAAACTTTGCCCCTCATTTTTTAGTTAGAAATAAAGTCAGAGAGAAAATGTTGCTGAACACATAAAACTCTCCACTTTTTAAAAACATATCTCAGACCTGTTAAAGAAATCAATATGTTTAAAATATTAGAATAAGATGCAACAAAGTTTATTTTCACATCCTTTTGAACCAGTAGAAATTCCTTTGCACAGACATACTTTATATATGCAGGTTTTAGCAAGTTCAAAGCCTAAAAAGGAGTTCATCTGGGGGAAGGGAGAAAACCAATGTAGCAGTATTACCAGATTCTTTATTTAAAATGACATAGGAGTATTTTTGAGGGGATTGATCATGTGATGCTTGACTGAGTCTTCAGCCCCCATGTAATTTTTATCATATGTAATCCTGGCATGTTAGATGTAGATGTCTGTAGTGTTCCAGGCAAAGCCTTTGCCCATAGCTTTATCATCATACTGCTACAGGTGATTTTTTCAGAAAGCCTAGGGCTTTTAGAGATGTTAGAGTCTCCTTCCAAGCAGCAGTTCTGCAAGGGGGAGATTCTGCATCTTTTAGCTACCTGAATAGCTGTGTTTGATTCTAATATTGAGGGCCACTTTGTTAAAAGCTGTGAGCAACACCTACAACTGTTCTTCCTCTAATTACAGGAAGAAATGTCCCTGGCAAATATTTTGTGGTTTATGAATATTTTTATGTTCCTATTTCCTGTTTCCTTTTGAAAAGGAGAAAAGCAGTGTATAATCCAGTTGAAAATGTGGGTTATCTGAGAACTGCCTGTGCGGTAAGAATTAGAGCATTGTCCCAGCATTGAACAGTCCTCAAAACTTTCTGATGACATGCATGCTCAGGCAGGAATTGGCAGATCAGAACTGACGTCGGTGCTGTTTGGCAGGGCAGACACGCAGACCTGGGCTCTAACTTGGAGCTGGAAGTGGGGACAAATGCTTCTGGATTAATTTTGATGCTGTAATTCTCCCACTGCAATTAAATGAAATTAAGCCCTTGGTAAGAGATGGGGAAAAACCCTGAATCCATACTGAAAGCATATGCTGTGCATCTGAGCCAAATGTGACTTAAATAGCCGTGGCCTGAAAATTGGAATTTATAGGCATAACACAAATCCAGCAGAAAGTATAACACATAAATACTTATAAAATTAAAAATAATTCAGTGATACTCAAATATAAGAACACTCTAATATATATTCATTTGGTCTTCATAGAAGGGCCTACCTTCAAGTGACATCCTGCACTTCTGTGAGCTTTTACTCCCTCTGGCTTTTCCAGAGAAGTCTGCTGCAGCTGAGGCCCTTATGGGTGCAGGAATTCAAAGCTGAAGAATCCTTTTTCCAGTGGGATTATTCTTTTTATACAGCTCTGTGTGTGTGCTGGAAAAGCAATTTATTTTGCCACTAATGTGGGATAAAGCATCATTATGCTACTCAGCTGTCACTGGGGAGTATTTGAAAGTAGTAAATCTATTTTGGGCCCAGTAGTAGTTCTAATCCTTCCAGTCTGAATAAAAAAAAATAGGAAGTACAGGACAAGGTCTGAGCTCTGCTTCTCCACCCCCACACACTGCCCCCTCCCCCCCACCCCCACATTCTGAAACTTAAGGGACAGATTTTCTGCAGAATGTAAAATTTTTTTAAAATGCCATTTCTCTAAAATGTGTAAGTACAGAATCCTAAATATATGACTAAAAAACCAGACTGTACCACTTAAAACATTGAAATATACAGGAGTTAGGCACTTTACAAAATCCTATGGCAGACGAAGGCTCAAATTCTCCAAGGGGATTAGGTGTTTAAATATAGCTGAGAATCAGAGACTCCAGGTCTGCAAGCTGGGTTAGGGATCCCCAGTGCCAAGGGCCTTGTCCTTATAAAGCTGTACAGAACACTGGGAATGCGGGAAATTCTCAACACAGGGGGAGAGGCACCTGGGCCCCAATATCATCTCTGGGAATACTTAGAGTGGAGCAGAGTTCTGCCTAAATAGCAAGAATTTGATAAAGAACATGTCTGACTTAAGTGTCTTAATCTGGATTGGAATATAGTGTCTTTCTCCAGTCAAGATCAATCTGTCCATCTTTCTTGCTCTCTGTCTGCCTTTTCACCCTGTGCCCAAGCCCTGTGTTTCATGATCTAAGCAGGGATAAATGCTTCATTTACAAAGTAAAAGGGGATTTTTTCCTCCTTTATTAACTGGATTGTCACTTACAGCACTCAGTCATGATGTGGGAAGATGAGTTTGTGCCCTTTTCTGCCTATGTCAAAGGGACTGTTTTGATTAGGAGAGAAGAGAGTGATTCAGAGCAGAGTGTCTCCAGTGTATATTTGAGTTGCATTAATACATGGACTAAACTAAATGGGCCTTCCTTCAGCTTGCATGATGACTTTTTGGCTTCTTAGACATTTAATTTGCCCCTAAATCAGATTTCTGCTTTCTTTCCCCCCATGTTTTGGGGTGGATAAATTGTGTGGCATATGATCCTCTCTTTCTGAAGGGCTCTGTCATCTTTTTGGTCATGTGTCAGGAAGCACAGTTACTGCATGGCTAAACTGTTGGTGTTTTCCATCCTGCAAGGACAGCACATTCGGTGCTGTGACAACACCTCTCGTGTGTGCTCAGACATGATGGGAGCAGTCTGCTCATCCTCATTTTCATGTGTGTCTCTTCCAATGTGTATTTTGGTCACAAAGGAGGCTTACTTCTTGTTGAAGTAAGCACAAATAGGCAGGGTCAGGACCTTCAGCCCATGCCTCTTCTTCAGACTGAGTGGATATCCTGGAGCAAGAGCCTTGTAACCACTGGGCTGCTGCAGAAGGTGGATCTTTGTGGGCTGTGAATGGGAGACACTGTGACAGGAAATTCCATCAACTCTGCTGGGGTCTGGGTGGAGTATGAGCAGTAGTAACAATGAGGTCCTAATCCTCCACAACTGTCTGCTGAGTGACTTGGGTATTTCTGTGGTTATTCATAGACTTTTTCCTTCTAGGGAAGGTCTTCTTGCCAAACCTGATTGTTGTAGGACAAGCTGGAGCTCTAGGACAATTACAACAAGATTTCTGATAAACATCAAGTATACATACTGGAACAGCAATGTTCTTGTATATATATAACTTATTCTTAATAAGAATAATAACTTATTCTCTGTTTTCGTGATATATGGGACGCAGTTTTTTTCAATGGTCACTGTGCACTTTGAATAGTTATGTCCAAGAATGATGAACAGGTTTGTATATGACTTGAAGCAACTGAGAGCACTGAATGAAAAACAAAGAGAAATCTGTGCTACCTGCAGGTATTTGTAACCTCTATTGTTGAATTGAATTGCAAATCTGTGAGGAAGAAGGTCAATGAATTGAGGACAAAATGACAGGCTGAAATTACCTCAGGCACACATCTGGAGCATGTTGTTGTGTTATGTCTTGTATATTTGTGAGAAAATTCAGCTTCAAAGTGTGGTGTTGCACTGTCTTAAAGACTGGTGAGCGTCCGGGGATCTTGCAGCAGATCACAAAGCTTGGGTCTCTTTCTTCCAGAGCTCAAGTCAGTTCTGGCTTGAATACCCTCAAAATGAATATGTGTGTGGACAGTGACTCATGAATAATGCGGAAAGATACAGCAATGTCTAGGCAGAAAATTTGTCCTTTTTCTGCACCACAGGCATGATTCCTTACATACTTGAACACTTCTGTGACCAGAATTTGTCACTTGGTTGCCTTTTTTTTTTTTTAAAGAAACACCTCTATTCCCTAAAATCCTGTGATTTTATAATATATATTCATTTGGTCTTCATAGAAGGGCCTACCTTCAAGTGACACCCTGCACTTCTGTGAGCTTTTATTCCCTCTGGCTTCTCCAGAGAAGGCTGCTGTAGCTGAGGCCTTTATGGGTGCAGGAATTCAAAGCTGAAGAATCCTTTTTCCAGTGGGGTTATTCTTTTTATACAGCTCTGTGTGTGTGCTGGAAAAGCAATTTATTTTGCCACTAATATGGCAAAATGACTTAAAGTGGTGGCAGTCACCCATGTCAGATTCCTGTGATTTTGCACATTAAAGGATGCTAAAGCAGCAAGGTCCATCTCACAGTATCTAGGTTGCATTTAACTGCTTACCCTGCTCAAACCTGCTTATCTCTCCCCTGAAAGGAAAAACTGATCAAAAAGTGTACTCTGCCTGAATAAACCCATCTGCTATTAATAGTGCACGACAAAGAGCCAGGCTGCTGCTTACACCTCTCAGAAACTGTGATGTGGAGTGGCATCAAAATGCATGTTTTTCATCTGGGTCTCTGGGCAAATGTGGAAGCTGTCCTTATGCATTTAAACTGAGCCCCTTTTCTGCTGCTTCCCAAGCTTCTCAGTGATAAATAATGCTGATTCTGCCCCTCTACTCAGCCCTAGTGAGGCCACATCCAGAGTGCTGTGTCTGGTTCTGGGCTCCTCGGCACAAGAGGGTCATGGAGCTCCTGCAGCAGGTCAAGCAGAGGGCAGCAAAGATGATTAAGGAATTGAAGCACTTCTCTTACAATGATGGGCTGAGGGAGGTGGGCCTGTTTGGTTGGAGTTGTTGGTTCTGCGTCATCTGTGTGCTGCAGACACGCACAGACACCGTTCTTTGTCTGTTTACTGCCCAGCACATCATACAGTCAGAGTTTGCTTGGCTCCTGTGTGCTGATCTCTGGCAGTCACTGTGGTAAAACTTCTTGTGCTCATCAGCTAAAATGCTGCAATCTGCAGCATCTAAAATTTAGGCTTAGCTAATATATGCTTGTAAGTTCCCTCTGTAGTGAATGAAGGAGAAGAGGCATTTCCCATTATTAATATGAGATGGAAGAGATATAACCAATATATTTTCTTCAGTGACAAGTTGGGAATAAGATGCTCCTACAGACAAATCAAGAAACCACAGTACTTTCGGTGGGGAAGGTGAGACAGTGGTTTTATGCTGCTACACTGGCTGAAGGAGAAACACGTTAAAGCTGAAGTGGGAATTAGAACTGACAAGGGAGAGGGAGGGAGGAGGATGATAAGAAAATTCTTCTTCTGTCTTCACTGGAAAAAAATTATTATATTGTATCAGTAACCATTACACAGATGAGGTGAATCACTTCTTGGAGATAATTGTTCCTTCCATTAGCTGCAGAGAGATAGTAGCTGCAATTAATTGCAACTTCACTGACACTGGTCTCTGAAAATAATGTCAGGTGTTTTGTCTGACTTCTGAGTCAGTTCAGCTGCTTCAACAGCTAGTTTTACAGTCAAAGAAACATGCCAAATCTTCACTTGATTTGACACTTGGAACTATTCTTTTTTTCCCCTCCTATTTTTTCCAGCTTTGAAGATTGTCATTCTTTCACTCTTGGCTTACAGAGCAAATTTGCTTTAAGATTGCATTCATCTCCTGTATAAACCAGATCATCTGTGTAGCTGAGCTGAATAATTTAATAAAGGCAAGATGACTGCTTCTAAAACATGTTTTTGAGGTGTACTAATTGTAATGCAGATAGCTGCTGAGGGTTCATCAGTTCAGCAAAGACTCTGGTTGGAAACTCTTTTGTATCACATGAAAATCACTTGCACTTCATTAGAATCAATGACATTTCTCACATCCTTGCTCCATGCAGATTTAAATGATCATCCTAGAATTAGCCAGGGATACAGGGAAGAAACCAGCCTCAGCCACACCAGCATCAGCAGAAGACTTGTTTACAGATGTCAGGAGATTATTATTTGAAGCAATTGGCATGCATTTTGACAAAATCTATTTTTGGCCTTACCTTGCCTTAAAGTCTAAATTTGACAAAGTTAGGTAGTCATACCAGACAATTCCAGGGTGAGCATAGGTTTCTCGTTACCCTTCCTTGCCTAGAATTATAACCCTTATCAGAATCAGGAGGTTTCTAATGGAAATGGAGAATTCAGGCTGCTGTCAAGCACCATCGTCAGAGCAGGAAAACTGAACAGGACACCTGGTCCTTAACAAACAGTGCAGGCTGTCAGAGCCTTCAGGCTTTACCTCTGGAGCTTGCTGAAGGTAGGACTATTTCATCATTTTGACTTCTTTCCACTGTCCTTTCTTTTAAACACTGGTGCCAATTTTCTGAGGGCTCCTGAATTTGTCAAGCTGGTGCTTCTTGGGGGTATTGCCTTCTCCCAGGCCTTTCAGAGAGGAACCTGCCTGAGAAGATAAGATGTGGTATACAAACTGTATCTCCTAGTCTGTTTTCCCTGCTGAAAAAAAAGGAGAACTTCTAGATGCATGCATACTCCAGCTAAATATCAAAGCCTTGATTAAATTTAGTGGAGGAAGAGGAAAAAAATATAGGAGTGTCTAGAAGGGGAGAAATAAAAATGCCTCTAGAGCTAATCCATAGATACACCTGGGTCTACTGATCCAGGATTCTGTTTGGGTGTCCCCCTGAGGAGGGTAGTGCCAGGCAGTGGTACAGACTGTTACTATCCTTGAGAAAGTCACAGCTATAATGGAAACCAATTTGATGGCTATCTTTGGCAAGTCTGCTGCTAAAAGCAGAGCAGCTGATGCAGTGGGAAATTCATGGCTTGGGTTATTTGTCACTGTGCCTGATTTACATGGCTCCCTTCAGCAAAGCATGGAGATGTGCTTCCTCTATCACTTACTCCAGTGTAGATGATACACTTGCCTAGCATTTGGGATATTTTTTTCATCAGCGCATGTATAATCTTCAGCAGCAGCAACAGCAGGTGAAGTGTGATCATACCCTGTGTGTGGTCCAATAACCATGTTAAGCAATATTTACATTCCCCTAAAATTATTACCCAGGTAAGAGTATTGCCTTTATTGCCATAATCCTATTGCTACTTGCCATTCTTAGCACAGAATTCACTCTCGTGGTGTTACTATGCATGTAAACCTAGTTCAGCTCTGAACTGTCCGCTCACTGTAAAATGTGTGGCAATATGCTGAAGGAATGCTGAGCCCATCTCCGTGTGCAGCTCTTTAACGCGAGGAGGAAAGCAGCCCTGAGCAGCGATGAGCAGCTCTCGGTGCCATGAGCATCCTTCTACACTAGGCGTCTCCCTTGGCACACGAATTCAGCTGCGAGCGCCGTGCCCACTGAACGGAGTCAGGGACACACACATAGATTCGTACAACGGCGCTGGAAACTTGCTGCAGTGCCATACACTTAGTGAGACAAATATCGCTCAAAAGACCCAGTCAGCACTTACACTTTAGTCTGAGTGAATTGATGTTTAAACCCCTTCACATGACCAAGTTTATGTTTAGGGGGACTAAGACCCAACGATGAGTAGTTTAATTTCTTTCTGTCAACGCTACAGACAAGATAAGGACAACATGCACAAAACTGAAGTTTGAAAGGTGGTGCTGGTCCAAGTTCTGCACTTGAAGCATGGTGCTACAAAAGAAATTAACAGTTTGTTACATGTTTGATCCCTGGGAGTTTAAGGCTCTTGCTTTCTCATTGCTTACTGTTGGAAACTTACTTTGAAATAGAATTTCAAAACAAATGAAACATAGGGTCCTGGATGTCTTTTTTATAATACATTTTCAGACTGGATGGCTGAAGGCAGTGAGTCAGTGTTAGGATGCTGCCAGGAGTTGGTTGCACATTTTCACCTGTGAAATTCCAGACAGGCATGGGTCTACATGCCAGATATGATGGATTTTCTTCACCTGTAAACCTCACTAGTTCCATGTGTGCACAGTGACTCTGACCTACTGCATGTGAGTGAATTCATGGTGTAATGCCTCAAGCAGGTCTAGATGTCCATTGGTCCCAGACAAGGAGCTGTTTTTTAAGCCAGAGGAGAGTGTGTTGTTGTTCCACAGTCACTGTCACAGCATAGAATGCTTTGTCAGCAGGGAACTAAATGAAAGTGAAAATTGTCTCCTGATGAAAAAGGGATGACTCAGGAAGAAGGTGACATTCTCGGCATATCTATACTTTTTTCTAAGTTTATCTACCATTTTTCTACCCTCTCTATGTATTTTTGCCCATGTATCCTTGAGGGCTAGTGCAATTATTTTGTGTAAGACAGATAACTATGGTGGCCATGAGAGGGTAGCTAGTGGATACAGAGTGCAAGTGAAGAGCAGAGCACTCCAGAAGGTAGACATGGCAAAGCCTAAATGCCATACTCAGCTGAAGAGACGTTAGGTGACCAAAAAGTGTAATGGCTCAGCCAACAGAAAACTCACATGGAAAGAAGGGTAGGGGAATACTGCAGTTGGAGTAGCTTTGTGGTGACCTTTGGGCTCTTGTCAAAGGGCATTTGTGAAGCCAAAAGGTGGAGTGATAGGTGAGAGATCAGTGAAGAAGTACCCCTGAGTTGCTCTCATCTGAATTGGGGACATTCTTGCCCACCAAACTGCTCACGGCCACCTTAACATACCCAGAACTCTTCCCATGCTGTTTTAGCTAAACATTTTGTCTTGTTCTTTCCAAAAACTGCTACAAGAGACATGGTTTATCCTGTCAACATAAAAAAGTAACTTGTTCCGATAAAAATAATATTCTGTATTTCTGGAGAAGTTTTCATGGGTATGGGAAAAATTTTAAGTATCTTCCCTCCTCAGTAGTCCTGAACTGGATACTCTGTACTTCAGAGGTTGTACTTTGTTTCTTCAATTTCAACAGAAATGTTATGGAAACATCTCCTGAGATGCAGTTTTTAATTGGGCCAATATACAAGCTGATCTCAGGCTTCCAACTGGTCATGAGTACAATTTATGTTGGTCTGTTTTGTGACAAAAAAATTAGAAGGTTGGGCAAGATTTAAAACTTCAGGCTTAATATAATTTTCCTTGAAATGAACATGAATTTGTGTGTCTGTGTGTCTACCATACCTTGAAAAAACACACTTAAGAGTTCTCTCAAATTGCGAGTTGCTGGTGGGGAGAAACTATAATAGGACTAATGAAGAAACTCTGTAAGACTGGGATAAGCTTGGGTATCACCTTTTGCAGCACAATCCAGCTTCACATGTCTCAGAGAGAGGAAGGAAGAGGTACTCCTCCACCCATCAGCTCTTCACAATTTTGACAATAGGAACTAGAGTTGCTGAATCATATGCTTCTCTTGTGGTCAATGAGTTGACAAGAATATGTGAAAATAACTGTAAGAAAGTAAATTGAAAGCTAATCAGAGATTAAACTCCTATGTGACTTTTTTTCCTCTTGGACCTTGGCTGTTCCTTTTAGACATCTGCTTTTGTAATCTTTTTACTCGATCCTAGATAGCTGCAGGTTTTAGATTTCAGAACTGGGCAAGTTTTGCTATGACTTTTGTTACCCAGATCCCTATGGTGGAAGTTTAATGGCTGTCATTTTTGTGCATCTCTGTTTTTAACCAGAAATTAAAAACAATAGTTCACCTTTTTGGTTGTAGGTATTGCAAAATGCACATACACTATCCCTGTGTTGGGGGTGGAAGTATAGACTTCTGCTATTAGCATTCACAGGCTGAAGCTTATTGCAATCTGCTCCCGTATGCACCACAACCAAAGCATTTTGCTAACAATATCTGTGCTGAGCTCTTAAATTTCTTAGAATGGTTCAGAATAACAGTGACAGGAGCCTCCTTACAAACCAGAATATGTGCAAGGCCTCTTGGTTGTCTGAGCTATGAATGGAGAGGTTTAAGACAGGGAATTCAAACAATGGGGACTTTTATTATTTCGATGCTGTGTATGAGTGTAGCAGCAACACTGACTCAAACCCCACTATTTATTCCAAGCTAGTCGTTTAAGTTTTTTAGTAGTGGCTCTGCTTACGATCTTTTTAACAGAATGCTTTACTCTATTTTAAGATGTATGTCAGAGACAGGGGCAATGAATCACATTTAATGGATACTTCTAACTCCTGAATTTGGAACCAGTCAGTGTAAGCTCCACTGCTTGATTTTGGACAGCTGAAGGTAGAGACAATGAATTTATCAAACATGTATCTAAATCTTTCTGCTCGTTCAGACTGCATTCACTTCATGGACAAGCAGGGTTAACATGGGTCTGCTTGCAAGACTGAGCACATCCCTAATTTATCCTGACCCTCTCATGGCTAAGCACAATGAGCTGTATGTCTCATCAGATGTGTATTGCAGCAGGCAGCACGTTCTTGCAAAGTGGCCCAGAATACTCTCAGGTTTAGAAATGTGTTTTGTCTTATTGAATGCTGGATATGGAAACAGTCTCACTAATACTCACAGAGGGACAGTACTGCTTCTAGCTAATAATCCACTGCTTACAAATGGAATGATCCTTAGTACTTCCAGTCACTTTTCTGCATAATTCTGAAATTCAAGTTGGTGAGCTTTTTGCTTCATCAAAGGCTATGGAATTCTCCAATACCTTATTAAGTGCCAGTCAGATCAAATGTCACAAACAGAAAAACTATGGCTAGCACAGCAGGGCCACCAACTTCACTAAGTAAATGCCACCAACCCTGAATTTCTATTATTATTAGATTCTGCATCTGGATCTTTGGTTTAAGTGAACATGATGCGAGAGAGTGTAAACACTCCTTCGGTTATTGCAATAAAGAGACAAAAAAGGCGTCTTGGATCTCCATCCTCAGTTTGCTGCCAGTGCAGAGAAACATGAGGGAGCCCCAAAGGTAAATATAAGCAATAAACTCACAGAGTTGACTGAAAGAGTGTCAAGTTAGTGTAACAGCAAAGGCCAGGAGACTAAACAGTTAAAATACAATGCACAAATACCTGCAGACCTGCATGTGGAAAGGGTTGTCTGCCCTGCACTTCTTCTGGATACCAATTCAGCTGTGCACATGTGGAAGCACCATGTTGAATTGGGATTAAATACATTTAAATCAAAAATTAAAATACCGGCTAGAAGCAAAACCATATCATAGGCTTAGGGACAGTGGTTATTCTGTGATTTAGTAGCTGTATGTTTTATTGATCAGTAAGGGGCATGAAAAGCAGCAGAAAATTATTTCTTCCTGTTTCCACTTCAAAGTCATTGACAGTTCTTACTGTTAAATGTTGGCAAAGACTAGAATGTTAATGGTAATGTGTATAAATAATTCATTGAATAATAATATACGAAAATGAATTTTATATGGTTCTCTATATGAATGACTGTCTATTATTGAAATTCATTAATCAGCACATTCCACTCAAATTTTTTGAGGAAGAGGAGGGAAGGAGGTGGAGAGGTGGTTTGGAAAAATGCAGTACAGTGGGCTGACTAAATCTGAATACTTGGTCTCTGAAAATGCAGCTATCAGTGTAATTCAAGTCATATTGATGAGATATGGAACAGTTATATGCAGTCATAACAACAACTTATATACTGTCAATATTAATGGCAATGCCTGTTTGAGAACAGTTTTAAAATATGTACGTACAATTTTATTAAGTATAAAAAGACACCGTGCAGAGCACAATACAATATATTTCATCTTCAGTTCTGGTAGTTCTCAAACTCCACTGTCTTAATTGATATTGTCACCAATGACTGCTGAATATAATTACCTCTCTGTATAAAATGACACTTTTCTAGATGAATTCATGCTGTTTGGTTTTAAAAATACACGAATTTCCTTTCAATGGCTACTTACACTGATCAAACACTCAAGACTGTTGGCTACCCTGCATTTGGTTTAAACATATGTTATGATACTGCCAATTTCCCATTTTGCTTTGTCTCTGTCTGAGAATAGATCCTCCAATATATTAATTGTTTCTGACTTTGTTCCAAGTTCACAACCAGAACGCTGTTTCTGACCATTTCTGCATTCCATTCCTCACATTACTGAACTTTCACTGACATCAGCAGGAGTTTTCAACATGCAATGACTGTATGGTTTTCTTCTAATTTCCTTTTCTCTTCCAAGTATTTTCTAATGAAATATAAAAAGCATGTAAAAATGATCATTTTTTTTAGGATTTGGGGGTCCATTTTCTTATTTTCTTGAAAGCAGATGACATTTATAGCCTTCCAACTTTGACTATCTTCTTTGGAAAAGCAGACATGTAAACTTAAGAACTTACAGATTTTACTTGCACATTCCAATTTGGTTTAATTAAAAAAAAGAACTCTAATTTCAAATTGATTTAAATGATAATGTGTGAGTCTGAAAATAAACTTCTTCCTCTCTAAAATATATTAACATTAGACTGGAAAATAAATTAAACAATACAGAAATGCAGAGATTATGCTATCACAGTAATATCTGCCAAACAAAGCTTGGTCTTTTGCTAACATTAGCTTACTACATTTGCAATACATGCTAAGCAAAGACCCTACTTCTCTAATAGATACATTCAGACAATATATATTTTATGGAATAAATATATAATATATCCAGTTATAGATTTCTGAATAGTAACTATAATAGATACAAGCAATACCTACGTTTAAAAATACAGTTCTAGGCTTCCCTAACTTTACTACTAATAAAATTAAAGTTGACCTAAAACTTTCTCACTCTGTTGATGCATAATAAAATATATGGAAACACCAAGAGTAAAAAGCCAATTGCTTCTACAAATGGAATACTTTATAAATATAGTAAATTGCTATTTCCAGAGGGAAATCTGAAAATTATAAACAGGAAGTTAGGTTAAAACAGCTCTACAATATATCGTACAAAGTGGTTATGAAGCGTGATGTACGAGTTTGATGTCTGTGACAAAATTTGGAACTGATGTTTTTCATTTTTGGAGATAACTGTAGAGAAAGATCCTGCTCTCAAAAGCAGCCAATCTTAACCTCCTTAAACAAAACTTTCAGTGACTAGAGAAAGCCAACTAGAAATTTGTCAGAGTAATGAGTGCAAGATGAGATCAAACAGAATTATTTGGAAGCCCTGAACTTCACTGTTTCATAGGGTTTACCAATCATGCTGTTCTCATTAGGAACAGAGTCACTGAAGTAAAAGGTATCTGTGACTGCTGTGTGCTGAAAAGCCTTATCATGATGGTACCCTCCCTATGGCTCACTTTAGTCTGGTACTGGACATTCTCCAGATGAATTCTGTTTCATGTTCCTGTAGTTGTTTGCTTTTGCTGGAATACTAGAGTACAGCTCTGGTTGCTTGATTACTGAACTCTTGACTGAGGCTTCTTCTTTCTTGAGAACAACCTAGAATTAAAGAAACACATTTCTTAGAGCAAGCACAAAGAATTGAGGAATTAAGCTGCTGGCTGTCTCTGCCTGCCTTTCTCCCCTTTCACTTTAAGATCAGCAAAAATTCCATACTTGCTAATGAAATTATTTAGATAACTGAAAAAAAAAACCCCTTCATGTGTATGTCTGTCTCCTGCAATGGCCTTATTTTACACAGAACCCCCAAAATTGCTTCGTGAAATATTATTGTTTATACTTCTTGTCTGAGTTGAGGCCCTGAGGTGGGCTTCAAAGCCTTCTCAGGGCCCTCGTTTGCATCAACAAATCTGGAATTCTGGTGGTCACAGGACAGGATGTTTACAAGGTGAGTGTTTCCCCTGAATTCCAACAGAGGTCAGTGTCAACACTAAAAAAGATTAAACCATCACTGGGAACTTCAGATTTTGACAATTTGGGGACTTTCTGAGTCACTTGTTGACTCTTTAGTACACGCATCCTGTTTTGGGAACAAACAGCTATGAGATGAGGGTCTGGATGTAAATCATTGGAACATGCTTCCTACTTGATTTTATTTAGGCAAATGGAGCATATCTATAAATGTATTCATAGCATTAATTCTCACTGATTTCAGAAAAACTGCGTATACAGAGTATCTCTGAACCTCACATGCCACTGGGAGACTTGCAAGCCTCTTGGAAGCTATTGTGATATTGAATGTCAGTCAAGAGTGAATGAAAACTTCCTACCAAACTGTATCCAAAAGCAAGCACTTACAGGTGTCCTGCAGAGTAACTAGAATGAAGTTTGGGCTCCCTGTTGTGAGGAAGAGGCTTGGAAGACTTTTCTTCACCTACCACCAGCAAATCTTGATGTTTTATTGAAGGGAGGTAACAGACTAATTGAAAATGCTTTGAACTATATAGATAGGGTGGCATGTTGTTATTTGTCATAAATGCCCTGGTTGTTAATATAAAAAATGTTCCCAGGACTCCTTTCACTTGCAGATAAGCCAGAAGTGCACAGTAGCTTTTGATCTCAGATTAGTTGGAAAGTGGCTCTAGAATTTGCCAGTGCCTTAAACCTCTTTTCAAAATGCATTTTAACTGGGAAAAACCATGTGGAAATGTACTAAAGAATGAGCTCTTCTCATCTGCAGTAAGTGCTGGCTGACCCCCAAGGGTAGGTCCCTAACTATCCCCCTTGGGGCTCCCTCCATCCTGTCCACAGCCCAGGACCTCATGTCAGTCCCTAGGGCCATCACCTCCTGCCCCAGCAATGGCCCAGCAGGGCCAGTTTCCAGCTCCCTGCTGCCCTCATCTGCCCAGCCGTGGGTCCCACTGAACTGGGCCCAGCTGTGGGCTCGAGGCCCAGCCTGCCTCTATCCCCAGGCAGGTGCCCAGGCCTGGGGCTGCCCTGCTCCTGTCTGGGACTGAGATGGGCTCTGGCACCAGATGCTGCCCTGACAGACCCCTGGAAGTGGCTGGCCCAGGCTGGGTGCTGCCAGTGGGCTTTAGGGAAGAACAATGAATCCTCTCACCTACGACATATGGTTTTGCTGTGTAGTTTGCTGCTGCTGCTGCTGCTGAATGAGCAACTGCTGCTGTTGCCGGCGCCGGGCTGTTCTCAGTTTTTCGAAGCGAGCCTCCATCTCCTCCAGCACCTTGGGAGTGTAGCGCACCACCAGCTTCACGCTGTCCTTGGCCGCCTTCAGCAGCTCCACCGCCTTCTCGTGGTGTTCTCCTTCCACACTCTGGGAGCAGGGAAAACAGACGGAATAATGACAATGGTGCTTTGATCTAGAGCTGTGTCTTTCTCATATGGAAAGCTTGTCAGTGTTTTACGTAGTTTCCACACCTTACATTTTTTAAGGGACCACTAAAAAGAAACTGTTAAGTACGACTTAAGCACTGCTGGGCATGTATTCAAGCCCCGATTTCTACACTAGCGCTGCTTTGAACAGTAAATTTCCAAACCAAGGAGGTGACTTGGCCATTAAACAGAGTATTCAACTTCTAACATTAAGTGGACTGACTGGAGTCATATGCTTTTTAGGCACGTGCATTGTCACACACCTTAAGGGAAAAATTTCCTAATGGTGCATGATTGTCCATGTGTTGTAGGACGTATTCAAAAAAATAAAAGTATCTCCTTTTCTGGGAAAAAACTCAACAGCCTGAACATCTGTGACCTTCCCATGGATTTTAGATCATCTAAAACCAAGTCTTTTTCTTCCCACTTAAAATAAATTAAAGTTTTACTACCTGCTGTGTTTTAAAACTCTTATGTATACCATGCTTTTGGAAATATGTCTCACCTTAAAAGAAAGCATAGAAAATTTGGCATTGTTTTATATTTCCCTTTTTGCTTGTAAATCATGGTCAGTATGGCATGGCATGGACATTCAGAAGAAATGAGACGATATTCAGTGGTGTCATTTTGGTTTTGCTGTGCAACAGCAGGAACTTAGAACAGGCTTTGAATAAACATTGTAACCTCTCAAGCTACATGAAATAGACACATTTGTTTGCTTTCAAAGTGCTGGATGGTTCTTATTGGCACCAATAAGAAATTGTGATTGTTTTGTAGGGGAATAACAAGATGGTATGTTTTAATACTTCATTCAACAACCTAGCAAACTGCATTTTGATGATTGATTGTTTTCTCTCTTGTTTGTCCCCAGCCTTGTTCTTCCAGTTTAGACAGTATTTTCTAATTAGAAATGAGAAGTTTGACTTTGCTGCTATCCAGGTTGATGGAAAACTCCCATTGATCTGAACAGAATCCCACTGATACAGAATTAAGCCTAATGCTCTGAGCTATAAGCAAAGAGGGAAAAAAACAAAGGGGAACAGCACTGCTGAATACAAATCCTGCTCTCTGAACACACGTCACTCAGATCTTGACAATCACAGTTTTCAGCTGTTGTTTATACGATTATTGTACTTGCTCTTAATGTATTTACTGCTGCTTGCATTCAAATTTTCAAGGTATTACAAAAATTTTTACCTGCTTAACAGCAGCTGCACAAGTGAAATAGTAGAGGCCCTTGGAGTGGGGAAAATGAAAGGGAAAAGGGAGTTGTTTTGCTGTTGGAATTCTTCTGCCTCTGCAAACAGCTAAGGCTGTGCTGGCAAAGGACTTCTGCTGGTATTGGTCATTCCCATACAAGGTACTTTGCTGACTGGATTATGCTGGTGGGGGACATTGCAAGGATCTGACACACTCATGTTACTTGAGAACTGCCCACTAAGTGGGTAAAATTGTTTTGGAAAGTATATATTTACTTAACATGTAATTTTTTATTACTTATACTCATATACACTTATTCCTTTATTTCCATTATTACATTGGCAGATTGCATCAAAGAGGAGGATGCAAAACACCACAGAGACAAGCACAGCTGAAGGAACTGCAGATAATGTGTGGGCAAATACCAGCCATTACTCTATCCTGGTTCATAGACTTCTCATAAATCTAAAAGGAAAAAGTTCACTTTCCTGAAGACAGAAAAGAAAATCTGTTAGCCTGCAAGTTGGGAGACTGAGAAGAATATTTCTATTATTTCTATTAGGTATGTCTAAACAAATACTTGGTTGACAAATTAGTCATTTAAACCTTTATTGCATCCTTTCTGTATCTGACACACATGAGGTATCTGACAAATGGAGAATCTTTGCCAGATATCAACAGGCACCAGCAAGTGTTTTTGTCAAGCCATCTGCAGGGATTACTGCTTTCAGTTTCCTTTATTTTTAGGGGATGTGGGACAAAAGTATGTAACAAAATCCCCAGCATAATGAGAAAACACTTTTTTCTAACATGCAGTAAAACAGCTCAAGGAACACTCTTCCCAGTCATGCTGGGATAACAAATTTGGATGCTGAACACATAGCTCTAATTTTATGTTGCTAATTATGAAGTTGGATAACCATCAGTGACTGAGCACAAACAAGTTACAGATATTTCATTTCATGTCCCACCACTGAGATGTCTGTTCTATGGCACATACTGTATATGCTTTTCTCCAGCTAAATTAAGAGAAAATCAGAGAGTGAATTAGTCCCAATGAATGATGCTAAATTTAGATTTTTATGTCCCGTCTCAAGCTGCCTGCAAACAAATAATCACATCTATAATTTTTGCCTTTCTACAAATTATATTGTGTGGGATTATTCAGCCCAAACCTGGTTATGAATGGTTGCTCACTACTGTGAGGTTGGTGAGGCCCTGGAACAGGTTGCCAGAGAATTTGTAGATGTCCCATCCCTTGAAGTTCAAAGTGAGGTTTGATGGGGTTCAGAGCAACCTGATCCAGTGGAAGGTGTTTCTACCCATGGTAGGGGATTTGAACAAGACCATCTTTAAGGTCCCTTTCAACACAAACCATGCTATGATTCTGTGATTATTTCAAGTATGCAACTTGAATTCAAACTTTGAATTCTGTTGTTTAGACTAAAACAAAAATACTTCTCTTGCATCTCTAAATCAACTGTCTCATGTGTCCACATGTAATTAGGAATTTTGTACTGTGTCTTTTGCTGTGTTACCTAAATATATATTCTAGAGCACATGCATCAGATTTTTGTCTGGAAAATCATAAAATAGAGGTGACAAGAGGGTCAAATTCAATATATCTTGACATCTGAATGTTCACCACTTTCCTCTCTGGTCTTTGCCTAGACACTGGTGACAGTAAAAGGATTTTTCAAGAATCATCCATCAAGTAGTAAACTGAAACTATTTTGTCTGCCTTTTTAATCACTTGTTGAAAGAAACAACAACAAAATTCTTTGATCAGCTTTAAATCAGTGAAGTTCAGGCAACCGACTTCTTAAATATTCCATTTATTTCTTTTTCTTTGAGACTAAATAATCTCTTCAGTGGGTCTTTCCTTTCTCACTGCTATTTCGTAGAAGCAAGTTTTCAGAACTAGTATTTTTCTTTTGAAACCATGATAGTTGATAGAAGAAGTGATAAAAAACCTGTCTAAAGTGTTACACAAATATTTTGTTACAATAGAAAGGGAATAGGTAGTATTGAGAGAAACAGGTGAAAACACAGAAACATTTTTTTTGTTTATGGGCTTGCAGCAAAGAAGAATTTTAAGTTTTAAAGTCTTAGATTTCTGACTGGACTCAGAAACTGCTACTCTCTGCCTTTGATGCATTTAAATACAAGGTCAGATGGAGGTTTGCATGGAAAAAGACTACATGATCATAAAGGGAAGGGTAAGGTTGTATGAATGATTATCCTTATCTTTTCAGTACTTTACATTCCTTTGTGAAAGGGAACACAAAGCAAAATGAAAGGTAGAATTTGACCCATATCATGGGGTCAGAGCCTTATGTGTCCTCTATTCCAACAGCTCTTTTGTTTTACCTCATATTGACATTCACAGTGAAATTACTACAAATTACTCCACCTTGATTTACAAGAAAAATGACCATGTAAAATATGTACCTTTTTACCAAACTCCCTGTATGGGAACATTTGTACAGCTGATTTCTCTGACAAAGATATCACAGCTGGATGAATATCACTAAAAGAAACCTAGAATGTACCCTCCACTGCAAATCAGTACCAAATGTGCTTACCAAATTTCTTTCAATTTTATGTGTTCAAAGGCTTTGAAGGTCACAAGACTACACAAGTGCCACTGTGTCATCACTGTGCTTGGACAGGGCTGTGTGCCTCAAAGACTACGGAATGAAAGAACGACAGTCTGTTATTAATCTTATACTGCAAGAGGAATTTACAGAATTATCAATTAAGGACATAGGCTCCTTGTAAATTAGGCAGGTGGCGTGGATTTGAAATGAAGCTCTTCAAGCACTCTCCATTACAACAGAAATAGTAATGGCACAAAATTGTTGGTGGAGTTCTGCCTCACTGCACCACAAACACACACTGAAGGGTCTCTCACAGAACTAATTCTTTTTGTTTCGTGTGGCTGCATTTTAAATCATGATGTTAGAACAGCTGTGAAAAAATGAAAATCCAGATGAAAATGAAAGCTCTGCCAAATTTCCACATACCACTCCATTAACTGAAAGCAGCTGGTCCCCACGTTTGAGGCCACCATGCCTTTCTGCCACTCCTCCAGGAATGATGCGAGAAATGTAAATAGGTGAATTTTGTTCCTTTCCTCCCATGACATTAAAGCCCAGGCCTTCCTCAGTCTTTGGCAGCTCCACCACTCGCGGGTGTGAATGGCCTTCGCTTGCAGCAAATGCAGCAACTGTTGCCTGCAAGAAAAAAATGATTGGTTTGCCTATTTAGAGGGAACAGTGATAGACACTTCATTGTTAATTTGCAGGAAGAACTCCTTATTGTGAAAACATTTCAGTATCTTACTCTGATATTTTCTGATTATCTGAAAATATTTTAGAATCATCAAGTTCTATGCCAATTTTTTTGAAATAAAGGAATAAACAGAGGAACAAAGAGTTTAGGTGACTTGTCAAAGATAATACAGACAGTTACCAGCAGAGCCAGAAGTAGGCAGAAGAAGCCTTACTCTGTGGTGGTGCACTCTTATGATCATTAGTGCATTTCCTCTGCCTTTTCACATGGAGAAAATTTATTCCTGTTGGATAAGATCTCTAATGTGTTCCTAGTTCAAATAAGGTGGATGAGCTGAATTGTTAACTCTCTGCTTTGCTTTCAGAGTTATGGAATTATTTATATCTTCAAATTATATTCTTAAAAGTTTAATTTATAATCTTCTTGAAATTTTGCAAACTAAGTAACTTCTGGAACAGGAATAGGAGGTTTTATTCTATAACTCCATCAAAACTTTTATTGAAAAATTAAATCTTAAGACAACAACAGATACATAAATCAATTAGAAAAATCTAGATTGTTTAACTTATTAAAGGGGGAAAGAAAAAAGTAATATACTGTAGAGCTTGCATCCAAGAAAATATTACATTTATACTTGATATTTCATGACAAGCATTTTCTTACTAATCAGTCATAAAAATCATTAAATAAACATTAAGAAAATATTTTATAGTTTTTAAAATGTGTTTTTAGTTCAAACTGCTGGAACAATTTTGCATTACACGAATATTTTTTAGCATCCTATAATGCTTATGCTTAATAGAAGCTAGTGGATGATGTGACATAATGGATCGTTCTCAATTACATGTTTTTGCACATGCAGAACTTGTCATCATGCATACATATTATGTCAGACATGAATGCACTAGGAGAATGAAATGCAGACAGCCCAGAAATAACCAGGAAATATTGCGATATTGAAACATTGCTCTGTAACCTGCTGTTCTATATGAGTAAGAAATGAGAATGGGAAACATTAATTGGACTTCTCCCCATTTACTAAATAACATAGCAATAATTTCTAGGTTTATCTGCAGTGTAAACAAATCAGGATTTCATATACACATTTCTCTGTATAGAACTAAAGATCTTACAAATTTACATTGATCATTAGCTTTCAATTATAAGGTTAAAATCAGAAAAAATGGCCTATAGGAAAGAAAGTCCTATTTAATACGGAAAATACGTTGTAATTTAGACTATATTAGGTTATTTGCTGCTATTATAGAGTTTGCTTTCCTAAAATACTCTTAAATCATTTTGTAACACACTCCCAACCTTCCTCTTCTGAAACAGCTCTAAGTCAAAATCTCCGAACATAAATATTTAATGCTAAGAGATCTTAGTTCCACTAGGACTTCAGGGAGTTTATGTTCACAGGAATGGGACCATAAAGAAGTCTCTCTAAAAAAGATTTATGGGTTTGCAAGTTATTTTGCATAAAATCTGCTATGCCACATAAAAGACAGTGTTTTGTGCAAAATGATAATGGGAAAAAGGAAGTCATGGTGGATCCCCTGGTTTAGAAGCAACTATTTTTGTGCATGTTATGAAAATACAGAGCATATTTCATACTGGCACACAGAATGGTTTCTTTCATGGTTCTGTGAATTCCCTTATCATTTCAGTAGCAGCAGTAACGTAGCTGTCATTGTCTTAGGATATAAAAAAGGCAGGTCCACACAGATAAAGACACTATATATTTTATTAAAACAAGCAATGTATCAGAAAAAAAAACAGGCTTACATTTAGCTGTGGAGTCAATAAAATGTTGATCAGGCTGTTTCTGCCACTGTTCATCCTTACCACTTGCTCAGTACCTACAGTTCCCTTTAGTTAAAAGGGGAATTTTGGTTGTTTAGTTTCTACCTCCCAAATAACTGTGTCCTCTCTGCATGAGATGTATGGGAAAACAGTCCATTGAAATATTGTTTGTTGCAGGTAGACTGCTACAGAAGAACCAGTAGATTTGCTTTTGCAAAGCAACTTTTCAAAAAGCATCATACTCCATAAAATCATTCTCTTTTCTTAAGCTACAGAAGCAGCATAAAGGTTGAAATTTTCCATTATGATTGTTACCTGGGAAGTAGCACTGGTTCTAGACTCTGGGCTGCCACTGATGTCTAAATTTTCTTACAGTGTACACACGAATACCTGAAACACACACGCGCACAGTCAATTACTAGATCACTTTGGTAACATGTATTTCAACAGCTGCACGTATCCTACCTTTGCAGTGGCCCTGGCTCGGAATTCGGGGCAGCCATTAACAGTTATGGTTTCATGCATGTATTGATACACCTAAAATGTTCATGAAAATAAAATGAAATTAATTATAGGAGCAAAACAAGGACTTTATATTAACCCAGACAGGAGAGTCCGTTTCCCTCATAGAATTAACTTTCGTTAATGCTGTATTCATGCAATCACATAGCCAAGTGTCTCCTGAACTTGAGCATGTTTAGGTTAACAGAGCATCAATCTGTGTTTCTTACAATATTTTCCAAACTTAACTTTACATCTTCCAACACAACTCCCTTTCATTCTCTAGCAAGTAGTTTCCTAAAACCAGAACAGTTAAGTTCTATGTTATCAAAAATTCATGTTTCCATGAATTGAATGACAGACTTGAATGCAAACAACCTGAACTGGCCTGAGTGGGGTGTCAGCCTCCAACAATGGCTTCTTTGGTCTCTGAACTTTCTTATAAACTAAAAGACTTAGGAAAGTGATGTTAAAAAATATATAAGCTGCTCAGCATACAGAAGAAGAATGCTGCTCAGCTGAAGAATGGAAACGAAAATAGTTCTGGAGAAAGGTCACAGTACTACCTTTCATCAGCCATAACTAGCAATAGTGAGAAGGGGTTGACAGTCTAGTAGGTCAGGTCAGACACAGCCAATGAGTAAGAATATCTTTTAAAAAGAAATTGTACATACACATAAATGACATAAAATCAACACTGCCAATATATATAACTGTCATTTTTTTCTGGTATACAGTTTTGGCCCACTTTCCTTGGTCCTTAATTCTGCCTTTTAAACCTCTCCAGTAAAGAGAAAGGAAAAGGCTTTGTCTTACATTGCCTTTGTTCTCTAGATTTGTCACACTCTTAGAAGAAAAATGACAACCAAAGCATTGACACTAGCCATTTATTTCGAAAGCAAACCAAAAAAATAGAAGTATTTATATATAACATACAGGAAGGGTTTTGGAAGACAAAGGTGAATGCAAACAAACCAAACCTTTTCTTTAACTTTCTTCTAAAACCAGCAAACTTAAAAAAAAGAGTTCCTACATGTCACTGATTTACTGTGGGCATTTTCATGACCCACTTCATCAGAAATTTTGTCGTTTCAGGTGCTTTATGTCTCAGGCTGCACTCCTTGTCAAAGAGAACCTTTGCTGTTAAAGTATTTCAGTTTTTGCAGCAATCTCCTTAGATTTCTCGAGGAGTGCAGATTCAAATGTGCTTTCAAAATATATTTACCTTTCACTCATTTGCTGATGCTTAACCGAAGTGCCAAACTTTTCTCTTTGGTAATGTAAATGTTACTTTGGCGGAGAAGTACTTAACTGACCTACAAACAAAGGCTTGTCCCATTGATAGACAAAAGTTCCCCATGCCCCTGTCCTGGTGACTTGTTATGCAGTACCACAATGATGCATCTCTCCCCTCTAAGCATGTTAATATGAAACTTAACACACGACAAGCACCTAAACAGAATAAAGGTGCAAACATCTAAGCAGAATTAAGATCTGTGGCTCATTTCTGACTTCAGTGGACAGACAAGCACTCTTAAGTAGCAAAATGTTTGGGGATGACTGATCCCCAAACCCTTTTTCTTGGGGTATCATACATAAGGAAAAGGCAAAAAAGGAAAGGAGATAACAAAACATGATACATTTCAGAGATATAAAACATGACAAACACTTCCACAATATAGCAAAAGATTGTTTGTCTTGACTATTGTCAGCACACACGTCATTCTGGGACTGAGTTGAAAAAAACCTGGGCCAATTAAGAAAATGAGACAAAGGGAGCATGCTGAAAATCCTCCTGCTTTCTCCATTTGAAATGAAATCTTGCTTCCATTGGGAGCATGGACACTGATCACAGCAGGAACCAGGATTTTCCCCTTATTTGTAAACATTTGGGAAAAGAAAGCTCTTTTATAGTCTCTAAAGGATTTCTGGTCTCTTATTCCAGTTTTAGTACTGGATGATACCATTATAAATATGTGTTGAGCCTACATACTCAGCATTATACTCCACAGATCAGTTCAGTGTTTATTTTATTATGTTGTAGGACATATTATTACATAAGAAGTATTACTACATTATATAAGAGTACTGTGTAATTGCAGTAATGAATCATTACATATTTGTTTCTTCAAAACTCATAGTGTACTGAACCACTGATAATGCTGTATTTTCTTCAGGTTCCCCTTCATCTTAAAACATGACAGCAGATTCTACTTATTGTTTTTGCTTGCACAGCTTTAAATGCTGTGGCTTGCTAAAATGTCTACAGGCATGTATTTGAATATTGAACTATGATGACATTAAATAACTTTGAAAAAAGGTCACAGTATTTCATATAGAGGAACAGTTACTAAAATGTTCTTTAAAATATTCATGAGTAAGGTTAATTATCACAAATGTGAGCTGATAATGATACACTTGTGTCATTGTTTGTTAGGTTTGAAGTCATATAACTTCCTGTTGACTGCATCCTACCAGTATCTAGCTGGTAAACTTTTTAATATGCACTATACTGGTAACTAACTTGTATACTGGTGAAAAAAACAGACTCATCACTGTGTGATTAAATTAGTAAGATAAAAAATAATCCAGCAGCTCAAAAACTTCTGTAAAAATATGATTATATGATCAATATTGTCATAT
The DNA here is from genome assembly GCF_021018805.1 of Prinia subflava. Taxonomy (NCBI): domain Eukaryota; kingdom Metazoa; phylum Chordata; class Aves; order Passeriformes; family Cisticolidae; genus Prinia; species Prinia subflava. Next base: position 34,264,148 of record NC_086250.1, on the reverse strand, counting down.
AATCCTAGTGTCATATAAATGCTAACAGATTTAAAATATTATGCAAAGAATTATTAGTGATCATGGTATCTAGAGTACAGTTCTTACAAAAAGAGTCCTGCATGTCAGATCTCACTGTCTATAAGCAACAGATGCAACCAGTCTTGAATATTTGCATGAGGCATTTGTAAATCTAATTATCCTATTTGACTGTTAAGTAATACTTAATGTAATTTGAGTTTAAGAATGATAAAACATATACACCCACATAACTTTCTTATTACTAAGTCAGTTTGACAACCAAACACAGATTAATCATACCTGTTCCACCAAACCCCTTAAACTCTTTGTAGGGTTCATTTTAATCAGGGCTTGCCTTTGCAATGCACAGAAGTCCATAAACAAACACTGTTTGTTTTCCTGTAGCCACACTAAGCCCTTTATCTATGCTGTTCTCAGCACCACCTTAGCCATGATTTTAGCACAACAAATCCATTCTGCCCCCTCTTCTATTTACACAGAACACATAAACTGAAAATATCTTTGTTCTCAAACTGAGTAAAGTAGAATTTAAATCCTCCTGGTATGGAATACAGCTTCTTGTTCAATTCACTATATGTGACAAGTAATTGAAATGGATTTTAAAAAATCTTTTCTTTCAATTCCTACTATTATCTGTACATGTGATTATATTTTTAACATATAGCAATTCTCCTGAATCTAATGATACCATTCTTAAGAGTCCTGTATAAGATCTACTGTAGATTTCTTTACTTAAACAAAGTATCAGTCAGTATAGAAAAAGACAAAAGCACAGATTTTAATTTAAAGCACTTGAAATTCTCCCCTCTAGGATGTTTACTAAAGAAATATTTTAAAACAGTGACCTTTGTCGACTCTGATACATGAATCATTTTTAAAGACATCATTGTATAGTATGATTGAGCTGAAGAAAGAAAATTAACATACCACAGAATCACAGACTGGTTGAGGATGGAAGTGACTCTAGAGGTCCAACCACCTTGCTCAAGCAGGGCCACCTAGATCCAGTTGCCCAGTACAGTAACCAGGTGGTTACTATATATTACTAACTTGAAAAAGAACATACCTATTTTTGTATGTACAGCTATGTATATTTTTTGAGTGTCTGTAAGACTACATGGGTGTTTAGTATTTATTTATTTAGTATTATTTTATTTACTGAAGGATTCCATACACAGTCTGATGGTCTAGTGCCTAGGGAAAAGAGCTTCCACAATTCATTAGTAATAGAGATTAAATTACAGGTGAAATGTCAATGTTTCAAGACACAAACCTGCAGCTGGAAGGTAAACGGTAATGTTTCAGATCATTTCTCCCCCCCAGTGATTTCTACCAAAACTGTGAGCGTCCGTGTGCTGAATGTTCATTGGGTAAAGGCGTGCTGCAGAGAGGGGTTTGTTCACACAGATCTCATTTGTGCTGTGGAGCAAGACGTACTCGGCTTTGTTTTCTCTTTCCTGTGGAGCACAGAATACAACACTCCCACCAAGCAATACTCCTGAAAGCACAAATACAGACCTCAGACTTTTTTCAGCTTCTGCAGGTAGTCTCCTCAGACATAACCTAAAGTTATTCTCCCACAGTACTCAAAGATTACAAAAAGAGTGAGGGAGGTAAATTACAGCTAGAAAATTTGAACTTGGAGGTGAATCCTCCTTGTACTGTGTCAGCTCTCACAGGCACAGAGAAATGCACATTTTATTACCTCTCCCAGCAGGAGCTGTAGTGAGTCAGATGCAGCAGGTATTATTGTTACGATGATGGGCCTCATCCCCACGCATTCAGCTGGGAGGCAGAGCAGCTGGTTTAAGATTACTGAGTGCAGGAAGGGGAACAGCCTTACAGGTACTTTAGGAGCTAGCTGCTTACCAAAAATTACTCCATAAGGACACATAACAAAGCAGCAAGTTATTTAGGGCTCGGCTATTTAAATCAACGCAAAGCTGTAGAAGGTCCAGGAAAAACAGTGCACGTAGCAGCCTGTTTTGTAAAGGTGTCTAGAAGCATATTCTGTTTACAACCTGAATGATGCAGCATCTTTTCTGATGAATTCTCTAAGACAGAATTTAATTATATAATTTTATTCCATTAACTTCTGTAATAGGTATTTAATGATTCATCCCCTGATGAAACAGGGGGATGTACCTACATCTGTACCTACGATAATGATGCTCAACTTTAGGACAAGCTGATCTGAACACCAGAAGGGCAGAGATATGAGACAGAAGTCATTTTACAGCAATGAATAGGTGCTTAGAAACCCCCATAAACACAATCCATGACAGAGTACATTTCAATTCAGACCTGTAATGTAGCAAGCCCAGATACAGTTTTCTGAAATTTCTAAGTGGGGAAGTAACCAAAATGTTAGGGGTTTCTTAGCATGAGATGATACATGTGGGTAGTAATAATTAGCTGTGTTTCCACAGTGTCTGCAGTAAGATAATAATAAAAAGACATACAATACTTCCTTCAAGAAGTCACAACCTAAGTAAGTGACTTAGGTAAATCATAGGTAAGCAGGTAAAAGGGTGAAACGAAGAAAAATCCCTGCAAAAACACTGATAAATGATGTTTTAAATATATATTGGCATCATCTGGGTTTAGCTCTTTTGCCATATTTTTTGTTGCTTCAAGTGTAGAAAAATATTTTGTATCTATTTTTGGAAGAAGACTTTCAAGGAAGAGAAGACAAGAGCCTGACTGACAGTACAGAGGGGAGAGTTAGCATGAGAATAACCAGAGCAAGGAGGACATAATTGGTTTCACTGTGCTTCTGTAGTCATGTCAACGGAACAGTGTACATGTGTGCATCCTTGCAGAACTGATGCTAAGCTATAAAAGAGAGATTGTTATTTACTTACACCTCAGTACTATGCATCTGCTGTCAACGAGCTGAATCCCTGTCCTCCTAATTGCCTTCATATGTTGGAAAGGATGATAAATATTTTTCCCTTCTAAGATGTCAAGCAAAAAGAAGTATCCTCATCAGTCTTTTATCATGGTGAGAACAGCATGCTTTATTCAGCTAGTTGCTGGCCTCTCTTCTCTCCTCCTCTCCAAATCTGGAGCTGACTCCCAGGACTTCAGTCTCCTCCTGCTCTGAGACCCACACTTCACTTCGTTTGGTGTGCATGAACCAGTCCTTTGGGGCAGGCCAGGAGAATGCCCAATCTTCTGACTGGGACAAGTTACAGAGCAAAGGTGCACTGGAGAGCTGCACACCCTTCCACTGTGATGCCTTTGAATCCCTTGTTTCTGAGAACAAATGCCACCTGCAGCACAAATTATTTGTGTCTCTCCCACTCTACTTTGTCTTCATGATTTTTGACTCTTTCACATCCTGTTCGGCCTTTTTCTTTACCCATAACCTCTTGTCTATATTTTCCATTCTTAATCCAACATATTTATGTCTGTGGAAAGGAATGCATTGGTTTGTATGCCTGGACAGACTCCCCTTGAGCTGTGCTTCAGCACTCAATTCAGATCATGCTGGATCACATCAGTGAGCAAGGACATCTTAAATGCTACAAAGATCAGAAGGGACTCTGGTAATCTCTTGTACAGCATAAACCATGGAATCTTACTTATGTAGAGGATCTTCCCTGTGTAGAAATCTTACCTATTTTATACCAATTGCCATTTTTGCTTGAACTATAGACTTTTCAGAATTCAATCAAAATCTCTGCCTTTTATGGTAGGTTTTCTGAATTTTCAAACAGTATCTGCTTTTCTACAAAATTACGTACAAATAGATCTAATCATCCATCTAAGATGACACTTGGACAGATGATGACATTAAAAAAAGAAAACATGTCAGACACAACAACAATGGTGCATATTAGCAGCATGGAGGTATGCAGCTGACCCAACCACATTTCCTCTTCCATAATTCCTCTTTGTTAATTCCTCTTTCATAGTGACTTTTTACATCTGAAATTTTACTCAAGCTGAAAACCAAAGCAGTGGAGCACTTCCATTCAGCCATAAACCTGTGGCAGCTCAATGAAAGTGGAAAATATCTAGCAATGGTGTGTAAAGTTTTGTATATCTTGAATATCAGATGGAATTTCTGGTTTTATGCCTGTGTTCTGCTTTTTAAAAACCATCTCATGTGATAAGCATATCTACATCTTTAAGAGCATGTTTTCTCCAGAATTATATATATGCAGAACTACCGCCTTTTGTTAAGATACTGTACTAAACACTGTCATACACCATAGTCCAGAAGACAATAGTTCCAGAGGGTAGTTGAAAGCAGGGTGATTGCCTTCTCTTTCAATCTAGTTGACTCAAAAAATATTAACCTTGTGTTAATAGCTACTTTTATTTTTGGAAGTTAATCTAAAAAATGGGGGAAGAGACCATTCTGAATGACTGAAAAGCAAGAGAATTTGAGAACTATCTAAATAGCAGTGCTTGTGAGGGACAGACCCCCACAAAACCACTGCTTGTGGAAGAATGCCATGGATGCAACATATACACATTAGAACTTCAAGTTTACAATAAACTTAGATTCTTTTAAACAAGATTGTTTTAGCAAATGAATCACAAAAGCCCATTTTGTTATAGGACTATGACAGGTGTTTGAGTAATCCCAACAGAAGCAGACTTAGGCAATGTTACACCCAAGGTCCCAGTATATATAATGTACATAACCTTCAGTCTGCCCCTGAGAGCAAGCTGATGAAAGTTCTTTCATCAATTTCACCAGGACAAGTCAATAGATACCTGTGAGTACAGGGAGGTTGAAATGGCTGAAAAGTACCTTTGAGAGGAAGGCGTGAGATACATTATTGTTCTCACTGGAAGAACCAACATGTCTGTATTATGTAAGTTCTTGCCTGCAGCTACTGAATTTCGACAACTGAATTTGAAAAAGCTGCTTTATGACAACTAGTCTCTATTAATGAGCTATTTATATCAGACAGAATGTGGTCATTCAAGGTTGCTGGCATTCTGAATATTTTTACACTATAAGCTCTCATTAGCCTTTGAGCAGTTACATGTTTGCATTGGGAAAACCACTCGTGTCTATTTTCAAAACCAAACTTTGTTTCATTTTTGCAACTGTTGCAGCAATGCCTTTCCATAAAGTAACACTGCATGGATGTTGCCACATGATGCCATAGGGATGCTAACCCATTAAAAAGCACAAACCTGTAAATGAAATGCAGTCTTGTTTAAAAACTTGAGGAGATAGTTTTAATTTCAGATCACATGGAAGAAGTATTATGAATGTTGGCTTTAGGATTTTCATTGAGGATATTTTATTTAAATGTTTCCCCCTTTAGGGGATGGGGGTTATGGAGGAAACTAGGTCAGTTCTACTGAAGTGAAAAAACTGATCTGAATACTGATGCATTATTAAGCTGTCCTTAGGCACTAGAAAAAAAAAACCAACAAACCAGCAAACAGCACGGGACTGAGACATGAGACATTGTTAAAACAAATTAATCACTGCAAAGGTATAATATTTTAATTTAGGGTGAAATACTCTATGAAGGCTCAAGTAAAGTGGAACTTCTTTTTTTTTTTTTTTTTTTTTTTTTTTTTTTTTTTTTTTTTTTTTTTTTGGTGTAGAAAATGGTGGTATGCACTCTGCTCTGCCAGTATCTGTGGTGGTGTCAGTAAGCTAAGCCAAGTTTTGGTCCCTGAGCTCTTGCCATATGATGCTGCCTCTGTCCAAGAAACAACCCAACAGGGTTTACAGGCTGGGGCCAGAATCTCTTTCCTCCCTCATGTGTGAGCAGAAGTATGTAGCAGATGTCGAAAACGCACACTGTCACATCCTCTGCATATATTGGGTGAGTCAATTGAAACACGCCTGGTACTGCTGTTAGGACACACAAGACCTGTGTGCCCCCTCTTCCTTCCAGTGTCAATTCTGTCTGGAGTCATTGCTGACATTCTGAAATCAATAGGAAGTTGCTTAACACCCTTTAAAGAATGAGGCAAAATAGACTTTGATTTGCAAGTAAAAAGTACTTACATGAGGAACAAGAAAAATATAATTGGATCATTTCGTTTATTTCCTATCTCTTACACACTGTTCTATATTCTGCTCTAGGTCAATGGGAACTATGATCTGCCATCTTTAAAACAGTGCTATAGGTGCTGCAGAAACTGTATCCCTTGTAATCACTTAGCCTTAGCAAAATACAGTTCTAAAAGTCCCTATTGCTGCTTCTACTGAAATATACCAGGATAAAAAGAAATATCAACATGTGTGATTAGTTGATTCCTCCAAGACCACTTGGAACTCATAGCTGATAATTTAAAACTCTCTCTTAGACCTCACTGCCAGTTACTTTTGAGTTCAAAAATACACCAAGCATTAATAAACACTAATTTCCTCCACTTTATCAGTAAATCTGTATATGCTGTTGAAGCTGACATTTGCAACAGCCATATTCCAAACTTTAACAGATTTGTCAAAACCTTGCCAAAATGAGCACCTGGATGAAACATGACATCATCATGCAAGCTCATCTCAAATGTTCCTATCAAGCTGAGAAGGCAGGGAAAAGGAAGGAAACTACTGATGCTCCTTGTTTTAAATGCCAACAAAAATATAGCTAAAATAGAGTTTTAAGAGTTTTGCAATTTCTTTTCTTTTCTGAAGGCACAATTTAAAAAATGGAGATTGAGCAGCATTTCTCAAGAGGCCCAACTCTGACATCAGTTAAGTGGCAGCAGAGGGATACTGAGGCTCCATCAAGGCAAAAAATGGTGCAGTGGCTTCCAACAACTGGTCACTTATTAATATTACTCAGTAGTTAACCTTGCTGCTGATTTCTCTCAAGAGGAAGAAGCAGGCTTGAGACAAACTGCAGAAGAGGCTATTCTGTTTATTCTGAAGAGTTTTATGTGATCAAATAGGATACTGCAACAATAAACTAAAATAATGTGAGCAAACAAAAAAGATGCTGAGATGCACCACACACATTCCACTGGAGTCACCCTCTGCAGCACATACAAACTGCAGCTGTGTGACAACAGGAGAGTATCACCTGAGCACCACTCAGACAGTTTTAGTAAATATGATGCAGCCACCCAGATAAACGGTAAGATGAACAAGATAATGTGGTTGTTTTGATTCTGTACATCTCAGGACTCTTGAAGTGCTATAGTATTTGTCTGTTGTGAAAGGCAGTTACACAAGCAGAGCATAAGTAAGTTAGATATATAGCCATCAGCCAACTCTAAAGATTGATCTTTAATCAAAACCAGCGGGAGAAAGCACCCATTAAAGACCAATGATACAGGCTGGGGTACTCTGTCTGTGAAATCTATGTATTTAGCTCTAGGCAGCTAACAAAAAAGTGACAACAGCAGCTGTTTTAAATCTCCTGCAGTGAAGTCATGAAAGTAGTAGGGACTTAGTAATTGCACAGAAACTAAATAATGCTTTCTCTCAGATAATGCTTGGGCAGCTTGGAAAATTCATATAATTGCCATTAATGAAGGCCATCTGCTGAGTTACAAGGTAATAATTTCCAAGAGTTATGCCATCCAGGGCTTGCGAGCAACCAAGTAATGCTTCAATCAGTTATGGTAAAGTGGCAAATGAAACGTCATTGTTTTTCAAAATTGGAGTAATTTCTGATTACATTCATCCTAAAAGATAGCATATATTTTAACATAGTAACATAGTAGGGTAAGAATTAAAAAATGAAAAAAGTTCTGTGTTTACTGCTTAAGCTTACTTAAGCTTTTCTGCCAAATTTCTTCAATGCCTAATCCAGCATGGTGACAAGACAGAGCAGACAGCTCAAGTTTAGAAATCTCATTTTTTATTATCTAACTAGCATACATTACAAATCCTTTTCTCAACTCATCATTATGAGTACAGTACCTGCAACCAGGAGGCAGAAGACAAAATCCTGTAAAACATGAATACATTACTACTGTGCCATACCATCATATTTGAGTCAAGCTAAGTAATGTCGTTTTCTGTCAGTGATGGAAGAACTTATTTAGTGGAAACTTATATCATTATTTTATGCGGCTTTTCATTGCTAGGACAGTGGAAATGAAAAAGGGATGGAAAGGTACAGTAGAAGATTCTTGCAAATCTACAAATTCTTGCAAATTCTTGCAAATGCTACACAGCCCCAGAATTCAGATAAACTGAATGGCTTGGCTGACACTATAATCTACTCCAATATCTAAAAAAAGATAAAATAACAAAACTTTACAATTAGCATCCAGAAATGCACATTTTATTGGAAAGTTACAAATAAATCAATGCATAAACGTGCAAAAAAACCGAATGAAATTGGTCAATTTGCACAATTCTGTATTTGCTACTGCATGAATCCTACTACTAAACTAATGGTGCAGTGATACTGAATAAGCTATCAGGAACACCAGGCCAAGTTATAACAAGGTATCAGATTAGCCTAAGGAGAACTCTGCTTCCCAGCCAGTCTAATGAGGCATCATACTAATACAACCACACCGCTTTTTGTGACCTGAGGTACAAATCTGAGCTGATAAATCTCCATCACTTTGCTCCTATGTGTTGTCCTATTGCCCTTTTGTTTACTAATTGCCTTATTAGTAAGTCTGACATATCACTTCTGCTCAATCTGACCAACAGTTCGGTTTGCACGGGTAAACGTTGACAGCAGGGGATCTTTAGATGTCAGGCTGCCTACTGAGCTTTAATCACAGTTCTGTGCTGTGAATTATAGCAGTAAGTCTTCTCAATAATTTTTTTTTTCAAGCTTGCATCTTATAATTTGAAAACTTCAAAAGCTGGGCGTGCCCTGTGGAGACGACAGACAGACCAGAATCATATTTCTCCTCCTGTAACAAATATGCAGCTTCCAGCAGAAAAACAAAAAGCATTAACACAGGACAGAATTTGGATTCTGGGGCTTACCTTGGTACCAACTGAGAGAATTTGGCCTGGTGCATCTCTATTTTTATAAGGACTCATGAGACAGAAAACAATGAAATTCTGCTTTCAGAGACTAAGTCTGGGATGTGGAGGAACAGCATTATATTGCAAACTGAACAAATTTTAAGATTCTTGAAACACAATGAAAACAGGTATTTAAATGACTCCTACATTAAAATCTTAAATTAATAATTGAATAAAAGAATTAATGAGAATTTTTGCCTGAGTCCAGCTAATACCCAGATTGTTATATTCAGTACAGCCCTGTAACAATGGAGTACACCAACACACTGGTACATCTGAAGTGAATGAACATCTAAGGGTTCCAGACAGCCTTCTGCTGTCTTCTGGTGGTACTGTGCTTGTCACTATACTGTGACACACATGTATCACAGTATAGTGATAAGCACAGTACTACCAGATTCAGTATTCACCACCCAGCAGCCTCCTTCTGGTCCCTCAATATTTGCAAAGACATTTATCAGGGTTAATAATGGAAAGTGTGGGTGGGCATCTTGAGGAAATGGCCAGATAAAAACACATTGCACATCAGCAGCACTGGAATTCTGGGTGTTCAGACTGCTAAGGCATGGAAATGAAAATTATTAATTTAAGGAAATCATTCCAATATACTGACTAGGCTTATTAAACTTTTCTACCTAATATATAATGAAATTGTGATTTTAATACTATACAACATAAGCAAATACATCTCTAAAGCAACTAGGGAGTGTCAAGACGTCATAAAAAATGTGAGTCAGTGTTCTGCTACTGCCATTTTTATGCCTGTAAGTTGACAGGAGTCTTTAAATGTCCAGGATGCTCTGTCTATATTTGATAGCAAGCTTAAAAAATTTTAAACTACTGAGGTGAGAACTGAACTATTTTCAAAGACAACATGCTTTCTTAATGTCTAATTTCATACAAGATGTACAAGATTATAGTACTTTGTCTAGATTGCTCCTCCTTTGTCAGTGACTGAATCCTACAGAATTGCTCTTCTGTGATGACGTGATATTTTGGAGGGAGTCATAACAATATAAAATAATGGTTACTTTTTTGTGTATGGTTGCCACATCACATTTTTATCTGATTAATTTGGCATTGATTTATAGCTATTTTCTAGTCAGATCTTATTTCAAATAATATCGCCACAGAAAAACTTTAGATTTAACCTTGAAATGGAAAATTGAGTAGCAAAGGCAAGCTGGGAGAAAAATGAAATACACCTGAATATTACATATTTAACACACAGAAATGGAAATCACCAGGAGATGCAAGTGTTTATCAAACTGTTTTGTTATCCTCCTGGTGCTTGACCACCAATTATCAATGTTAGGAGTAAATTAAATTCACATAAACTATTAAGGCATGTCACATTTTCTTGTTGATGTTCCACTGTGTTTTGCTCAGCTTTTTATTCTATCACTTGTGCCTACAGGTCTTTAGGGTTTCTTGCCAGACCAGACCTTATCTTACAGTTCTTACAACTTCCTTTTGCTGACCTGTAACACTTCAAGTAACTTTATTGATTAGGTTGTCTAATTTTATGTTGCATATGAATATAACTTCTCAGTAACTCAATTATGCATTCACTTTCACAGCGCTTCATTTATTCCAGTAACCCCCTGGAAATCAGATGAATATAGCAACAGCTTTAAATAAACAGCAAAATCATTTAGAAGGATAAAGGACTTAAAGGTGTAATGGACAAGATTTGTGCAAGTTTTATCAGATGACAAAGCTATAGAAGGCTAATTAATCTTCATGTAGCTAGGGAGCTTATAAAATAAGAAATTTTAAAACACTTTTTTTTTTTTTTTCCCCCAAACTGACTTTTAGTGTGATCAGACTTTGGTTAACTTGTTTTCTGGTCTAGGGGTATTCAGGTGAAAAGGAAATATTGAGGCCATTATACACTTCAATTATTTCCATTATTTTCAGAGCTAATCCATATTCCTGCCTAGTGCCAGACAGAATATTTCAGTTGGTGGTGCTTATATTTAGCTAAGTGAGAACCATTAATCACCATTTCCTAACATAGCATCCTTGAAAAATGCTAAAGTACTTCTATTTAAATTTCATTCACTCAGTCACTTTAAAAAAATTATTTCTATGGAATATTAGTTTAGGGATTTGAAATTTGATTTGCTAAATAGACCCCCATAAATACAATTAATTACAGCCATTAGGTAAATTCCTACACATTAGATTGAAATGTATGTCATCTAATAACATATCTCATACTTTTAAAGGCTGATGGGTCATAAAAGTAACCTCCTGCTTCTGTAGTTAAAGAATTCCTACTTGTAGAAGGGACAAGTCACATTTAGTTAGTACAGTGCATATTATGTTTCATCTTTGATCCTTTCACCTACACTCAGCCCAATGCTGAGTTTCTCTGGGACTTATTTTACCAACCAAACTGACTGGACAGTTAAGTTTCCATAATTTCATAGACTGGAAAATGAAAATTTTTATTTTCCAAAATTCTTCCATTATGGTGTTTATAGGACCACAAAAGTCAGCCTTGATCTCTTTTACTAGATTTTCTGATGAAAGAAAATAAGGCTCAGACAGTGCACTATAGAATGAACACAGCACACTGCAGATCTGAATATCTGCATATATATAAAAAGCAGTCTCTTTCAGAATTTGCATACTAACACAAAGCCTACCTCCTCATGCCATTTTGATTACTCCTACCTACAGCTCACACCCGATCTGCTTCACTCCCACTTTTCTCATTATTTCCAAATGAATACAGTGCATTCGCTAGTAATGTCAACAACTTTTCTCCTCTAGTCTGTGTAGGTGGTAATAAAGAAAATTAAAATCTAGTCACCACACTCTCACATCCTGCACTAAAATAAACAATTGGAGAGAGCATTTGTAGAGAAATTTCTGTCTAGCCTTAGCTAGACAAAGTTCAAACACACTCAGAAAAAATCTGTGCCGTTCAATAAACCCCAGTGTACATGAAGGGCATAAAAGAAGGGCGTCCCTGATTAATGACACAGCACAGCTCAGATAGCCTCCCAGCCCCTGTTGCAGTGCTTGGAGATGGCTAACAATGTAAAGAGACCAATATATTCCATAATTTTCAATTTTTTTTTAATATAAAAGCAATTATTTTCTAAGTTTTTCAACAGCTCTTCAGCTGGTAGAAAGAAAGAGGGTTACAGTCTAAATATTTGCCACAGACTTAATGTAACTCAAAAGAAGTCTCATGTTGAACAACCTTAAGTACTCACAATGTACATATGTCAATCCTCCCACTATTCCTAAATGAAAAGATTTATTATTGGGCCTTTTATATTTGAAGATTTTTTTCTAAAACAAGATTTACACACATAGAAGTGAATGGTACAAATTTTTGGGGTGTAGAAATTTTGTTCTGTGCTAGTGATATATTAGCAGGATAGGTTATATATATACTTAATAAGAAATACTTTTTTTTGTTTCTGAAGTTGGTAGAATTGTTTTTCATCATCTCTCAATTCTTTCGTAACAACTAGTTCCAGTCACGTGCAGGTTGTCTTTACACAATACTCTGTAAAGTCTTTTTGTGCCACTGAGATGATTTTGTCAAGATCTACTTTCAGATTCATTGAACTGAGAATGCATTTTTCTAAGCCAACTTCCTAGTTCTTAAATTTTGTGTTTGCTTCTGCTAAAACTGTTTTCCAGAGACAATATAAATTTGCTAAGATTTCATTGACGATGCTTCAAAAATTCAAAGCTACTTTTAACAAATAGAGTACCAGGCTCTGCTGTCTGAAGAAAACCCCAAACAATCCCACAACTTTTCTATGCCCTGTGGTTACTTAAAGAAACATTTAGTTTGGTTAAATGAAAGGACTAGTCAGAATATCAGCTTTTAAGGGCACACAGTGCCATTATTTCTTGTCAGGGAACACTATATATTATTTATTGTCAGAGAACACTACTCCCTTTAAAAAGACTTGAAAACTGCAATTTAATTAGGTGGAAGCCTCTCCCTGATTGTCACATTGAAGATTATATTCCATAAAACAAAGAGTGCATTCCATTTTGCTTATTAAACTAATGTCTGTCCATCTCTTTTTTCCTTTCAGCCACTCAGCAGTCCACTCAATCAATCTGCTGCTGTTGCCTAGTTATCGGGAGCTCAATTTTGCTACCATTGAGGGAACATTAGATTCCCCATTGATTTGAGCAATGGAGGACTGGTTCCAGGCAGAGACAGATAAACAGAAGTTCTTACAGGTTTTCTCCTAAAAAGATGTTGCCTTCATTAGGGCCTTTATGTTGTATTAAATCATGTTCTCTTTTAATAAACTCCCAAGAGAAGTGTTTGTCATTTAACTGCTTGTATCCATGTAGAAGTGTGGTGCATCTTCTCTAGCTTGACTGGAAGAAAACAGTTATTATTTATCTACTGCTAGGCAGAGTTTAGGAAGAAAGGCCCTGACCACAGCTGGTAGTGGAATGATTGCAGTTCTTAGCACTATGACAAGCATTTCTGACATGAGGAGCAAAGCCCACTGGGACCACTGACTTCCAAGCTAAGATTCCTGTCAGCTCAGTTAACTTCAGCCTTGCCCCTTTTGGTCATCACTGCATTCTGATTTTATCATCACCTGAGCTCAAAGGAGAGACATTCAAGTTTGCACTGACCCAAACTGGTATGAGCCCATATCCCAGCACAGTGCTCTACAGGTTACCTCAAACAATGTGAGCAGCATACTAAAGTACTAATTATTCACCCTTTCCCCTCAGGAAAGCTAATTGCTTCAGCCTCAATGTCTTGCTGACCCAACTGTTTTGTGTCTGCTTTTCAGTAACTTCAATGTTCTGCACATTAGCAGGTAGCTACAGACACATCTCACATCCATCATCCTTTACACAAGGTAGCACTGAAAGGCAAATACACTTTTCTTTACAGGTGAGGAATGTTAGTCTAAGAAATAACTATAAATCTCAAATTCATACCTCTCTGATAGCTGTACAAAACTCACTCTGCAGCACCTTCTTTAGAGACTGTAGCTTGTGTACTGGTACTTCTCCAGATTCCTGCAGTTTCTCCAATAACTCAATTGCTCTTGCAACATCTGAGTGGGGAAAACAAAAGGGATATGGATCAGTATAAACAGTGACTAATAAAGGACTAAAAAGGGCACACTGACTGTCATTTTAACTTTAAAATCAGCTTTACCAAGACATACTGTATTAGTCTTGTGTCATACCAGACTTTGCTAGGCAACAACACTGCTGTGCTGTCCCAACGAACAGACAAACCATGCATTCACACGTACAACAGACAGAGAGAGGTTCAGTCTTAGTAGGAAATATTCTTTGCAACAAAGGTACAAGTTCAAAGTGACTAATCTGTATTAAACTGAAATATTTCTTACTTTCTGCAGAAGAGAAAGTGGCACAGGAAAAACATAGGGTTTACTTTCAGAAAATCTGAAAAAATGAAGCTGTGTCTTTAAGCACCCTCAGGATGACAATGACCAAGAAAAAATGCTTGATCTTTGCTTCTTATAAATGTAAATATCAACCAATAAAAGTTTTCTAGAGGCAGGTAAAGTCTTCTTTGGAAGAATGAGAAGTCTACTAGAGAAGAGTAAAGGTAAGGTTCTTGTCTAGGTCTCCAAAGACTTGGTCTACTACACAAAACCAGTATGACCCGTAGAAATACATGAAGAAATACATGAAACACTATTTTTGGTGGCCTGACTTCTCCTTAAGCACCTATGTATTGTCAAGAGAAAGATCAAAGTGTCTTTGAGAGCAGTCCAGTGGGCTCAAGCCATATTGAGTGGTGAGTGGGATTCTGGTCTGGCTGAACAGTACCAGTACCTTCAATCAAATTCTTTCTCTTTAACACTAGTTCCTCATTTACACAGCTATTAATAAAATACATCAAAAAAAGCCCAAACCAACCCATAAGATGCCCAACAAGCCTTTATTACTGGGGACACAGAAGCACAAGGAACAGTGGCTGGTCTTATGGAGAGTGGCATAGTCAAGCAAGAGACACACTGTCTTACATTAGCAGTGAACTGAGCAAAACATATCCTGGTCAGTCTTAAGGATGAAAGCTCAGACGGAGGGGATTTTCTCCTCTGCCACTTAATGGCTGCCTTCCAGCTTTTCCTTTAAGTTTCCTGGTAGAGTTGAACCTGGCAATGCTGCCATCTTGACTGTGTGGCCATTTTCACGTCTTCTCGTGTCTTTTGCACAGCCACCAGAGCCACTACTGGCTAGTAACACCACTCTGCTAAACATAGGTCTGTATTCCAGTGAAGAAATTAATGGGTAGCACTAAATGATAAAACAGTATTTGAGGTATTTTAATTCTGTGTTTTACGTGGAGAAAAAAAACCCCAACCTCTCCCTTCAACCACACAACTCCAGAACTACTACAATGTCTAGAAGCAACCTTATATAATTCTCCTTTCCAATGACAAAGATCATACTGTTTGTGACTGGGAGATTATGCTAATTGAAACAGCTCTACAATACTTGGCTTGTAACTGAGCTACACTGACCAGATGTCTGATGCAACAAAGATATGACAAATCTCTTGGAAATAAAAAAAGACATGACAGTGGATAAGCTGCAATAGGAAAAAAAATCATCATAATATATTTGTGTTTATAAGAAAATCATTGTTATCCACTGCATCAATGTTAGGAAAAAGAGAAGACATCTCAAAAAAATTACAATTTAATTAAAAGAGGCTGGCAACTAGTCAGCATGGTAGTTTCTGCCTTAGTAGACTAAAAAATACCTAAACAATTCTCAAACATTTTTAGAGGCATCTGCCAAAAGACAGTTCAAATCATGAGAGGAAGCACATCAGAAAGCAGAATGTTTCAGGAGGATGGTTCCACTTAGTGGGCTGTAGCTTGCATGGCAGAACAGTCTTGGAGCTCATAAACTTTCAGATGAATCTAACCTGACCCTGAATTCAACAATTGCACCTGAGCTTTTTCTCCAAGCAGTGCTTCAGCTGCTACTGGGCACCCAGGCCACGTTACCAGATCACAGCTGTATCAGGCAAGATCCTTCTGAAATGGAAGTGATGGTCAGAAAGCTAAAAGGAGATCTGGTATAATAAGGCCATGGAAATCAAGAAAAAATTAGATTCTAGAGAGAAGAAAATGACTGATAAGAGCTAATACATCAAAGACAATGGTTTTAGGATTTAAGGACTGGTAAATACACTTTTAGCAAGAATCATTTCAATAGAGTTCAAAAGAATGACAAAACATCAAATATCATGGAATCACAGAATCATTAAGGTTGGAAATGTAATATGCAAACCTAGCACAATTTTTGATGTTGTCAGTAATAATGTTGTTAATGTTGATTTTTTAACAAAGCTACTGAATGATTTGCTTTGGAATTTTTCTTTCTCAAGGTTATTGTTTCCCTGAGATTCTCCTTGGGGTTGCTGTTCCCCATGGTAATAAGGGTTCCCCCAAGATTGCTGTTCCCTGGGAGTTTCCCCTGGGTTGCTGTTCCCAGAGGTAATAAGGTTTTCAGTCTTCTCTTTGCCCTAAGTGTTACACACCAGAGGTAGAGACGACATGTTGAGTCTGCCAGTGCACATTTCCAAGGCTGTTTATTCTTCATTATCTCAGTCCTTTTTCAACTCTGCCAGGCACTTCCCTGGCAGGGTACCTTATCTTAGTTCTTTCTCAGCTCTGTGAGGCATCCCCAGCAGAGCAGGACACGCGGCAGACTGGGGCGGATCAGAGAGCCCAGCGCCTTAAGTATGGTATCTTTGACCCAACCACTGTCCGAGACGTATTTTTTATTTACAAAATTTTACCAATACGTATTACCTATACTAACATGTCAGTTCTACTCTAAGCCAATCTCTAAAACCCAACTCAGCACAAGATGGGGGACGAGAACAAGAACAAGGAAGACAGGGGCCACTCCCCAATTCCTCCATCTTGTCTCTTCAGCCCCATTTGCTAAGAATCCTAATTTCTATATTTATATTCTATAATAAACCATCCACTACTTATTTCAAATTCTTAGGATTTGTAATTCTTCCTGCATGTGAGTGTTCACTCCCATGGACAGTCCCAGTGTCCTCCTGGGATCAGCGTGGGTCTAACTGACCCCCCTGTACAGATCCCAGACCCCCCTGTCCGGTCTCCAAACCCTCCAGGGTGGCCAGAGGGATGTTCTAGACTCCGACATTTCTTCATCTGCCGCACAAGACTTGTAGCTAGTTCAGACAGCACAAAGCAATTGTATGACTTATTCTGAAGAAGCTTCAACAGCTTACCATAATAAATCAGATAAAGTCTCTGTAATTTGTCTTATACACAATAACTATTGACATAAACTTAATCAGACTGGGGTCTTAACCAGTCCAGTTCAGGTAAGTTTTGAACTGTCTACAGTTCTCACCAGCTACAGCCAGTAGCTGGTGAGAAGTAAAAGACAATGCTACATATGGCAGATTGGTTGCTATTTTGCAGCTGTTTTGAAGTGTCATCATGATACCTGAAAGTTCTGGGAAACAGCACATTTCTATAGCCCTGAAACAAACTATATTAAAGGAGAAATTCGTACTGATTGGAAGGAAACATAAAAAGCTTTAGGTACATTAATCAATCTAAAAGAGTTAAGTACAGGTCTAAACATTTCCCTAGGGCACAGGTCAGACTCTAGATGATAATTAATCACTCTTAAATTGATGAGTGTTAAAATACAAATTCATCTTCTGGTTGAAAAGTCTAGCATGGGTGTTTACTATGGAGCCTCATAGGCAAAAGTGGGCACTAAGTTGTCATTTGTCAATACTAGATTACTTAACTTTCTGACTCAGAAGTGACTGGAGGTAAACAAAAGCAGAATATACCCAAAGCATTCTGATTCTTTGCACCTCTAAATTCATCTAGCATGCTAAAATATATGAATGCTGATGCCCAAGTTCTTGCTTTATTATTCACCTATCCATTAACAATAAGCAGTCTTCTTCCTCTTGTCACCACTAGGCCCATAGCTTGCTCAATTTGGCAATGACTTGTGGGATATTGCTCACAAAAGAGAGAAGAGTATATAAATTACAGAAAGAAAATGAGGAATGTGTTCAGGGCCAAAGTTGTTGATTATCAGCTGATGCTTTGTCAGGTGCAAAATATAACACTTTGCACAAAACAGATGACTTGGAGCAGGCTAAAAATGTAAAAACATGAGTGTATAAAATATGACCTCATGAAATAGGCTGTATTTCCTGCCATTAATAACTTCGAAGAGGAAACTTCAGGACAGGTTAAAAAGTGAAATTTAGCAGTGCACAAGAGCTTAAGGGATGCACAGGCTTCTTCCTGATGGTTCTCTCAAGGTGACTCCAGATAAAACTGGAGTAAGTTCTTGCTCAACGAGTAACGTTGAGTAATGACTGGCAACGAGTAACACGTTAAAGTTACTTTAAATAAAGCATGTAGCAGGGAATCTGTCCCTGCTGAAGTCAATTAGAGAGCAGGGTCATATGTTTGACAAATACTGCTAGGATAATTTTCTTGTCTCAAATCCACCTTTGATTATAAATCTAACTAGTTCTGCTTGCAAATGCTATCACCAAGGATTTGTTCTTAAACATCGTTTTTTTACATACTTGTGAAAAGGGCAAATGGATGACAAGAGTGTGTGTGTGTGTATTTGTTGGGGTATGAATCCCCCTGGGCCAAATCCACACAGGCCCAGGAGTGCCCACAAATGTGAGAATTGAATTAGAACCTTCAGAAAATCTAAAATACATAAATCCACACAGATATGAGGTAGAAATGCAAGCTAGCAAGAGAAGCCCTAAAACCTAGTTTATACTTCAAGTAACATTGCCTTTTGCAAAGTTAGTTAAATTCTAGCCATAACAAAAATAATGTAGTCTTGCTAGAAATTCCTAGATAGAACAGATAGAGCTATATGCACAGAATTTGCATAAGAATTTACGAAATTTAATGAACATCAATTTTAGCTTAGGATAGGTCCGAAACTTTTTTAGAGAGTTCATGTTTAAGCCTGATTGGCTAAAAATAAAATAAAATGCGCTAAGAATGTTAGAACATGCATGCTTAGGATACATGGAATATGGGTACTATTGCTGCTGTTGTCTTTACTGCTGCTGAGATGCTACCACTTCTACATGGGGACTTTGCTGGCACGAACTGTAACAACCTTCATCTTCACAAGGCTGATTTAGACATGCAATAAAAGACTTTGCATTTATAACTACCCATTGCCTTTGTATTCAATGAAGCTGCTCCAGAAACTTGACATTTATTTACATAGATATATGTTTAAGAAAACTACGTTTTTAAAACTACAGAATTACATTAAAATTATTTAAATTCAATATCTTTACTTTTTATCTCTGTGTATTTCCTTTGTCCTTTCTTAAAGCAAAGATACTCATTTTTGAAAAGGATTGTTTTGCCTAGTCTCAAACATTTTCCAAAATATGAACTCCATTATATTAACATGAAACTTGTGCTGATGTGGTTATCATCATTTCCCCCATTCATATCCCACAGACTGGTAGGAATTGACTGATGATGTAGGTAGAAATTACTCCTTTGTATTCTACAATACATACATCTTAAAAGGAATATGCACTTACTTCCCCCCCTTATTAAATCAAACTCTCAGCACACTTTTAAATTATTTTTTTCCTCATACATATGCACAATTCCTCTTTCTCCCATTCCGTTTAACATTCATTCCTCTTACTTCTTCTCATCATCATTCTTGCCTACAGCTTTTCAGGAAATAATACTCTTTCAGTGTGGTGGGTCATGTTATCAAAGGAACACAGAGAAGGCAGGGGGTTGTGGGTGGGTGGAATGTATTTTATCAAGTGCACTCATCAGAAGAAAAGCATGACTCTCAGAAAAAAATACCTTAATTTTTTTGTGTATTTTCATTTGAATGATGTTCCACTGCTAGCAGGACACAAGCAGATTACTATACAAACCCTTGGAGAAACCACTAGAACACAGAAGTAGCATGATACCTTACTACAAGTAGAACATGTACATGTACATATATATGTATACATCACGTATACATATATATGTATGTGCAGTTGAAAAAAAAGGTCATCTGGATTAGTTATCTCTTTGTTCTGTTACATATGGTTTTCACTTGTTGGCTTTTGTTCAAGTGAGCACTGTAGACTGATCTGTTTTATTTGCTAGACATTTGAAAAGCAAATGCTTTTTCTAACACACCTTTTACGTCAAAGCAAATTATGAATCCACAGAATGAATCCTGGTCTGAACTTAGTGCTCTTTCACATTACCACTAAAACTGAGTAGACTAGGCTTCAGCATTCTCTGAAAGTTGTTGAGGCTGAGGTTTTACTCTGATAGACTTTGTGCAGGGTTTATGTTTGTTTCAGTGTAGTCAGGTTGAAAATTATTGGGGAAAAATGTAGCAAATTATTTTAGCATGTTAAATGTGTCCCATCTAATACCTGAGCGACTCTTGAAAAAAGAAGGTGTGTGCATGTTTTATACTGCAAAATGATCTACCAGGGTGTCTATCCAACCCCTTTTTTTTTCATTCTTTCTTTCTTTTTGTGCTAGTCTATGTGAGAATTGGTCTGCAATCTTTAAAATAAATATATCATCCTCTGACTTCAGAGAATATTAGGCAGTTAAATAGTAGCTGCAATGCTATGTAATATCAGTTTGGGTCGAAACAGTAAACATACAGAAACAGTGTTTCTTTATTCTGGTAAGTACTCCATAATTAAGTTGTTGGTTGTTCCCAAAGCCAAAATATGGTGATTACCTTGTATTATCAAGGTATTACAGAATAGGTTTCTCATCTTCTTGAGGTCTTTCTATGCCTCATTTCTGTTAATTCTGGAGACTGTCACTGCATTAGCATGCTGGTTAGCAGGAAAAGTAAATGTGCTGCATAAACACCACCCTTTGATATCTCTACAAGGTAAAACATCACTACAAATTGACAGCAAGAATACTCAGTAAGTCTCTAAAATATTCACTAGCTTCACTATGGCATTACAGAATAATAATCCTGGAAATTTGCAAGTTCTGTTCTGTTGATCCTGAAGACCTTTAATCAGGCTGAAGGTGAAGAATTTGCATGACATAACAGCCCCTTATAATTGCCAGTAGTTTTTCATTCCTCTAATACTTGTGTTCAGGTTTAGTTATTCCTTTAAGCTCATGAGAATACATTCCAGAATTCTTAATGTTATTCTGTCAACTTTTTATCATAATTCCACAGGCCTAGACAGGATGCTTTATTATATTTAGCAATCTTCTCCAAACACTATCAAATGACAGCAGGTAATCAATGGTTGGGAAATCAAAATTCAGTGGTGATTAGCAAAGTTCATTCATAATTCATAGCCAACAGCCCTAGTACATTGTATCAAAGTATTTATGTGACTTCATGGTTAAAGCACCAGCTTTGGAAAAATTTCAGTGTCTTTCTCTGGAAAATGTTCTGTATTACTAGAGTTCTGCTGTCAGCTGCTGGTTTATACACCATGCCAAGTCTTACTCTCACAATACCAAACTGTCCAATATGCTTCCGTTCACCTCTTTGGTGCCTCACTATCAGCACAGTGCTCTCCTAAATTCTGAGGTCCTTCCATTAACTTAATATATTTATTTAGTGTAATCTGGAGAGATCAGCAATGTTGAAGGAAAGAGCAGCCTTTTTTCTCATTTAAATTGATATGTTTGTCTTGCCCCAAATTTCATGCTAATCAAAGTGTAAAGATGTACTTCACCATGGTAAATCACACTCGATGTACAGGGAGCAACGAGCTAAACTCTTAGAAAACAGCAGTATGATTTAATACTTCATAGTAGGCATCTGTAAGGCCTATTCAAATTAATAAGATTAAGCAAGAATAATAATACCAGTGCTTTCACTCTGGTTTAGATGGTATGGGTAGCAGGTTTAATGCATTGGTATTGCAGGTTTAATGCATTGTCACTTTACAGTCCTGTGGTTAAACAATACTATGAATACATAAATAAAAATAACAAAGAAAAACCGTACAGAGCTCTCATGACTCACCTTGTGTTAAGGGTTTCAGCTGCCACACTTTTGATGTAGACATGGACAGCTCAGCGACTCACCCGCAACTGTTGTTCCAGTCAATGACGAAGAAAAGACACTTTGAGGCTACAATTCATCTGACCTACTTTACATGAAATGAATCATACTCTGGAGTGCCTTGTCCCTTTGCTGACTATGAAGGAAGACTAGATGATTATCTCAGACGTAAATGCCTACATCCTACATATCAGACATCTACACCAGTATGAGGAAACCCACTCTTATTGTCCAGATATATAGAGAAAGACTCATGCAAATTTATCTCCGTGCGGTCCAGGAGACATCATACCTCAGAAGAGTTACATTTGACAAGAGAAGTGTCATTACAAGGCAGGCCAACATGGTTTTGATTTAAAGCTTTTTAAAATGCTATAACTAATTATTTTATGGATTTCTTTTTTCTTCTCAATGTATGAGAAAAAGTCAGGAAATCATGAGCTATATATAATTGAATATATGTCTGTCTGTCTCATTTTGCCTGATGTGACAGGCAAAATGAGACAGACATTAATGGTATATCCTCATGAGTTTCTACATACATTCTCCCAATGCCTGGAGCAGGCTCGTTTTCTCTGGCTACTCATCAGACCTTGTTTTAGTCTGTATGTTTGAGCTGTGCTCAGATTCTGTTTGGCTCTAGCTTCTCAGGCACACCAGAAGCATCCGAGTTCTCTGCTTGAGTCCATTTCTCAGACAGAGAGCCTTTGATGAAATTGTTGCACAGCCCAGGGCAGTGTTATATACCATGAATTTTTCCAGCAGCTTTGGCAGCAACACCTGAACAAGACAGGCTGGTCTGAGATGTCTGAGATGTTTTGCAAAATAACTTCTAGAAAGGACACAGTTTATTTGCAGGGAAAGCAGTGCCATCTGTGATCACAGACAGCAAACTGCCTTGAGACCCCTCAATCCAATATCCATTCAGCGCTCTCTTCAGATATTTCAGTCACTTTGGCTGGTTTGGGTAAAAACTGAAATGCTGGCATTTCAGGCAAACTGCTCCTGAATACTCCGCTTAGTTCATTCAAATACAACACTGACAAGGCTCCCTTAAATGAAAAAATATGCTCTCTGTGTTCTCTGAACCTTATAATGTGTACAATGTCTTAAGTAATCCTGCCCTGCTTCTTAGTCTACTAAGTTTTGACTAGTGATTTCTGTTCTTGTCCTCAGCTAGGAATTTTTTAGCCTTAACCTACCATGAATGCCAACTGTGAGAACTGTATTTGCTTTACTTCGGTCAATCTTCTTAGCATATTCATTACTGTACATAGATAGAATTAGTCCCAGTTTTTTCCTTGATGCTTTCACTGGACTAACGTAAGTCACAGGAGCATCTTTGTCAACAATTTCAGATTTGATTTGCTTGTGCATGTGTGACATTGATCTGTAGAGTACCTAGAGCTATTAAGACTTCGACAGTTACTTAGAGAAAGTGTCATGGTATTGTCACATTTTCAGTGCTGACTATTTAAAGAAATAATAATGAACATAGAACAGTAAAGCAAAAATTAATGGATAATTCAGGATCATTTCAATAAGATGAATTTCACTGGCTTAATTCAAGGCCTGCAGAGCGATAATGCAATTAGAATTTTCAAAGATGAACATTTAAAATTAACCTTAAAGCCTAATAATTTTTAAACACTGATAAAATTTTTCTTCTTCCAAATTATTAGTTTCATTGCAATTTCTAAAGCAATCAGGACGAGGAGATGCAAAAGACAAGTTTGAAAATTTTCACCAGATTTTGCCATCTGTGAGAAAGATGAAATTACAGCTACCCTTTACATTTGACAGCACCCACTGCTTTGTGTAGAAGACATTGAACATAGCATCAGTGCAAAAACAAGATACCAAACTATCCTTTAAGAGAAAAAAATCAAAACATAAATCTGAAAATGCAAAGAACAGAAAAGCATTGAAAATTATGGTATTTTCTAATGCAGTACTTATAACAAAATCTCATTATTTTTTTCCTTAAATTAGCTGTAGAGAAGAGGGAAAGGAAGGTAAAATTCCTTTTTTTAAAAGGTAAAATTTCTTCCCTTTGTACGTAATTTTGACTTTACAGTATTTCATCATACCTGCTCTTTGCAATCATATTTATGATTTATATTTAGCCACTCTCTGATGAATAGAACAGACGAAACATGATTTTGATCCCTTCTTTTTGACTAGGTACAGTTGGCTACAAAAATGTTACAAGAAGACAACAGGTTTTTTTAAGTTAATTTTGAATTCAAATAAGTATATATTATTTATATGAGGACTATACAAGCATTTATTATTTAACACTTGTTTCTTGCAGGAAGCAGGGTACTCTGTAGTTTCCAACTTTGTGTTATTTAAATTCTCAATCCTTCTGAAAGCATTTATTTAAAAAATAGAGATTACGGGTGTTTAAAGCAGTTATTTGCCTGCATAGGACCCGTGACATGATATTCTGTCCGACTTCTTGAAACTGTGAAATAACAAAAAAAATCCTTTGAAGGAAAGCTATAACTTGCTGAGAAATTCAGTACTGTGAATACACCCAGCCTTAATTCATTAAGTCCCTACCAGCTGAACTATGTAAAAGCAAGGAAACTGCCTGCTGCCTTCTGTAGTGATAAACATCAGGTAAAGTGGTGCCTGATAGCGTCACCAGCCTCTCTGAGTCTGGATCACATCACTCGACCTTGTTGGATCAGTTCTGCATTGGCAGACACCATTCACAATGGCATGAAGCTCCTTTGAACACTAAACAAAAGCATTCTGGACACTTGGCTAGAATGGCAAATCAGAAATTTAGAGGTTCTGATCCCAGATTGAAAGTAAAATAAAGGGTTGATACATTAACATAACCTGAGGACTCGGACATAGTATTTTTTGTTTTAAAGTTCAAGTATATAGAGGAAAAAAATTCAAATCAGTGAAAAAAATTGAGAAACTGTCTAAGCTAGAAGCAGAAAACAGAAAATATTACAAGGAGTAAGCTAGCCTGAACAAAGAAAAACAGAAGGAAAAACAACACACTTTTCTCTTAGCTAAAATCCATTCTCTTGCTCCCTTGCCTAAGCAAAATCAAGTATTTATACACACTATGTGAGCATCATGAAACAAAACTATTGGCCATATGGGCAACCTCATGCCTTTCCCACACTGCTACTTCCAGCGTGCGTTTTTAGTCTGCATCACAGAGATTTTTGTTGGCAGGGAAGAAGACAGGAAGAGAGGAAAAAAAAGACCCAACAGGTGTCTCACAAAGGGAGGTAGGGTTAACTTAGGGATGCTAATTCTCCTTCACAACAGGTTCTGTGTTTGAGCCAAAGCAGTAACTCTCACTTTTTTCCTGCTTGTATGTCATTACTAGAGTCTCCCGCTGCTTCCCCTCAGTTCTTATCTCTCCAGCTAATCTTAGCCTTAAATCTCTTCATGTGATTACCAGAAAGATGAAAAAGATGGCTGTGGGCTACTGGCAAGTGTACATAGTGACAATACAAATTGTCACTTGAAGTCTAGAATCAGAATTTTATATTCTATTTTTCTACATAGTATGAGAGTCTAATGAGACAACAGTGAAAATATGTAATTTGTGCAAAATGACAGTTGCAACACAATAATTACATACACATGTTTAGCACTTTATTTGGAGGTTTAGGTAATGAAAAGAGAGTTAATATTCTGTCTTAAATTTTAGTGGATTTAACAATACTGCTTTTTGCAGACTGAATCTCTCTGGTATTTGGTTACATCCTAGTCATTTCTCAGGAAAGGAAAAAAATCCCTTATCCTTTCGAAGTGTGTAGGTAAAAAACGACAACAGCAAGAAAAAAAGTGATTTAAATAAAATCCTTTGTATAAAACCCTGCAAAATGAGGCAGTACAGATTCACTGCTGGCAGATTTCAACAACCAATCACTGTTAGCTTTCAACTTTGAAAGAAATATGATCTTCGAAGAAAGCTGTGACTGTTGAATCGCTGCAGCAAGCTACGAACAAAACCTTGAAACAGAAAACCCGTGTGAAACAGAGTGCTCAGTCGCCTTTGCAGTTCTGTTGCTTGGTGTCCTACATGTCCTCAAAAACTGAAACAGGAGTACTAGAACTCCTCTCAGGTTGCAGCTTGATTCTCCAAGGTATCTATCTATGAGAGGCACACACTTTCACATAGTTGTACCAGTAGGATGCAAAAGGCGATGTACAGGAACTCCATTACTACCATGTTACAAGACTGTCAGGCTAGAGATCAGACACACACCCACCAATTTCTCCAATGGCTGCTTCATAGATTTGAAAGCCACCACGCCCTCTCAAGTTTCTCTGGTCTGTCTCTGTGTAAGAAAGAACAGCTATATTATCTTTTTGCTACTGTGCTGATTCAGTAAGTACTGTTTTACAAAAACACAGCTGCCAAGTCTATTGAAAAGTGAAGAGATGATGATATATCCATTTCTGAGGGCTACGATTGCTGCTGATGGCCACAGTTATGCACCTAATCTGTTTCAAGTACATTCTTCCCCAATGCTTAACTGATTGTAGAGGAATTGATTCCTTAAGGTCTAGGAGATTTACTTTTTCAGAAGACATACTTGAAATAGAAAATTAAAGAGTTAGTGGATGTGAAGGATTAATGATTAAACATGGTCTTTTATTAAAAAAAACCAGTAAAATGTAACTAGTTCAGGAGAAATAAATTAAGAGCCTATTTTCAGCAAAACTCTTTCTTCTACAATTATCCCTGTTTGAACGGAAACAAAATCAACGCTTTGATGCTTTGTGTATTCATGGATACTTCATTGTTACATCTTTTAAAAAATAAAGAACAATCATCCTCTGATCTCTTCTTGAGATATGGCATTCTAATCAAAAATTTTTTAATCTCTTTTTTCTAATCAAGATTTTTTAATCTCTTTTTTCTTATAACTATTAGTAAAGTAGCAGTAGGATAACAACACATTACGAGAAGCTGTGTGCATTTCCTGGTAGCTTAGATAAGTTGCATTTGAGAAATTCAAGGTTTATTTAACCACTCCCTTTTGGACCCTAGCAAAACAAGTTCTCAAATATATATATACATATCCCTCTTTATTTAACATCTCTAAGATCCAAACTTGTGGCTTATACACTCAGGATAACATTGTTATTATATGTAAAAATTATAAATCAAATCTTCTCATCTGAATAGAGAATTAACAGTTGAATGCTTCTCAAGAGGCTGATTCTTCAGCAATGTCTCAAAAGAAAATTAAGCTGATTGAGATTAACTTTCAAAATGCCCGGATTTATATATACATGTACAGTTCATAGCACATTAGTAAATATTACTTTTAAAAATGTCAGAAATGCATCATTTAAAACAAGTGTTCTGGCACTCACTAAGGCAGACTAATTTACAGGTATGTGCTTCAAAACACTATCTGACTTAGCCACGGTCTCCTCTTAAATCCTTCCTCCTCATTATTTGTGCTTCTAATGAGTAACTGGAATTGATCATTTTACTTAATTCATATTTCAAATTCTATTGCATTACCTTCAAGAATAGTACTTTGTATTCAAACAACACCGGTCAGACAAAAACCTGTACTTAAACGTTAAGGAGAAACGGGTATGTACATGTCCTGAAACAGTGAACTCAGAGGACAAATAATCCTCCACAAAAAGCTGATGACTTCACTTGTTACATTTTTCAAAAAATTTTCTTTCTGGTAACATCATCAGAGAAGTCCAACTCAAGCAATAGGATAGAATTAAGAAAATTGTTTATTTACAAGTACATCAAAAGATTAATATGTTTGTCTGAAGTTATAAAAATGTCTCTCAGACATCAGTGTGAAACTGAAATAAGTGTGACCTAGCATAGGGATGTTATTTAGAAAATAAATTCTTCATTTTTAACATTATCTCTAAATAGAGAGTATATATTTACAACATAGAAAATAGTATCCATCATGTCTTCTGATCACTAATACTCTTGCAACCTGTTGCAAATGGTGAATCTTGCAACTGTGCAGGCTCTTCTCATAGCAGGTGCTCTTAGAGGGGTCAAAAGCAGGATACACGTGAGTTCGCTGTACTATTTTCCTCTATGGAGGATAAACCCAGATAGGCTAAAATGATTCATTCACTGCTACCATGTCTAAAGAACATTTTCATCCAGGGAGAGCAGGACGAATTCAAGGTCCCTGCACCACCATTGGTTTTGAAGGTGCCTCTCAAACCTGTCCTGACAGCACACCCATCTTCTGCAGATTCTGCCTTCTAATTAGTTACATGTTTCTAAACGAAAAATGACTGAAAATTTAGGGTTTTCCCCCTCTACACCTCACAAAGGTGGCTTAATGTTAAAATCTGCCATGAATTTTGTAGATGTTTCCATCTGCCTGCATACAGGCGTAGCTCCCAATCTCCATGTCACCATGCATCACTCTGGGCTGAAAGACAAGGACCCACCTACAATGGGAAGCCCAGCCTAAAAGATGTGCTCCTGTGGGTGCCCAGCTGCCGCAGGCATATCCCACCTTGCACAGAGCTCCCATGTGCCCCAGCACCTTTTCAGGTGAGGACTCCACAGAGACATTTAAGCTGGAGATGTGTATTAAATTTTAAATCCATGTATTTTTACACTGCTCATGAACATCAGAGGTGACACATAGTGACATGACAGAGGGTATTTGCTTCCACTCCAGGTCTAGAGTTCCAGGTGGCACAGCTGAACCGCACATTTAACTAACCAATGCTTCAACTGCACAATCTAACCAATGTTTCAACTGCACAGATCCTCGTAAAGTGTCCCAGTCAATACCCACAAACCACTGTCTCAACCCACTTACCTTAATCCATCCTTTCAGAAAAATGCATTTTAAAAAAACCAAATAAATGGTAACATATTGATGCAAAAAACCCCAAACATTTTAGCCTAAAACTAGAATTGTCACTTCTTTTTTTTGTCCCTACAAACAATAGACTTCTTTTTCTTGGAAGAATGAATTTGGTTATTCATATGTCCTCAGCTGGCACATCAAGAGGAGAAATGTTAGACTTGAATTGTGTGGCACTTGCAGAAGGATTTTTCAATTTTAGCATGCTAGGCTGAAGAGCAAGAGAAGACATCCCCATGACAGACAGGCAGCCAGGCGCGGAACAGCACATCACTTAGCACTGCTCCACAGGGCTTCACCCTGTGCAAAAGAGATCTGGCTTTATGCTGCTCCCCTGTCAAGGACTGTATTTCACACTTTATGAATCTGATTTTCTCTTCCTGATGAGTATGTTTTATTTTTTTCCAAGATAATATACATTATAATAATATATGCACAGTGTAATGCAATTAATGTTGGACACAATTTCTGTTTTATACATATATATGGGCACAGATGTGGAAAAAATCCCCAATTATGTAGGCTATGAGGATGTAGTGAGAAGAAAAATGACAAGAAGAGATGAAGAGAAAGGAAGAAGTACTCTAGCAAGTACCCATGTATATTAATGGTCAGGTGCCATCTACTACCACATCTGAAATTTGTGTAACAGTTGATGGCAATCCCAAGCCCATCGATATGCTTATTTATTGGCACTGAACATGGTGCTTTATAATGGATTTTCAGGAACTTCTGGAACACTGACTCCACTGGAAAAATGTTTGCTTGAATTCATATAAAACAGCAGAACTCAGTTATGCATTACAGTCAAACAGCAAGAAATCCTTCCATTTCCAGGGATGTATTTGAAATCAAGAGAAATTTGTTTGTCAATAGCCAATAGCTATGACCTTGTTATGAAACTTCACTGGGATTAAAGTATCAGCACTGTATATTCAGTCTATTCAAATTTCTTCTTTTACCATCAGTCACATTAAGAAGTGAAACCACTAGTGAGTGACATGAATAGTAACTATACAGGGAAAAACATAGTAGGACATGGATTATTAACAAAAGGCAGTTGAAAGTCTCCCTTCATATGAAAAGATATTCCCTGGTTTTTGATAAGGAGGTAGTCTTGTATAGGCTAATTCTGTATCTTCAAAAACAAAAACATGCCCTTTTAAAGCTGCCATTTTCATGATCATATTCAGAGGAACTGGGACAGATTTTGCAGCAGTTTGAGAAAAATACATGGTCAGTTTTCTTTTGGAGCAGATTTTTATCTTGTAAGGAAAAATACAAGCAAAATTTGAACTAAGATCAGGTTTACAAAAAACATGTCACACATTTAGTCAAATAAAAATGTTCATATAGAGAGGAACATCTATAATGCACAGCTAGAAAGATACCTCCTTCAATTTACAGGCCTCCATATGATCAGTCCTTAAATGTGTGCCAAGGAAAGCACAAAAATCCATTTCCTTCGAACATATTTCCAGGAGGGCAATGGTACTCGTAGGAAATGCTTTCATCAGACTGTGCTAAAGCAGTCGAAGTGATCCCACCCACAACCAGCTTGCTTTAATTTCTCATTGCTTAGAATGTGACGTGCAGTACACAGGAACTCACAGGTCTCCACACAACCATGAGGAGGCCAAACCGGCTGCAGGTGATGACACTGCACTTGCAGAAACGCAGAACATTGCTGCTGGATCTGTATGCAGCATTTGAGACTATGTCAGCCTGGTGAGGTGCCGAGAGTCACCGGGGAGCAGAAGAACCAGGGATTAGAGGAGGAAATTGGGTTGCTGAACAGGGAAAATGGATAAAGATTAAGGGCAACGCACAGAGAAATGGAGTTAACTGCACCAGGGCTTTGAGAAGAGCAAGGCAACAGAAGGCAGCGTGCGAAGGGGACCTGGGGCTCGGGATAATGAAGGGAAAGGCAGCCACTGCTGATCATGGGGTAGGGTGAAGCAAGGGCTCTGCAGAAGACAAAGGACATTGAGAGGAGAGGCAGAGGCAGTACGATGTGACGAGAGGAGTGCCAGTACAAATAAAGACTTGGAAAATGCCAACTAACTGCAACCAGAGCTGTCTGTAACCAGTGTTAACAAAGTTCTTAATGAAGACATACCTGTGGAAGAAGTCAAAAGTAACAGTATAGGTGTTTTTAAACATTTCTCTTTTAGACTGAAGTGACCTTTTAGAGTTTTTTAATGGAGGTAAATTAAGCTGGGAATATACTTAAAAGTCCGTAACCTTGAACATAAAATAAAAACAAAAAAAAATCACACAAGTTTACTTTTTTTTTTGCTTGTCATTTTATTGAAGGCATTAATGTAACTTTGTCTCGACCTGGAACAAGGTATAGCTCCCTATAAACCTTGAAGATTTAAGCTTTGAATATGCCTGGAAAATCCCACCAGTTGGTTCCGATGGACACTCGAGGTTACTGATGGGGTGCTATCGATTCAGGGTGTAGACATTTGCAATAAAGGTAGGAACGAAGCACTTTCTCAGAGAGAAGATTCACTTGAGTTTTGGAAGACACCCAGCAGGCACTTTTCTCTTTCAAAGCTCCCAAATGCTGGGGCCACCCTCCCCTAAGTGGTACCACTCCTTGCTACAGTGCCTGAAGTTTCCTTCCTGAAACAGTTGCTGATTTCTTCCCCTCCTCCCAACAGAGCACCATGCAAAGGTCAGGCAAAAGCCTTAGAGATTAAATTGTAAGTGATTAAAATTTCCATTATTTTGTGAACTTGTTCTACATATTAAAGAGCTCTAATGGAACCTGCACACATTTGTGCAGGTAGAAAGGCACATGATAATAGGAATTAAGGAAATTAATTCCTGTGCTTTGGACTGAAGTAATCTTCCAGAATATAATTGGCTTTCAATCATTCACACTCCTCATGCCCTTCACCTTTAAATGGTAATTCATTTTACCATACAGGTGTTGAATGCCATTTACGTCAGGCTTTAAGAAAGCTCCCATCTATGTACTAGAATACAGTCAATATTTTGTCCAGGAGGAGACCACGTCAGAGCGTAATTCAGATTTCTAATGCATACATCCTTATGATGTTTTACCATGTCAGTGACCCATAACAAGGAGGAATCCAGAACATATCCTGGACAGAAATCAAGCAGCAATTCCCCCAGAAACACAAGGCTAACAATAGCACCTCTCCTGAAATGCTCCCTATTTTCTTGCTGTGCTGAGCTTCCTGTTAGACATGCTGAAAGGGATATGAGGGTACAAGACTTTGCAGGGCTATGCCTAGATCACAGCAGAGAAGTTCAAGGCAAAGTGACAGTAAACACGGCTCATCTGCTTTAACCAAAGCAAGAGCAATCTAGAAAATCTCACTATGTAGGACTTTCCCTCTCCCAAGACTGTGAAAGAAAGACTACAGAGAGAATATTTGGAAGCACTGGCTTGGTCTAGTTGCTTCTGGAGTTGCTTCAGCCCATCCTCTACAGCTGACAGAGCAGCATGTTACAAGTGATGAAGTGTATCCCTCTGACGAAATGGCCTTCTGCAGGGCAGGTGCACTGTTTAAATCTATTTCCTCTTGCCTGTATTTTTGTTTGCACATCACATCCTATCATTCTGTGATGTTTTATCTCACTCACACTAACACCAGCCATGGCTGACAAACAGGGAGACAGCAACACTGGCATGTCTGCCAAATGGTTAGGCATACCCTGCTTCTATTTAAATTAGGACTAATATGCATTTTTGTGTACTGTGGAATTTTTAAAGCATAGTTTTACAAAAAGGTATGTATAATTCTGAAATAGTAATATTTCCTTTGAAAAGGCAGGTTTGCTAATGGATTGCCATCTGTTCAACCCTTTGCCAGAAGTAGATTTGTCCTGCTTACTGAAAACAGTATTAGGGTGAAACTGTAGATTACACAGTGGATTTCTGAGCAGTTTAATTTAAAGTGCAGGCTAACACTTTGCTATTGCAGTAAAAATAACTTTAGCTTCTCCCTTTCTACTAATGCTGGAATCTAAGCCCAGCAAACTGTATCTGGCGTACTTTGTGGACTGTTTTGCTCTCAGTTGGGTTCTAGTAAAGGTGACTACCCCTCCCTTATAATTTTCAAACTGAGTTTGTGTTTCATTTGCATAAGATACACAGAAAAAAAAATCTCCGTCTTACTTCAACAACCTGTCTTCATCCTTTGGGTAAAATCCCGAAACATTTTAAACACCAAGGCACTGGCGTCAATTATGCTTTCAAGAGTACAAGACTTATAGGGACTGGGAGCCTCTTGGAGACTGGATGCAAGGAAGGACACCTCGGCAATTCAGAATGCCGTACTGGGAACCTATGGACCTCTACCCGAGCAAAGTTGCTCTCCATTGTAACACACAGAAATCTAACGAGGTTTCTGGTGAACCGTGTTACGGGAGCAATTGCACTGCAAGGGAGAGAGGCTCAATTTTTACAGCCTGGAGGCAAAAGTTGAATTGTAAACTTCAAGATTTCAGCAACCCCTTACGCTATCTATATGAGGTTACTGACACAGCCTCAAGGCTACCCAAGCACCAGCTCTCTCCCTGCCCGGACCGAGCAGCTGTCTACGGGAATACGCAGAACCGCTCGTTTGCATGCGAAAGGACAAGCTGCAGTCACGGATCCCTTCCCCGCACATCCCCGCGCAAGTCCCCAAAAAGCCGCATTTTGCCGGCAAACGACGCTCTCGTCGAGAGGTTCGGGCTCCCGACTCGCTGCCGGAACGGCGCTGCCCCACCGAGCATCCCCCGCCGAGCCACCTGCGGGGGTGGCGACGCGGGGCCTCGGCGCCGATCCAAGGCGGGGGCGCCCACCTCGGGGGAGCTTCGCAGGGTGGGGACGGCGGAGCGGCACCGAGGAGCGCCTCCGGACCGGAACCCCGACCGCGGAGCCGCGTCCTGCCCCTGCGGCACCGCCGGAATACCTGCCCCATCCCGGCCCCTGCCCGCACAAAGTTCTACCTCCTCCGTTTCAGACCCTCTCCCGTCGCCCACCTGAGTCCCGCGAGGAGGCGCGTCCCCGCTGCCCACAGCCGGCCCCGGGCACTGCGGGGCCGGAGCGCTGCCGCGGCAGCGCCCGCCGCGCTGGAGCCGCGGGGGAGACCCGGCGCTGGCCGCGGTGCCCCGGGCAGGGCGGCCGGGGAGGGCGGCAGCCGCGCTTACCTCTGTCCAGCGTGAGCGGCTGGACCGCTGTCAGTGTCGCCATGTCTGCGGCGGGGCTGGAGCCCGAGTGACGCGCGGCTCCGGCACCGGCGTGGAGCGCGGGGAAGGGCGGGGAGGAGGCTGGCAGGGAGAGGGGGCGGAGGAGGAGGGTGGCTCCGTGGGAGGAGGAGGCGAGCGGGGCGGAGAAGGTGCCCAAGGGTGGGCGGCTCATCGCGCACGGGCCGCCGCGGTGCTGCGGGCGCAGAGCGGCCCTGCGCGGCCCGGCGCGGGCTGCCGGCATGGCTGCGCTGCCGGAGCTGGGCCCGGCGAGCGGCCCCCGCCTCAGCGCGCTCGCTCGGGGCAGAGACCGGGCACCGCGGAGATGGCGGCGGCCCGGGCCGTGCGCCGGAGCGGTTCGCTGCCGGTCCCGCCGCCCCGGGGATGCCGCAGCTGCCGGCGGAGGAAGAGAGAGGGGCGAGGGCGGGAGCTCCGCAGCGCCGCGGGGCGGGGAGGACCGGCGGGGCCGGATCCGGCGGCCGGGGGCGGTGGGCCGGGCCGGGCCTGGGCAGCGGCTCGGGGAGCCGGGGTGAGGCCCTGCCCCGAAGGCTGCCTGCGGGAAGGACAATCCGTGCGCGAACCCGGGAGAGGCGATTCCTGGCAGTGTGCAGGGCGTTGGATTGAGGGACATATCATGTAGGCACCCTTTTCGATGGACCAAGGCGTCGGCCTTCATCGGTCCAGCCATCACCTCCTTTCCAAGTGCTCCGTGCGGCCGGCCATCCTTAAGGAAGCCAGCACACACTGCAGCTCTCCACAGCGAGGGGTTGGTCACGGACACGTGGCGGCCACCTCTTGTAGGTCAGCTGCAGCTTGTGTGGCGTGGAGGCCTCTGTTGGAGACCATCCACGAACGTGGAGTTTCACTGGAGTCCTGCGAAGTTTGGCGGCAGCCTTCTGGTTTTTCTACCTTTGTCGTCCGCAAGACAAAGGAACGTGGTCAGCTGTCATCACAGGAAGGTGTGACTGTGTGGCAGAGTTCCACTGAGTTTCTGCTGCCTTCTCTTTGGTGGATGATGGTGTAGAGAAATAGATGATTGAGTGAAGAATAGTGTCCTTTTAAACTATTTCCCTGTGTGGCACCTGTGCACCTTAGGCTCGTTTGGAATGCTGGGATAAAGGGCAAGGTAGCGTTCTTCTCCTCACCCACTATTTTTTCACATACCACAGTGGACTTGAAAGTACAGCAGTTCAAGGTTGCATATGAACAAAAGCTTTCAGCTGCAACAGTATTTAAGCACTAGTGTAGAAAATCAGGGGAGCTGTGGAAAAATTGCCATTAAATTTTTTCAAAGCAAATTAAAAAAACGTTCTGCTGATTTAAAATTAGAGGAGTTTAAATAATGTATATATGAACCACCCACTTCTGATAAACTGAATTCCAGCCAGATTTATCTAATTAACAATAAATATTAGTGTATTTGTTTATCTTGGCAAGAAAATATTTCAATTAGCTAAAATATCAGAAGCTGAGAAATAGTTCTGGCAAACAGTTTTTAAAATCAAAATTAACATCAGGATTGTTGTTATGCAAATTTTATGTACTTGCATAGTGGCTGGGTCGATGTAAAATGTAATAGATCTTCTTAAGTAGTCACGTTACTGTATGTTAGATTCATAGTCCCAAATGGAGAAGAAATAAACATTTGGAGCTATAACAACCTAATGTGACAACATTCAAATAGCTATGACATTTTAAACTTTATTAAAGATACAGAAGTGTGTTCAAATAAAATTAAGAGCAAGATGCCAAGTAAATTAGCCTACCAAGTTGCTTTCCATATAGGACTTCATAACACTCAGACTTGCTTTCTTAGAGTGCTATCTTGCAAACACATTTTGAAGCAAAATGCTGTCACAACAATAGCTTCTCTACAAATAAATATGTAGCATTAAGGCCAAGAGCAGGGTGCCTGTGGAAAGCAATAAGGTCCTTCTGGAGGGTTTTCTTTTATCTACTGCTGGTCAGGTTTTGTATGCTTTAAGGACTAATTGGCACTTGGATAAGAGACTTGAATAGAAGTATTACTGCACTCAAGGAAGATGAAAAGAAGCATTTGCTGAAATTAAATGTTTTCTAATCAGCATTCAAAATACAGTGAGTATATATTAGTTAGTTCCCAAGTATATGTGTAGTATATGTATAGTTAGTTATATGTATATTATGTTAGTATATGTATGGTTAGTTCCCAAGAATGTGAAGGACCTATATGAAGAATACTTTAAGCAGCTGAGCCTTTGCAGAAAATTGCAGAAGTTGTACAGCTGAAATTAGCAACTGGAGAAAGGAGGTGGAATGAGGCAGTAGCTCTTGCTTTGCTAACTCCCAGGAGCAATGGAGAACACTAATAGCAAAAGCTAGCAGTCAAAAAAACGAGTACCAGCCAGCCTGTTGTTTTAGAAGGTATATCGTTTTGGACAGAAACAACCGATCTGACTCAGTCTTCTTGTTTCCTTGGGCTATATTGGTTTAGAATAATATTGTATGTTGTTTACTGAACCAATGAAATTTGACTGAATTAACACATTTTATATCTGCTACTATAAACTATAACTATAATTATATAACTATAACTATATAGCTATATATATATAGTGGACTATAAACTAACACTTGTCTAACAGATAGTCAGTGGTCAGGTGCCAGTGAGCAAGGCACTTAATAAGGTGCTTTGTTGCTAATAAGGTGCCTGTAGATTTTTTGTGGCTAAATTTTCTTTAAAATTAGCATTTTTTAAAAATACCCAACATGTGGTCATAAAGGCTTCTATGGATATGCTTTTAGATAATACAGATTTTATTATATAAAATAAAAAAATAGCCTGAAAGTGGGTAAACCGTGAAAAGATGGTATCCAGAGAGGCTGAGAAAGGACTTGGGCAACCGGTTCTTATGTCACACTAGCCCGGCTTTAAGCAAGAGATTAGACTGTATATTTTTCAGATCCTTTTCAACATAAATTATTCTATGATTCTCTAATGAATTGTCTAAATTACTAATAAGAATTATCTGGATAGCTGGATTCAATTGCTAGATTTTTAAAACTAATGTGTTTTAATCCTTCTGCAAGCAAGCAATGAAGAATGCAATGATTACTTCAGGACTGGAGATTGTTTTTGGTAGGGATGTTATGTAGGCCGTTCAGTGTAAATTCTTTTTGGGATGTTGCCAAAAGGACAACGCAATCCTTGAATATATAAATGAAGAATGGCAAACGCAAAGAGAAAATTATATTTCTTCTTATTTAGCATCCATAAAGCAACTGACTGGAATACTGTGTCCTGATGTGATATTTGCCTTTCAAGACAGAAAATCAGTTTTGACATGAGTTTGAAGGACCTTAAACAATTTTATCAAAGAGGGGGTAAGGAGGAAATGAATCATACACACGAAGAGGCACAATATTGGAGGGATTTAAAGTCTTTAAATTTATAGTCTTATGACTTAAGGTGATCCCATGACTGGAAGTTTAACGAACACAACCTTGAGTAAGCTGTGCTGTTCTAGCTATTAGGGTAATATAGGGATCAGTTACTTGTGATTGAAATCTTAACAAAAATCAGAGGTCTTTATAAACGGCTTGCTTTGATCTAACTTCTAAAGAAAATACAATGGCGCCAGTATTTAGGAGGTTAGATGAGATAATGAGTATGATCTGTTACTCTCGTGACTTTGATGACCCTGTGTTTTCCCTTGAGAACTGGTGCTAC
Source organism: Prinia subflava (assembly GCF_021018805.1). Lineage (NCBI taxonomy): Eukaryota > Metazoa > Chordata > Aves > Passeriformes > Cisticolidae > Prinia > Prinia subflava. The sequence goes on along the minus strand of NC_086250.1, from coordinate 34,226,317 downwards.
ATGGGCCAAAGTATTATTTCTATGCAGCACATTGCAGTGCAATGTGGAAAAACCCAGCACGACTCTGAAGGCACTCAGTGACTGCCAGAGTAGCACATCTAAGCTTTGCATGGGATAAGTCATAGAATCATACAATGATTTTGTGTTGTAAAGGACCTTAAAAATTATCTACTTCCACCCCCCGCCATGGTGAGGGCAATCTTCCAGTAAAACAATTTGTTTAAAGCCCCATCCACCCTAGTCTTGAACACTTCCAGGGACAGAGCATCCACATTTCTGGGCAACTTTTTCCAGTGTCTGAATATCCTCATAGTGAGGAAATTTTTTCTAATACCTAATATAAACTTTCCCTCTTTCAGTTTGTGCCTTGCACTTCAGCATATCTAAAAGCAAAGATTGCAAGAGTGTTGTATTGTAATGTGTTGTGAATACTCAGAAGACTGAGATTTTTTGTCAACATTCAGATTTGCTTTTTGAGTAGCATTTTACATCTAAAGGGGAAAGAAACCTTCAATTTTTTTAAAAAAAATCATAGGTTATTTTCCATGCAGTTTCCATGACAGAACTTGCTATTTGAGAAATTCGATGGTTTAACAGCAAAGAGCTGCATTGGTTACTTATAAGAAATGTGATTTAGTGCTTTCTGAGAACTATATGCGTTTCTCACAAGTACAGTTCATTTTGTCCCAGGAGAGCCATGTCATCTCAAATAACAAACACTTCAGGTGAGCTGGATGCACAGCTACCAGGATGCACAGCTGTGTATAGTTCAGTATTTTTCCACTGTACTTCCCTGTACCACAGAACTGCACTTCCCTACAGGACTCATTTTACATTCTAATATTGTGTAATGGATTACTTTTTGTAGATTGTGCAATTACTGTGTTTTTCCCAAACACTGAAATCAATCTGGCCTTTTTTTTCCCTCCAGCTTTACCGAAGATTTAATTGAAGTTGACAACAGGGAGAACAGGGTCAAGCTTTGCCAGAATTTGCCTTGGGCTACATTGAAATTCAGGTGGAGGGTCTGCTCTGTCCGGTCAGTTTCCACCTATAATCTACAGAATCCTGTAAGTGGATGTAGCCTCTTAAAAAATAGTTACTGCAAAAGCTCAGGGAAGCAAACCTATTGCTGGTAGGCCTACATTTGCTGTTGGGGAAAGGGGGTTTGGGTGGGCATGGTCCCCCCTTTCTTTTAGGCAGGGAAGCAGTTTAAAAGCAGTTATAAATCAGACCCTCAATCTATTATTACCATTAGATAAATATGAAATCTAAAACCTGAATCCCTTTTTTTACTCTGACTTGACTTATTTTGTCTGTTTTAACAATGAGATTATGACTTTGTCAGTACTGAGGACCTTTGAGAAAAGTGCAAATTATCCTTTGTGTGACCACAGACATCTTCAGGTAGTTAGTTTAATGCCAGTAAAAGCTTCACCTGCAAGCACTGTGCCTGCAGTGAAAAAATTGCCCATAATGAATGAATTCACATAGGTTTTTTAGTTATTTGAACAACTGAACAAAAGTATTGATTTGCCCTCCTCAGAGACTAGCACAATGAATTATCCACCTATGCTCTTTGTCCAGTCTATTAATAGACATTTTGGATAGAATTTTTTGGATCAATGTGATTTCTTAACAAGAAGCTTTTGAATGGGAAAAATCCCCAACCCAACAAATAATTAGACTTGTCCAAACAAATATGTTTACTGATTGTGCTTCACTGGGTTTCTCACTGTTTCCCTCAAAACCTCCCTATATATGGAATGACAGAGAAAGAATGTGTGGCTGTGAAATATATACTTACCTTTAAAAAAATGTAAAACTGTAGAACATGTAATTTTAAAAAGTTTTAGAATTATCAGTGATAAACTAACAGTGATAGTTACCAGAAGGTGCAGAGACAACTATGGAGGCATAAGAAAAAACAAGAAGTGCAAGGACAAACCACACTTGCATAAAATTGCCACAGCTAATTAATTTGGGAGCATGAAGAGTGCAACAGATAACATTATGTATCATAGATGTTATCTATCATATATCATATCTGTCTTGTATTTCCTGAAACTTCGTCCTGTGTTAATTTTCATGCAAGATCAGTGATATGTTATGCATATGAAAATGGGTGGGACCTTGATTGCAAGGAGATACTGTAATTAACACTGATTTTAGTATACTCTTTAAGTACCTTTTTGAAGTCATAAAAATTAAAATATGATTAAGAAGCCCTTTTGGGATCTAGAGTGCATTTTCACATTTTAATTGGGAAGTGTAGAAAAGCAAGCTGCTTCTAAAGATGATATGTGTACAGCCTTATGAGTTAGGAGAGGTTTAGGTTAGATCTCAGGAAAAAGATTTTCACTCAGAGTGTGGTTTTGCAGTAGAACAGGCTCCCCAGGGCAGGGTCACAGCACCAGCCTGAAAGAGCTCAAGAAGTGTTTGAATAACACTCTGGGGTACATGTGTGACTCTTGGGGTGTCCTGTGCAGTGCCAGAGTTGGACTCAGTGGTCCTGAAATGTCCCTTCCACCTCAGCTGATTCTGTGTGGTATATCCCCAGATATACTGATTCTTCTTCAGTATATCTGGGGATCTGAATGTCAGGGCAACTGATTATTCTTGTTGAGAATGTAACATTTTCTTCAGAAGGAAAGAGAAACAAGGGAAAATATAGTTAAATTGCCTTGGTCTGAGAAGCAGTTTGATGGACACCTCCGCACTTTCAATCAGCATCACTTCAGAGCTGATCTGTGTGACATCGTGATCTCCCTGCTCACTGCAATGCAGTCATACTCACTTGCCAAGTTACTCTGTTTCCTTCATCTGCATCCCAGAGGCAAAAGCAGCTTCAGGACCTGTGTGGGTTTTAGATACATACAGCTGCTGATATGATTGTGTGTAGACCCAATAAACTTGTTTGCCTAGAGGCAATTTGAAGTCTCAGTTCCTGAGCTGGAGAGTCTGCAAGACTAGTCTGGCAAACATCTGGGCATACTCTATCTTTGCTGTCATTGCAGTTAATTAGTGTGACAACATGTGCCTGAGTCAGTTCAGAGTCTAATTAAATGACATATACAATATTTTCTTCCTGGAAGGCCTTCAGGAAAGTATATACACATTTAAGGTTCTTGACTAATTTTTTTGAGAACTTACTTTTAATATTCAGAAGAACACTTCCTCTTGGCAGTATACTACGGCCTTGGAGAGGGATTTTTCACAAGGGCATGACAGGACAAGGGAGAATGGCTTCAGCCCAAAGGAAGGCAAGTTTAGATATAAGTAAGAACTTCTTTACTGTGAAGGTGGCGAGCTACTGGCAATGGTTGCCCAGAAAAGCTGTGGCTGCTCCATCCCTGGGAGTGTTTGAGGCCAGGCTAGGTGGGACTTTGAGCAACCTGATATAGTGGAAGGTGTCCCTGCCCATGCCAGCGGGGTGGGTGGAACCAGATGAGATAAAGGTCACTTCCAACTTACACTGTTCCATAGTTCTGATTCTATAATAACTAGCAATATTATCCAACACATGCTGTTGTTCATCTGCTCATAGGCCTCAGATAATGCAATTCTGGTAAATTTGCTCTTCATTCACATTCAAAGCCATCAACTTTGCTTTCAAGTTGACCCATGTTCTTTTCCAGGCCAGAGATCAAATTGTCAATTTTTTTTCACTGTAATGACTGTAGCACTGCCAAGCATTTATATGTAACTTTTAAAAGAAAAACTATTTGGAGAAATAGACAATACTGTTGGGATTAACACCAGGTTGAACCTGGTCAAAGCAGGTCAAAGGGGTCTTCTGCTCTGTTTTCTCCACAGCCACTGATGATGAACAAGGCTCATCTTCACAGCACTTTTGTCACATCAGCAGCTGTCATCAAACAATGAGCATCCAGTTTTTCTCCAGGTCTGTTTTAGTACCTGCCCTGGTGGTCTAGATTCTTGACTATCTCACCTGGGCAGTGCTGCAATGAGCCTGTAAGTGCTTCATACTGAAGCTCTATTTGATGGTCCCATCTCTGCACTGGCACAAGAAACCACCTTTTTTGCATGGCTTTGCCTAGCCGAGCAAATTCCCCTCAAGGACAAGTTACTTGTGCTTGACAAGCAGCCCATTGAGGCAGTGGCTCTGAGCATAGTGACTGCTGGGTAGCTGCTAGCTTGCTCCTGATCATTGATGTGAGGGTGTGGACATAGTGACCAGCTCAGGTTTTTACCTTGTTCCCTGCAGAGGCATTGCAGCATAAGAGTATCCCCAATCAAGGCCTTCTGCTTTCTGCTTTACCAGAGAGTGAAGTGGTAGGGTGAGGGGGAGAAATCATCAGAGAAAAAACATCATGTCCTGGCTTGATTCGATGCACCTTTTTTTTTTTTTTTTTTTTTTTTTTTTTTTTTTTTTTTTTTTTTTTTTTTTTTTTTTTTGTACAATGCCCACCTATACGCTGGCCAGGCACTTCATGTACCAAATCACCCTGGATGCACTGAGGATCTGCACTAACGGGTTGATCGCATATTGTATGATGTGAAGGTAACTGAATCTACTTTTGCAGGTCCAGTCATGAAAGTAATAAAATTAGCTAAAAATTCAGGGAAAATATAGCACCGATTTTGTGTTAGGAGAATGGATCCTCACAATCCTCAAAAAAAAACTACTGAAGAAAAGCAAAAGCACTGCTGATCTTCACTAATACTTACCTGTAATGATCTATGGACCATCCACAGAGAACAATTCATTTTCATGAATAGCGCAAAACTCCTGATCTACATCACTGAGCAATTCCTTCCATTTAGGAAGTCCCCTTGAAAGATTTCCTTGGAGTTCAGGGTGAGCAAAAGTGTTTCAACCCATGCACAGCCCCTAGGCTGCCTCAGTTTGTAGAGACTCACCTTTGGGAAGTCCCTTTGAGAGTTTTTCTTGCGGCTTAAGGTGAGGAAAAAAAACTTCAACCCATGATCCTTTGCAGTTCTATGTTAATATTTCATACCCTATTGGTTATTCCCCTTGTTCTTTGTTTTTTACCCCCTCCTGATTGGTTCTTTTTGGCTCCTTCCCCTGATTGGTCCCTTTCCCAATTCCTTCCCCCATTGGCCAAGTTGTGAAACCCCATCCCTGGCTACCCTATATAATCCCTCTCCTCTGGGATCCTTTGGTTCCTTTCCCCTCAGGACCTTGTGGAACACAGAAGCTCTTCTGGAAGTTGGAAAAACCTCATCTCGCTGCTTTTACTCCTGCATGGCTGGGGGGGCAAACATGGCTCTGCTGCTCAGGCAGCCTCACAAAGAGCTGATCTCTCTGCACCTGAGAGTAAACAAAGAGCTGATCACTCCCTGCCTGTGCCTCCGTCTATCCGGGTGTCTTTTTAAAGACGCTTCTAGCGAGAAAGGTCGTGGCACCTTCACCACCGGACCAGACGGTGACAGTCACCTTTCTTTACAGGGAAAAATTCATACACTGAGAACAAGCCTTTCAAATCCTGCTCTTGTCCAGCACCTTTCCTGCAGTTACACCTGCATTTCACTCACCTTCACCAGTGTAATACATTTAATTTTCCTACCCAGGATCCTCTCCGCTAGATATACCCACTGAATTTTCCGGTAACTGCCAGTGAGTGCTGGAGGTGCACTGTTGAAATCATGTCAGGATAAGGTCCCATATACAGTGACATGCAGCTACAAGAATCCTGGACCAGCCTGTTATTAATAGTATTAATGCTAAGGCCTACCACTACAGTTCCTCGTATTGTCTTGATATCTGCTCTTTTTATCACTTGATGATATCTTATGTGCTAGGAGAGACAGAAGGACTTGATAAGTCTGAGTGATCAGAGTAAGTTTGGGTCCAGCAATTTTACCTCCTGTCTTCAGGTCCAGTTTGGCTGTGCCAGCTAGGGAATGTCCACTGATTTTCCCCACTACTCTGAGTTACTAACCAGAATGGAGCATGAGACCTGTGCAATGTTTGTCATTATAAAGACTGAACTAAATTAGCCTTGCCGAAGCCAAGAGGACTCCATAAGGGTGAACATTTCTGTGTCACACTCCAGTGCTGTGTGTGAAACTGGTGTGGGCAGTCAGGCTTGGACTTGATTATGCATCGCTCAGACAATGTCAGTGGATTTCAGATGGGGAGAACTGGGTATTGGAACACCAAACAGCTCAGAAACTCAGCTAAGACAATAGCAAGAGAAGGGCGCTGATACCAGCAGACTGTGGGATAGGAATTTGCTTGACTTGTCATTTTTTCTTTTGCTCTCTCCCTGCAAAAGGTCTCAATTTTGCAGTTAACTACTTTTTTTTTTTCCTTCTGAAGTGAAACTAAACAGACTTTTGAACTTGAGTTCTCTGGCAGCTAGGGAAACTTTATCTCATAGATGGGCCATAGAGGGTTTTAAAATCCATTTTCTTTTTCCCCCTCCAGAGATATCTGTGTATTCTTAGTATCCATGCAAAAGAAGATCTGAGTCTGTTTTCCTAGGCTGTGAAGGATTTCAAAACTGTATGTAAACTCTATGTAAATCTACTGAACTTGCCTGTACTCTGGGATATTTCCCAGAGAACAGGACTATTATGAATGACTATTATTATTTAAGAAGTGCAGGGGATTTCAGGATCTTGATTCACATTGTTGTTCTGGTGCAGGATTAGAAATATAAGGTGTGGAGCTGAAAAGATCTCTATGTCCAGACCTTGCAACACCATCCCCCATCAATCATGCATGCTTTACATTTTCATTTTGTGTAGATGCTGGAGGAGAAGCTTTTCCCCAAACACACTGCTCATCTTCCAGGCCAACAATGTAGAAGCAGAGCTGGCTTTAAGCTCAGTCAATTTAGGCAACAAAATAAAGAAAGGAGAACATAGCATGTCTGTACAGCTGCCTGAACTCCATAGTCATGCTGAAGGTAGGTGTCCTGCTTGCAGGGAGCACTGCCATGCAGTGAGCAGTCCTGACAGGGCTCTGACACCTTCTGTCTGTGCTGTATGGTAAAATGCTGTCTGCTGGCAGGGTAGATCCTTCAGTGTTTGATTTGCTGGAAAGCTGACTGAAACTTTGTTGTGTACAGGGTTTGGGTTTCCAATCCCTATCATGCACTTGATTAATCTGAAACTTCATTGAGCTTGTCCAGGCCTCAGTAGGAAGATTAGTGCCATTTCTTCCATTTACGTGTGAGCAACCAAGCCAGGTGAGGACCAGACAACTTTTCAGGAGAAGACAGAGTGTTCTTGTTTCCTGATGTAGCAATTTCCTGTGTCTGTGTTTATTACTGCGAGCCTAGCTAGATAAGGACACTCAGGAGACAGAGGTCTGGGTTCCAACAGAGCAGCAGGCAGGAGAGCTAGAGCCCTGCCTTTGTTTATTATTCCTATTATATACCTGTCACAAGGTGACCATGGATTGGACGGTGGTTATTCCACCTCTCACCCACATTGGTCAAGGAGGCTGTCATTCAACCTTCCCTTCTCTTAGAGAAGGAATCCATAACAAGGGCAGTATTTACAAAATATGGTCTACTGTTTACATTTACGAGCGTGAGAAGCTGCACTCTTCTGCTTTAGTATGAACGCTCAGCAAACTAGGAAAACTCAGGGCAACGTGTTGATTTGACAGATGGAGCAAGTCAAGTCAAGGGAGAATGATAAAGCTAGTCAAGACCCCAGGATCCAGATGGCTCAGCCAAGAAAGTCCCATATAAACACTATCCAGATTTATGGTTGGACTGAATAATCAAGAGACTCAATAATCAAGAGACTCAAGACCTCAATAAAAGGTCTTTTTCAACCTGAACAATTCTTGACCCTCTATGATGGACTCTCTAGAGACCGATGTGAAAGTTTGATTCCCTCCCTCTAGTTTCTTTCATGGTCACGCTATTATTCCTTGCTTCCTGCAGTTCAGTCAAAATACCATGTTTGATACACCTAGAGGACCCAACACTACTGTTCTTAATGCCTGTGTTGGTATTTCTGATAAAAGCTAAAGGCTGTTAACATCCATAAATCTACTGCCACATATTCAATCAAGTATTTAAGTGAATTTTGTGTTATGAGACTGGCCTGCTAAGGGACTTTCTTTATATTAAGTGCAGAAATGCTTTTTAACTGTGTTTCTATGAAATTCAAACCCTGAGAAATTAAGTCTAAAACTACTTTCAGTGATACATGCCAGAACTGGATCTTTGTGTACAACAAGTGAATTGCAGTGAGCCATGAAAGATATTTTAGGATCCAGTGCTGCCAGATACTGAACTGTGCTAATTCTCTGGAAAGTTGAGTAGGGGAAGGCCTCTATGGAGAACTCCTGGGCTTTTAAACTTGCATTATTCAAAGCTACTTCTTCCGTTCCCACATGAAAATACAAATTGCATGAAGTGCAGCAAAAGAAAATACAACGGCCATTATTTTCCAGGCTTCCAAAACAAAACAGCATTGTGGACAAGTGAAGGGAAACAGTTAGCCTTTATGCTGAGCATAGCAAGAACTATTTGAGACATAATTTATCAATTGCATTAATTCATTTTCAGGGTTAATATTATTATTCATGGATTAGGTTATCATCCACCAGGACAGAAGAACTGAAGAAATCCAAGAGACTAGGCAAAGCAAAGATGTGTTTTGCCCATCAGTGGTTTGATAAATATTTCAATACAGAAATGGTAAATACACTAGGGCAAAGCAAAACTGCAAGTGTTGAGAAATAAAGCTTCCATCACCAGCTGTTAGGCATTTTAAAGGCATTACTTCATTTTCCACTAACCACAAAACAAATTGTGGCTGGCACAGGAAGGCATTCTAGCTTTGCATCACTGAGAATTCAAAAAAGAGAAAAATGACTATTTTCTTCAGGCCGAAATGAATGTTGTGGAGTGTGTTTAAGACAAGCTTCAATTATCAAAAAATCTGGAATTTAAATATTCTGCCAGTGCAATATCAGGAAACTTCAGGCATTAAATGATGTTCATTAGGAGTTTGGTTTCATTCATATCAAACAGCATAAACAAAGATGGGCACATTCCAGATTTTAGATGTAGTGATTTATAAGAGGAAGTGTTCTCACCCCCATTTTTATGAAGACAACTTTCCTAATATAGTCTAGTAATTTCAGGGAGTGGGATTATAAATCAGCTAGGAAACTGGCCTTGTTGTTTAGATTTGGGCAGAATATAATTATTGTAAAGCTTCAGAGAACAGATGGCCAGAGATTTCAGAACTGATAAATACCAGGTTTCTGCTTTGGACTGGTTGATGTTAGACCTAGAGGTCACATTCAGGCTGCTCTGAGGTCTCCTGCAATGTCTGAAAGTAGCAGGGCTCTGCAGCCTCTCATGGCTTCCCAGGATCCATCCTTGGTCACTCAGCAATGCAATGGGGTACCATGAAAGCACTCCTGCACAGGGCTCCAGCACATCACCAGCAGAGGAAAGAGACAGCTGAACCAAGATGATTTTTGCTTCCTTTGAGCCTTTGTTTCTATTGGTTATCTTGACTGTCAGCATCACTGGCAATGATAGATCATGCTTGATTACAACATTCGGATTACTCTTTTTTTTTTCTCCTGAAAAATATTTAAGGATCACGAAGCACTGAATGAATCCAAAAGGGTGTTTTTTTTTAATTTTTGGGTGCAGTCAGACTTAAAATATGGCAGGAGAGATCAATAGTGGAGGATGTTTCAGTGGAAGCAAATTCTTCAGAACTACTTCCTTTCCTTTTAGTCCTCTCCAGACACAGTAGAGCTTCAGCTTAGCCGACTGATGCAATATTTATATATCAGGCTGTCAGACTTTGGGATATACCAAAAAAACATGAATTATACTGATGTCTTCACCTAGCTTATGGGGAACAAGGAATGTCTATGTGTTTCATCCTGTCAGCACTCTGACAAAGTTCTGCAAATGTGGGATTGCTTGGGGAAAAGTTGAGCAAAAACTTAAGAATCTTTGGAAGCAAAGGGATCACTCAGAATTTATTCTGAAAGTGTGTGAGCAATTTCTGATGCCTCACAGACAAAAAAGAGAAGTATCTTATGACCTGTTACAGCAAAAATTGCAAGGAAATGCTTGTGGGTCTTTATCTTATTATCTTGGGAGTGCCTGTTAGCAATACATGTATTCACAGTCTTGGGTAATAGCAGACTGACATGCACCTTTAAAGCACATTTGGTGTTTGTAGCCTTTTAGCACTGGATGACATCTTCTAACATGCAGCTTGCAACAGCAGCTACCTGAATTGGTGTGTTTTCTCTCATGCTATAGTGTTTTTTCCACAGGCAAGAGAGATTAATCAAAATCAGAAATTTAAGTCACTGCTCCCTTTAACCACTTACAGGATTAGAAAAGACAGCAACAAAGACATCAATTATTAAGCCATAATTTACCTTATTGTGTCCAGATTGGCTAACTTCAAAGAAAATGCCATTTATTTTTCAGTAGCACACAACATAATTTATACATTGCATTTGAAGGATGTGAACTTCAGTGATAAGTAACATAAATATTCAGCATTTGAGTCAGGAATCCCAGCAAAGGAACAAACTCTTTGTCCTTATCTTTCTCTGCCTGTAATCATTTCTCCTTGCTAGGTGAGTGACTGTTGCTATTCTGGGTGATTGGCAGAGCAGTCTGTGAGGCTGACTGTCAGCAAAATGACATGAATTATATTATCACCTCTCCCTTTCCTACACACTGCTTCATCATTTGTATCTTAGTTTTGAATGTTGTTATTAGGCCTGATGTTCTTCTGTTCTCCAGATCTTGAAGAAAATGGTATTTTTTACTTTGACACACTATATAACAATGTCTTCTTTCTTAATATAGGGGGATTATAAAAAATCCTTTAAAATATATTTATATAAGTAATAAAAGTTATTTCTTGTGGCAGTGTGTTAATTTAATCGGTTAGGCTTTCTATACTTTTGTACTTGTTGGATTCCCTGTACCCCACCCCTCGATTGTTCCTTTGTTTAACTCACATGACTCCGGCACCTGTCATGCGACACACACGGTTAGCTGCCTGTCATTTCTCCCGCCTTTGTAAATCCCTCCTATTTTTCCCCTGATTAGTCCAAGCGATGTTCTATTACACCTGTATCCCCTGGCAACCTGCCCCGGTTGGCTGGCAGCGGCTGGCCACCCCCTTTGTCCCCCCTCCGAATCCTTCGGACAAAAACCCCCCGCACCCCTCTCCCCCCGAGCAGTTTCGGGCTGAGGAGGTGTTTGCAATAAACCCTCTGTTCGTCTGAAATTGTTTCCTCCTTTCTTTCCACTGCCTGTCGAATCTCCATCGCTCGCATAAGCCTCTACCAGGCAAAGAACCCACAGGAGTCAGTACTGCTTGCGAGCTTGCAGACTGACCCCCTAACACTCTGTCGCTGTGTCTGGGCCAGCGGTGACAGAGCCCGTTGGCTCTCTGTGAGCACACCGACGGAATTTCTTGGAAAAGTTATTACTTTTCATCTTTTTAACGTTTGATTGTGCATTGCTGCAATTTTTCTTTCTTCCAGTCATTCGCCCCTTCACAACCTCAAACTGAATCTGATCCCAATTCATTGCATCTGATTTACTGAATTGGTGCTCAAAGTAAAACCAAATTATTACACTCCTAATATTTTTGTGGAAAAAAAAGGGAGGATCTGATAGGTGAAGTCAAGAAGAATTTATCTGTTCAGATAATTGAAGTCTTAACAGCTTTATCAGCGAGGTATCAGCATCCCAGGTCTTTTCATGGGATGACCATGATACTGATGTTAATGGCTTTTTTCTCACTTCAGGGCTCATTTTTGTCTATTGGCTACACCTTGCTTTTTCTTCATTAATCTGCAATGTGGCATCACATCTGGGTTTGCAATATATGTTGTGGTCTACATGTGCTGGATATACCTGAGTTTTGTGAAGCTTAATGCAGGTTTTGTACATCTCCAAAGGTTACATTTATTCAATGATCAGTAGCTAACTGCTGGAGAGTTTTTATAGCCCCGGGGCCACCAGCATCATCCTCTGCCCAAACTTTCAGTGTCCCTGCTGTCACTTCATGCTTGTACTCCTACACTCTACATTATTTTAATATGAAAAGTAGTTCATCCACTACAGGGACTATTTGTTGCTATCATCTATTAGTTATAGAAATATATGAAAAATATTTTATCTCACATTTAATTTATTAATACTAATACTGCATTTCATTTTTACGGCTTGTTAACTTTTCCTTAGCTTTCAATATGACTTACTCTTAGGATCAAAGCTACTGCTTTTCCTTTTTTAGTCATTTCTGGAAGTCTGGTAGCTTTAACTTTTCTGTATTTGTTGCGCTTAGGTGCTTCTAAGTCCTGACTGGCAATCCAGTTCTTGTTATGAAGGAGCAAAACATCATCTCCTCATGGTCCTATTTCCATTATTTCCTCACAACAAGTAGCTGTATTAATTAGCTGTATTAATTCTGGTGGTTTTAATATTTTGTATTTCAAATGAATTCTTCATTGAATTATTCCATTACTAAAGTATTTAATTCTTTCAAGTAAGGGAAGTAGCAATATCAAACCTCTCTATGCTGCCTCTATTTAACATTCAGATCCTGCCAGATCATGTCCTGTCAGAATTTATTATAATAGTAAAAGTAAGTGGCTTTTTAGAAGTTATTTTATTGATATAAAAACAAAGTTGATATTGATATAGAACAAAGTAACAAACATCTGAATAGAAACATTCTGATAATATGGAATTTTCTGATAAGAGGATGATATGTATATTTGCTCTGAATAAATTGCTAGTAAGATTGTCTTCTCTTGAATACACCCAAATTTTGTGTTCCACCAGACATTTACTGCTTGTAAAACTTATGTAATAAAGAACATCTGTTCACCACTGAGAGGTTGAAGCAGTATGTGTTTAAAGAAAATATTAACAGCTGTATTCTGAAATATATAAAAATCCAGTTTTGCCCATTATTATATTTACTGACACATTGCCAATGAAATTTTATCTTATTGATCTAAGCGTGATAAGAACCACTAAAGAATATTTGAGGGTTCCAAAGATACTTCTCAGCTTAGATGTTTGCAGATGGCAGGAAAATCTTGAAGCCCTGACTCATCATTTGAGGATGGTACATATGATCATTTTCCTGGACATTTATTTAATGATAAGGGTCGTCAAAGAAAAAAATCCCTAATGTTGGGTTTTTTTCAGATCACTTTCTTCCTGAGAATTGCATAAAGCTCACAGGTTTGGTAGTTGTTTGTGGGAAGTGTTAAGCTTTCCTTTTACACAAGATCTATATTATTTTACTCGGTTTTTTACATGTTAATCTTGCTACCCCTCAAAAATTGTGTCCAAGAACTACTAAGAGTAATGCAAATGAAAAAGAAAAGATATTCAAACTCAAGTTAATACATGATTTTACAGATCAGCAGAAAAAAACATCTTGCAGGTCTCTTGAAGACCATTCCTTGAAGTTCAAGAAGCATGGTTAAATAGAAACAGGTGCTGCAGAATGTATGTGTCTGCAGATGATTTAAGTAGTTACTGGCATGAATCTTCTCCGAAATTAGGAAATCCAAGAGGTACATGTCAGGAAAAATGTCTTTAGAGAAGGAGAGAGGAGACAAGGGAAATTATATGCATGGTTGGCAAGACCACTGGGTAAGAAAATAAAATTACTTCTCCAGATAGGAAGAGATTTACAAGGACCATAGCTGTCTGTCAGATGAGAATCTAATAGTGTAAATGAAAGTTCAGACAGTGAAAAGTGCAGTGTTGAATTATTTAACAAAATGTATGGTAACACAGAGCCAGCTGAGGCTCTGCATGAAACAACACAAAAGGTAACATAACTGGGGCTGTCTGAATAGCTTTTTCCTGTAGGAAACAGATGTGTACATACACACAGTTGCTGAATATGGCATAGCTGAATAAACTATACAGTCTGTTTTATTAAATTAATTGCTGTTACTATATTTAGTGCAGTAATTGAAAAAGAAATTTGGAAATGCTGATCCTGAGATGTGGAAGTAGCAAAACACGTTCAGAAAATGATGGTATATGTTTGATATGGGCACGTTTCTCTTCTACTCAGCAATGGTGAGGACACAGATTGGAGTGTTGTGTCCAGTTCAGGGCTTCCCAGTAGGAAAGACATATGGATATACAGGAGAGAGTCCAGGGAAGGGTCACTGGGATTAAAGGACTGGAGCATCTCTCCTACAAGGGAGAGGCAGAAGCTGTTCAGCCTGAAGAAAAGGCAGTTCAAGGGAAACTGTTCACAATGGAAGGATGTAAAGAGGTGAAACCAGAGGTTTTTTCATTGCTTTCTGGTGACAAGGTCAGAGACAAACTGAAACACAAGAGGTTCCCTCTGAACATCAGGAAACAGTTCTTTGCTGTGCGGATGACTGAGCACCAGCACAGGCTGCCCAGCTGTGTAGTCTCCTTCCCTGGAGATATTCAACAGCAGTCTGGAGATGGTCCTGGGCAACCAGCTCTAGGTGGCCCTGATTGAGCAGGGTGGATCAGGTGTCCCACACGTCTCTTCCAACCTCAACCAGCCTGTGATTCTACCAGTTAAGCATAGGCATAGGTGCATATCTATTTTGCATATTTTCCCCTGTAGACTGTGTTATTAGAACTGCTGGTGCCAATTTGACCAGTTTTGCACTGCTGAGGACTCAAAGGGCACTCTAGGGAGGACATCACAACTGGTAGTCATTAATTATGAAGAGGATGAAGTGTAATTTAATGCATACACTAGGAGTGTTTTGAAGGACATTTACATGTGATTACATGGGAGAGCAAGTAAGAGGAGAGATGTGAAATATTTTTAACTTTCTAAACAAGGCAAATTAAAAAATTATATTAGACAATAATGAAATCATTGCATTAGAAGACATCTGTTTGAAAAAAATATTCTTCACGCAGCCAAATGTCTCACTGATTTGTCATCTAACCTTTAAATAACTAGAAAATGATATTTTCAGCAATAGGCTTCTGAAGTCCATAAGGCCCTCGGAAACCATGGTAATTTTCCTGAACTGTGAAAGAGACACACC
This sequence comes from Prinia subflava, assembly GCF_021018805.1. NCBI lineage: Eukaryota > Metazoa > Chordata > Aves > Passeriformes > Cisticolidae > Prinia > Prinia subflava. Next base: position 34,211,283 of record NC_086250.1, on the reverse strand, counting down.
TACCTGTCTGTCTTATTAACATGCATTTGCATGTCTAATTTGTCTTGCATCATGCTGAGATTTCACTCTGCTGGAGTGGCAAATGGTCAAAACCAGCTGTATTCTGGAAGAAAGATTTTAAAGTTGGTCTGGCAACTCAATTAAATTCTCTCAGCTCCTGAGAAATAGGTTCAGCCTGATCCCAAAAGCTCCATTTCAATCTTTTGATTAGCAGAGCTTGAGAGCACGTCTTGGCTGGCAAATTAAACCACCATGGAGCAAACTTTGCATTTTGACTCATAAAGGCTCTTTGCATGTATTACTAGTAAGCTTTGGATTAAATCCTTCCTTCAGTTTTTTGTTTGTTTGTTTGTTTGTTTGGGTTTGTTTTGTTTTTGTGGGTTTTTTGGGTTGTTTTTTTTTTTTGCAACATTTTTTTATCCCAATAAGGATTTAGCATAGCGACACATTTTGTACACAGAATCAGTCGTTTGATGGGGATGGATTCTTATGGGACACAGCTATTTTGCTGTAGCTGATCAGCACTAGAAAGGTTAGTTTCCAACATCAGTTTTGTTTCCATTTGGGGTACAAATGGACAACTTCAAATCTGCTGACCTGATTAGTGCCAGGAGACCTGAATACTGCACAGCAGACTTGTGCCATGGGCAACTCTATTTATGGCACATAGTGTTTAGAAACCTAACAGCATCAAACATAATAAAATAATGTAATGAACACAATTAAAGGTGAATGCTGTATGACTGAAAGATTGGCAGACATAATTAAATACAGGCAGATTCCTGTTTGCTCCTTTATTTTCTCTGCAACTTTTAAATCATATGGAAAACCATGTTTCTGCTTAAAAACGCTCCTCTTCATTGCAAATCCAAGGACAACCGTGAGTTCTGGGTAACAGAGAATGAAACAGTTCTATAGATAAACAGCATAATTAATATTTATTTAATGGAGGGAGAGGAAAGTAGTAAATGAAAAAAAAGCTACTCTTGAAAATAAAGCACTAGTTTTGTGCAGGGAGTTATGAATTTAATTAATTTTCTGTCACGATTTTATTTTTGTAGTAGTCATTTTTACTCATCAGTGGGTGGCTCTTAAGATGAATAGCTGAAACAATTTAAGTGAGAGTGGTGGAAATTCAAATTGTACACTGTAGAAGAATTTGATAGTGAGCAGGAGTTCACTAAAAGTGCTGTTTTGACACACAAGGCCTTTGAATTCAGGATAGTCAAGTTTTCTTATGCTGTGAGTGACTTGTTCTAAAGCAAAAACTAGAGAAAAATCACATGGAGGTGGTAGTCCAGTACAGGTTAGCTGCTTTTGACCCTGTAATTCTTTATGCAAATTGTCTTTGCTGGCCTGTGTGGTCAGGAGGATGGGGTTGTGGTCTGTCATGAGTGGTGATGTGAGCCATCATGGTAGGCATTCATGTTGGGTGACTGAAATAGGAAAATGGCAGTCCTGGTTGGTAGCCAAGGGAGAAGAAAAAATGAAATACACAGGCAAAAAAGAATTACATACTCCCACTTAGAGCAGGCTAATCTTCCTGTTTGAGAGGCTCGAATGACCTTTTAATAATAACTGTGTCAGGTGGACATGTGCTAGTAATAAAACTCTAGACTAGTCATACTGGACATAACTGTGTGCTGGCAAACTAAATAAAAGGGAGCAGGAAAGCAGCCTTATCTTCTAGTCCTCCAGGAGAGACAGAGGAGTTTCCCACAACTTGCTCAGTGCTCTTCTGGTCTTCATTTTCCATATTGTTGTATTCAGCCTTTCTTTTTATGGGTTCCTACTTCACAATCACAATTTTTTTAAAATATAGCTGACATTTTAAAAATGCTCATCATAGAAAAAAAATCCAGACTAAATAATTTTGTTTACTTTTAATTTTTTCTTCAAATTCAACAGCCATAATATATTTATTGTCTCTTCCTTTTTTCAGAGTATCCCTTATGCTTTTGCTTTATATTTTCTCAAGCCTATTTATTGTTCACTGCTTTCAAGATCTAAGTAAGTTCGTATTGGCATTGAACAGCTTGTAATGTATGTGATCAGTCATATAGTACTGGCTATATCATCTGAAACTGCTGTAGACATGTTGCACCCAAGACCTTAGGGTATGAGACTCAAAATAGAACTCACCTAAATGGAAAAGCACAAAAATAAAAAGCAAAAGGGATTAGAGATTACTAAGAGATGACTAGCAATGGGTTTGATTTGTGATTTCCCCAGTGCAAACTGGGGAAATCCGTGAAAAAAAAAATTCTTTTTGAAGTTCAATCTAAGAGCTAAAACTAGAGAATAAATACTTCATCTGAGAATTCTGTGTTCACTCAAGGAATGCAGCAATTTTGTGCTTACTGGACATCTCTCCAACAGAATTCATGAACTAGTTTGGAAGACTGATAGGTTGACATGCACATAACTTTGCACTGAGACAGAATTTTTAAATGAGCTCCATATTTGCAGTCATAGAAATAAAGTGAAAGCCATTAAGTCTGCTTGACTTCAGAAGAAGTCAAAAATAAGATGGAGGGTATTTTTTGATAGTCATTTGGGCCCTTCTGAACTCACAGCACTGCTTGTAGAGACTGAATTAAAGTGGTAATTGCTGTCCTTGAAAATGATCCAAAACAGTCAGATATTTGAAGCACAAGAGAAAGATATATTGTCACTATCTGAGGCAAACTCTGGCATATGACACCCCTTTGTGCCCTTTAATCTGCATGATTAAAGATTCTTATAGTTTGAAATACAGTAATGAAAGTTATTGGAACAGTGGAACAAGAAATTTCATGTAAATTTTTAAATTTCCTCCATTTATATATTTTTATAGCCTCATATGGAATTTATGATCTGTGGTGCTCCTTTCTTAGGAACTGCCAGAGCCAGAAGTAAGGAAATACTGTCTCTGAACAAAGCAACTTTTATTAGTTCAGGAATCTGTGTAACTATCATTCTTTTGGAGCTGTTCACTTTGAAACGAGCTTCAGAAGTCCTTGATATTAAATAACTTGATGGGTCGAGGTCATCAAAAGGACTTCTGGTTGGGATAGAAGCACCCAACTATTTGGGAGCTGAAAAAATATGCCTGTATCATTGTAGATTTGTCTAGAAAAATGGATGAATAAACGTTTCTTGCAAGGTAGTGGGTTATCTAACACTTAGCAGCAGTGCAGCTCCTCCCTTTAGTGCATTTACAAGGGATATTACGTTTTGTTCCTCATGGTTGTACTTGCTGTCAAGGCTGATGTCATAACGATACCTTAGACTGAAAATATTCCCTGAACAACTGAAGAAAGGGAGGTTTGCTGCCCCGAATGGGCACTGCTTAAAATGTTTCTCTTCCACATGCAAGCTGAAGAGCAGGCACAATTGAGTTTAATGAGAGTCTTTCTGTGAGTATACTCTACAAGCTGAAAAGAAATGTGTAAGGGGAAATTTAGGAACTAGTAGGCACTTTGCTGATGGCCTTCTTGAGCTTCTCATCTCTGCATCACCTACAGAGTTCCATTTTCCTTTATTGGTTCAATGAGAGAACAGAAGGGTCTTGATTGAGTTATAAAATCTTGCAGTCCATCTGTGTGGCAGGGCTTGAGGGCTTTAAAAGATAGTATTAGCTTGAGGTGCTTGAAGTGGAAATACCAATTGTTTCATTTTCTTTTAACTTCAAAATAAATGAATGTCATTTAGTCAGTTCCCTTTCAACACTCCTTGTATCATTACTACATCATATAATCTTCTGTGAAAAGACTGAGCTACATTTTCATTTGTATTGTCATGTTTGAAATTCTTTCTTTCAGCCAAGGAATGAAAATTCAGTACTTTCTTGTTTGTTTGTTTTGCAGAAACTTGCTTTCCTGATAATCTTCTAGCACGATGCCAGAGATCACCTAAGGGTTATCTTAGCACTGCAAATATATTCCGTTGCTTGAGTATTGGTAAAATAAAGTAACAGAATATAGAAATAGCAGAATGAAGTAACTCAACTTACTGTGTTTTTGAGTGGAAGATACTACTCTGGCCTTGAATTTTATTATTAAAAGTACCTCATATGCATGAGTCTGCCACTTTTGCATAAATCCCACGGAACAGTGATAACAAATGCATTAGACTTGCATTTTAGCCTCCACTCCACATTAGCTACCAAAATTCTTTTTTTGAGTTTGTGCTACTGCTTCTGTCTAAACATCCCCTTCATTCACTCTGTACTTGATACCTTCATGCTGAAACAAACTAAAGCTGTTCATGGAAAGCCTCCACAATTAAACATGAATAGATTTTGAAGGAGAAAATCTGTTACAGTTCCATTTTCTCTTTTTCCAGCTCGGAAGATCTACAAGCAATACTTGTTGGTGCTATTACAGATGTCTAGGTCCAAAAAAGCCTATCTTCCTTTTCTGCCTTATAATTTTGTTCTTTTACTGACTTGTGTACCTGCATGGGCAACAGTGATACTGAGGATGCAAAATGTTTTCTGCTTTAAAGCCTGATTTCATGTAATGATTTCATGACTCATTAGCTCTTGAGTTGTAATTTTCTATTTCTGGTTTCTAGGCAAAGAAGAATCTTTTCAGTCTGGGTTGAAGCAGCTCAATTATTTCTGAGTGAAGACCACATATAATAAAATACTGTCCCAAATTATAAAAGTGCTTCTAGTTTTCAACAGATGCTGCTGGGGGGAGACTACCGTCCTGTCACAGTGTGAGTATGATAACTGTAGAAGATTGCTTAAAATACAGACATAAGCTTTCTTTTGGGGTTCTTTAACAAAACTGGACATACCCACCTAAGGAGTATTACAGCTGAGGGGTATGTGAAGCAAGGTGAACAGTGAAACACCTGGTTCCCCAGCTAACTATAATTTCATCATGCTGCTCTACAGAGCTGGATGAAAGGGTTCTTTGTGTTGTTACTATTGCGTGTAACAGAAAGAGCTTTCCGATCCCAAGCAGTAGGCAGCCCTTTTATTGCTAAATTTGTCATTAGTCATAGAGCTAATGATGATGTGTAGGTGTGTGGATGGGCAGAACTGAAGTCAAGTATCAAAAAACTGGCTATGAAAGAGCATGTGAAATATCATAGCACTTTTTCTGTCCTGGAAAAAAATGTTCTTATGAAGGGGAGAGAATAAAATGAATCTTTATTAGGATACATGTTTTCTTTAATTTTCACACCTGTTATTTATCTTTATGATCTGAGAGTGTATGTGGAAGCATCTAAGTAGCTGACTTACGCTACTCATTCAGCTTTCCTTTCTTTCTCTTTGAATGATACAATCCACATCTTTTTAGTAGTTCTTTATATGGCACTCTGCATTACTTTGTAATATGTTTTGGTGCTGTTGATGTTGGAGATGAATGTGTATGATTTAACTCAATGCCGTTTCATTCCTAGGAGTTTTTTATTATTTTCTTTATGTTTTTATACATGTGTATACAATGCATGCTGGCCTTGTTTCCTGATTCTACTAGTACTAAGGACATGCTGCAGGACCCTTACCACTAGACTCCAGCAACTAAACAAACCAACAGCTATTCCGTTCCTTATTTCACATTGCAATGGATTATAGAAATGAACATGCTACTTTTCTATTTTATGTTTGTTTTTGACATCTTTTTCGGAAGCAGAAGTTCAATGGCTAATACACACTTTTACATCAAATAAGAACAAACTTTAAACCTGTTTCTGTACTGTTTATTCTCACAGCAGAACTAAAGAATTTGCTGTACAGATCTACATTACCTCTGTTTGACATAAAGATTTGCTTTGTATTTTGCAAAATTACAGAGATGTCATTTCTTATGAATTTATTTATTGTGGTACCTAACATTCTCTGAGTGCTAAACAGAGAACCTTTATTCTGAACCTGAAAAACAAGAATAACATTTGCAATTCTGTTACCAAGACTGATTGCTTTTATGTGCATCTGTATCCATTCTTAGACTCCTGAAAAGACAGAAAGTTAATGAAGCTTGAGATGTTAAGGAAGCAAGTGAATTCTTTCTTAGTCCAGCTGAATACTTATTTTGATTTCTTTTTTTGTCACTACAAAGCAAATAGAAAAAAACAAACACATTTCTGAATCCTTTACCCTATTGCAATTAAAACACTGGGCAAAAGTGATGAATAAAAGTGGTATTTCTGATTTTTCTCTACAGACAGGGATATATATGTGTCTGTCAATATAAAGGCACTGTAGGTAAAGGTGATGTCTCTCTTTCTGAGATGATGCTTACTTACCTAGGTTCATGAATGAATAAGAGCATTATGAATAGAAGACTATGACAGGTTTTGAACAGTTGGCTTGGGTGCTCTCATGGAGTATTATTTTGATAAAACTAGAGAAAAAGTCTAAATCAACAGTACAAAACTCATTATCTTTCATTATATTTGGAGTCTTGCAGAACACCTTTTATTTGAGGAGTTAGATCTTAGCCAGGCCATGTTTGCTGTGTGGGGTCCTGTGTTTAAGCATGAGCAGCTGTAAGGAAATCTGCTGGAGTGACTAATATGGGTGTGCTCTGCTTGCTGGGGATGTTATGGCAGAGATAACAGTCCGGCCTGTCAGGAGAAGGTGCGTGGCTTTACTTGTTAAAGAAAATCAAGGCATTACAGCATAGAAGGGAGAAGGAACATATCCGCAGATGGGATCTGCAGAGTGTGCTGGGGGACAATCCATCTGTGATCTGTTTGACACTGTGTGAAACTGGGCTTCCCAGTACCTGATGGGATGCAAGGCTTACTTGCTATCTTAATTACTCTTTGTATTCTATCTTATTAAACCAGCTATGTTAGTATGACATTTTTGTTGGGCCTGTTTCACTGACATCCACCAAAAAACCCTTCACTCCCTCTCTGCCTTCCCCACCCGAGATGGAGAATATTCACATTTGTAAAGTATGAATTCTCTACAATGAAACTGTACTTTAAAATGGGGAATGGAAAATAATTGACCAAGTATTGTACAAAAGAATCAGACTATGAATTACTGTATGATACTGTTTCAGAGAAGTGAAAAAAAAAAAACAGTGGTGATAAAAATTTGGTGCTGCTTGATACAGGGAAGTAGTTACCTTTTCACAGAAAGGCCATCAAATGTTTTGAGAAAAAAATGCAACCAAACCAAACCAGAATAAACTCCAACTCCCTTATTCCCCTGCCAAAACCTACCATCAGCACCACCTATATTTCAGCACAATGGAATTCTTAGGAAACTTGAAAATGAGACTAACAAAAATCAAGAGGGTCAATTTTTGCTGATGAGTGTTTGGAAGTCATGAGTGACTCAGAAGAAATGAACCACTGCAGCTCTATTCCAGAGAAATTTTTAGAAGATACTGTTTGAACTTGAAAAATATTTCTGCTATGCTGTTCTCATAAAGTAAGGCAAAAAACATAAATAACTAAAAAATGAGAAACTCAAATAGGGCATCTTGCTATTTTTTTGCTGATGACCTTAAATAAAACTTTTCACACAATCATTTCTGCAAGAAAGAACATGGACAGAGTGCAGCATAGGAGTTCATAATTGGGACAAATAAGTCACCAGCAAAACATAATATATAAGAATTAAAAAAAAAAGAAGAAAAATTTATACAACTGAATAGAAATGAAGTACAGTACTATGATGTCAGTTTGCAGTGCTTTTAAAATTATTTGAGAAAATATTCTCATATAATTACAATATTTCTTTTCTTCTAAGTCTTTCTGGATAATGGAGTATATTTTAGAAATAAGACAAGGCTATTTTTAAAATTTGGTTTGGTTTCTTCTTTAATGGTGCATTATATCAAAAATATCCACTGCATTACATTAAAATGGCAATATTTTTTAAAAAGTGATTATACTGTTAACTTTAGAGAAAAATAACTACATTTTTAGGGCTTGAGTTCTGATAATTTTGTGTATAAGTGGCATCAATATCAAAACAGCAAACTACTCCATCATTAGAAACACCTCAAGTATTCCAAATGAGAAAAGCTGTGTCTCAAAAATTTTATTCTTTTTAAGTTCAAATAAATTAAAACATAATTAAAGATGTGTAGTTTGTTGACAGTTCTTATTTCAAAATTAAGAGTTTATGGTATATAAATGAAAATCTTAAATAATACCTGGTCTTAGCAATAACTTCATTTTTTAATAAGGAGAATGCTGTTTATACTTGTACTGATTTGGTATATATAATGCTAGAATAAACTATGTGAAAGTTTGAAATTGGAATGGAATGGTGCATTGTTTGTATAGTTAAAATGCTGTAAACTAATTTTTGTAGCAGCTTGTATATGACAATTTTTTAAAAAATTATTTTAAAATTATTTTTAAAAAATTATCTGCATCTGCGCAAAATTTACTTTTAAAAGGAGCTACTCCAGATCCCTCCCTGTATCCTGATTACCCTGCTTAGCAAGGATTTGAAGGGCTTCTGCCAGCAAGGATGTTACAGTGCTTCTATTCCCCTCTGTCCACCGAGCATGCACCCTGTTCTTGGGCTGAGCCAAATCTAACATATCTACTTCACAGATGTGAAAATAAACTCCATGGATCATTACTGGTGTAGGATGATCCTATTCATCTTTTGTAGGCAAGACCCTCCTCAACACCAACGAGCAAGACCAAAATCACAGGTGACCCACCTGTGTGCCCCACGTGCACCCACAAGTAGATCCAGTGCAGCTCCTCTAATTGGCAGTGGCATCGTGGTGCCAACTGGGAAACTGCTGAATACTTTGAGCTCCCAGGGGAGCAAACAGCTGATATTGGTTGCCCTGAGACTCCACTGCTCAGTTCTGTCCCAGCCCTTGGTAGAGTGATAAGCTCTGAGGTACTCACTCATGTGCTACTCAGATCTCCTGAGATGTCCAACACATGAAATACGCATTTAAAGATTAATGGACCACAATTTCTTTGGTTTGTAGTTCAGAAAAGGTCAAACATTCATTAGAAGTGCTCATATTAAAATGATCATGGGAATCAGTAATTTTTAACTGAGACAATGCTGTGTACTGCTCTGAAATTACGCAGGATGCTCAAGGGAAAAAACAAGAGGAGATCTAATTTAGTGAGAAATGCACGGTAATATCTCACTTCCACACTGGCAGAACTCTGTGAAGCAGTATCCTTTATGATAGTGCTTTGGCCATAAAAGTAATCCAGGGGAATGCATTAACAGTTTTGACCATTAATAATGAGGTAGAAAGTGGAGCTCTCATGGTTAGCACAGTGTAGCTTTAGATTTTTTAAGGAAGACAGTTAGTGCTTTCAAAAGTACTCACCCTCTAACTTAGGTCCAAGAGACAAAAGACTATGACCTCTGGCTCCTCATGTTATGGGAGGCAATTTTTGCAGTGATGAGCTCCCCAAAAGTTCTATTACTAGGATCCACCTTATGTTTATGTACCATGTCCAAAGTAGAAAAAGATATCACCTTTTGTAGATGGATTTTGCATTTCTTCTGCTTGGATTAAATGAAATTTTGCAGATACTGGCCAAAAGCAAGCTTGATTACAAAAATATTCTCCTGGCCATATCACTTCATCAGGGCATTTTTTTTAGGAATAATAAATGTTTGAAAGATAGCCTACAAAAATGTCTTTTGGAAAAAAACCCAGCAGTAGATGATTTAATGTTAGTGAAATTATTGCCAGGATAGGCTATAAAACTATCTTAATTTAACATTCAGTTTTGCAGTTAAGCATTTTCCTCACAAATAGAAATCAAATTGCACCAGCTTAGGTACTAAAATCACAGATTGCAACAAAAAATTGTTTCTACAAAAGAGCTTTTTGAAGTCTTCTTTCTATTTCAAAATGTGTTTCAGTAAAAAGATATTTCTGATTGTGGTAATTTTCATTGTGGTTGGACAGATTTTTGTGATACATGCTGAAGAATGACTAAATTTCTTCTGTGTTCTTTGCACATAGGAAGGAGGGTCAGATGTGCCTCTGCCTTTTGTTCATTTCTGTATTCAGGATTCACTGAGTTTCTCTTCTGTACCAGTCCAACACACATATTCACTTATCTGTTCTTTTAATTATTGACTTCTTGAGCTTTAGCTGCCTGATTTCTCAGAAAGAAAATCGTTTTCTCACTTCTTTGACACTTTCTTTTGTTCTTCCACAAGAATTAGAAGGTATCAACATACCTGGTTGTCCCATCATTATCAACACTAGGGCAGCTATCAAATATTCTGATACTGAAAAGAGTACTGGTTGATCTAAAAACAGGCTAGCATTAGTAAGCAAGAGGAACATAGGTAATAAATTAAAAAATTACAGGAAGAAAGTGCCTTTTGTTATGAAAATTCTTTTAAAGAACTGCACTGAAATATGACTTTTATTTACTAGTGTTGTGACTCATGTTAAAAAAATACAAAAAAAAACCAGGAGAAAATGTGCCCTTTAAAATTAACAGCTTTTATTAACAGGATTTTATTTTGTTTGTCAGCCAGGAGGGTATTTCTTAAGCAATCAGAAAACAACTCAGTACAGTGTGCCCTCTTGTGTTGTGCATTTGAGCAGTGACTGAGCACCAGCTGGCCAGGGATGCATATTTAGCTGCAATTGGTGGCCTTGGGCAGCACTTCAGTTGTCTTAGAGATAGAAGGTAGGCTGGTACCACAAAACCAGACTTTACTTTTTCATTTTCTGCAGAGTCACTGTCTGAAGTTCAAAACTTCTGTAACACGTCCACAATGAAATTGAGCGTGCGGTGTTCTGTGATGATTTCAGGAATTTCACGACAGACTAGACGTGGGCAGGCCGCTGGAATTCCCTTCAGGTCATGATAAAGCAGAAAAAATGCTCCAAGATGCATTCAATGCATTGAAGATGCATTACCAAAGTAATGTTTGGGATCAGATTAAAGGGAACTCCAAATGATTTTTTTTCTTAAAAAAAGAAAGTGTGTTTTAGCCATTAATGTTCTCAGCACCAACTTTTTCATTTTATATATCTATTTCTATCATACCCCATGATTTAATAATTTAAATATACTCTCAATTGCCCAAGACAGGTTGTCTTAGAAACTATTGCAATAATGCATTTCTCTTTGGAGTATCTATATTTATACCCCTGCACACATCTTATGGCTGGTTTCCCCTATAATTAAAACACTTACAATTGCAGATTATGTTTATAATTTATTATGTGACTTATAAATAACCATTCCTCATCTGTTAAAACTCCCTGATTCCCAGATTTGGGAAGAATTCCCAGAATTTTGGAGTGAAGCTTTGAAGCGAAGGAGAAGGCTGTGTTCTTGTGATACCCACCAGATTCTGACTGTTTTTTCCGTGCTTCTAATACAGCTGTTTCTGAGGAAAGCAATTTGCCATCTATCTTGTGATGGAATCTTCTTACTCAGATTTTTTGTTGAATGCATTAAATGCATGTAGAAGTCAAAACCAGTCAAAATGACAACTGAGAAATCATTTGTCATTACAGTTATCTCCAAGTCTGGCTGCATTGTTGTGACTAGCGTGGAAAGAGGAAAATTGTATATTAGAAAGCACAAAGATAGAAAGCAAAGCAGCCAGGGGTGTCTTTACTTTTAGGACAATTTTTTTTCAAACAGTCTTGATGTCACTGGCCCGTGGTGACTAATGGAAGTGGCAAAGAAACTCAGGATGTTGAAACTTGCACATACAGGGGACATTGATCCCCCATGATCCCCATTCTGTGCTGCTGCACAGAAGCAATGGTTAACAACTCAGATTTTACCAATTGATCTTCCAGGGGAGATAACTGTCAATACTGAATTTTTTTAGAGAAAGAGGCTAAAGCACAGAGTTCAAATTTCTTGCTAGAAGGTCAGCAGCAAATCATTGTCTCTTGAGTCCTATCAATTGCCTATTCATTATACTGCTAGTATTGCCAAGTCTATTCTAGAGTTCTCCAGAGGCTGAGCACAGCGTAGAAATCCATGATAAAGTCATTAGATATAAGCCTGGTAATGAAAAACCCATTTCAGGTGTTCATCTCACACAGTTCTTTCCATAACCACTTTCAACAATGCTAAGGGACCCTGGGGATCAAACTGTTTTCTGCCTATGGAGGGGAAGTATCACAAACTCAAAAGTAAGGCAGATGCATGAAATTCCTCTGTCGATGGTTATTGGCTTGAGGGCAACGTCGTAAGACAATTTCACCTTGTGGATTCTCTGGCCCTGGACTAATTTTGTGTGGCCATATAAAGCAATCCTGCAGTGGCATTACATGGAAGTAGCACCCCACACTGTCAGCTTTCCTCCTAGAAAATGGGCATTCTCTTCTGAAATCATCTCTTCACAGAGGTACTAACCTTTTTCAGAAAACTATGAGTGCTTCACTGTACAAATGCTTACATTCAGGCTGTAACTTACACAAAACTCTGATAAAGTCTCCAGCACATGGAGTAGAGGATAAAACTTTCAATGTTGTGCTTTTCTGTGGCTAAACATTGGCTTTGGCATCTCTGGGATATCTTTACCCATGGACCAACATGAGCTGTTCCAGATCTACTTAAAATGGAAAGCGAAGGATTGTATAAGACATACGTCATTACTTAAACTGGTTACCTTTATATTCATTAATGTAAGTTATTTTTGTTGGATCAGTATAATGACTATGTGGAGTAAAGGCCTTTCTCTGCAGCCTCTAGACGTATAAATACATAAATCTTTAAAGGTGAAAAGTAGCACACTATGTCTTGTACCAGGCTCAAGTAATAGCCAAAACTCCCATTTTTATTTCCAGGCATTTCATGGCATGGTTTTTTGAGATGCACTATGCCAGCCTATCTGTGCAAGGGAGGAAGAAGTATTTGGTAACTCAGGGCAAAGGACAGGGTACCCTCAATCTCAATGTGTTTTACCACAGGATTAGACAATTAAAAAGAGCCTTTGGAAATAAGGAGAGTCAGGTGATGACATCAACAGATGGTGGATAAGAATACTGTATATGTGATTGCATTCTCTTCATTTTTGTTTGTTTACAAAATTTTGAGTCAAAAGGAAATAGGAGAAAGTGAAGGCAATTTAGGGTGAAGGTACAGCATGCACTAAAGCTTTTTGTTTAGCCACCAGTGGAGACAAACTTTACATTTCAAAGCCAGCAGGATGAGAGGCCTGATTAATAGAGCAGGAAGTGAAAAAAATATTATTTGAACCCTCAGTTATACAGGCTCAAAGGATTTTCTGTGGTAACATATTTAATGTACTTTAGAAGCCAATTGCAGGATACTGTGTGTGGCACTACTGAGAGCAGAGAAGACTTCAGGAATCCTACAGATCAAAGATAGAAAATAGAAAAAATGTCAAGAAATTTCAAAATCCTTGCAGGTGAGTGAGAAAAGGAATTAAATAGGAAATACACAACACATGTGTAAATAAGTAGATTTCAGTTTTGTGGCAAATTGCACATTCTGTTTTCACATTTTTTTTAGCCAAAAAAAAAGTTATTGAACTCTGTTACAACACAATTAGATAAAATGTGAAGATTAATTATAAAGTTAGCACTGGTAGGAACAATAATGTATTTTACCAAAAAGACATAACTAAGTGAAATCTGGGTTTTCCTGAATATAAGCAATTGAAGCAAATTATAGGATTATGCATTCAATTCAAACATGAATATGGCAAGATTGAATTTCATTGTGCCAGTTGTCCATTGTCACCATGACAAAACAGCTGAATTTTCTGAAAGCCAGAATGTGAAATAGAAGAGCCTGCTAATACATAGGTTTTTACATATAAAAGATTCAGGTTAGAATGTGCTTTGTTGAAATGCTTAGCTACAGTGTTGATTCATTTAGAAAAATATCAGCTAAGGAGATAGTCTACAATTAGGAATAAATGTGTCCTATTAAAAAATGAGGCACATCATGGGAGGACTGTCATTACAGGTTTGGATAATATGTTTTAGCTAGAGGCTTACATTAGTATGCAGGCACTTGTTTTATATTTTTCCTGTTTTTACAGTGCTATCCTCTTGAAGCTCATTAAATCTTTTTCTGCACTAAGGGCACTCAGGCATGAAAAATCTAAGGAGTAAACAGAATACTATTATAAATACACAAGTGTCCATTACAAGAAGTAGTAAATTTAAAGATGATTAAAAAGCAACAGCAAAGCACAAACACCCTCTTAAGCACATACAGCTATAACATAAGCAGTATCTGTTTTCCTTGTGAAGGATTCATTATAACATGAGTCTTAGAAATGAGTGAAATAAATAACTCAGCCTGATTAAAGAGCTACCATGAATCATCTCTAGATCACAAGTTCAAAAACAAAAAAGAGGATTTGCTATTGCTTTGTGCCTTATTTAATTATGAGACTCAAAATGCATGAGACCATGCAAAACAGGTGTAAAAATGCTGTACTCTGTATAAAATGAGGACAAATTCTAACAGGTGTTGTTCACCTTTCTACAAGGTTTTTGAGAGTTCAACAGTATATCTACACATACATCCCTCTATTTAAAAGTCCACAAGCTTAACTGACTGAAGTGTCATAGGACACCTAACCTAAGGGATATATGGATTTTAAAAATATTTTAAAATACTTAAAATTGTCTGAATCAATTTTTAGGCAGATGAGACACTTAAATTTAAGCCTGCACTGTGAACTTCATCTTTTTAAAGGTTGGAGGAACACTGCAGGTTGTGTAATTCGCAAAGTGAGCCAAGTACCTTTAGGACTCTCATGCACATGAATGTGTTTTTTGTAGACAAGTCAGTAGGTAAGGAATGGCTTTTCCCTTTCTCTCTTTTGTGAATTTTCCATTAAGCAAAATCAAAACCCTCATCTTTCAAGCTCAAAAGAGTCTATCCCAAAGAATATCAAGGCACACCAAAATCCCAGGAGTCCTGTGTGGCCAAACAAGGCCAAGCTCAAAAAACAAAAAGGAAGAATAGAGAAGGTAGAAGGAAGGACAGTTAACATGGTGGGAATACAGAAAAATAGTCCAAGCATCCAAGGGATGAAGTTTGGAAAGCTAAGGCCCAAATATAATTGAATCTGGCTAGGAATGTCAAAACCAAGAAGGGCTTCAAGTGAAAAAAGGAAGAGTAGGGAAAGTATGGATCCATTGCTCAAAGAGACAGGGGACCTGGTTACACAGGGAATGGAAAGGCAAAGGTACTAAATGTCCTGTTTGTCTCAGTCTTTACTAGCAAGACTGTCCATCAACAATCCCAGGATTCAGACACCAAGGAAAAAGTCTGGTGCAAGGAAGATGTACCCTTAGTGGAAGAGGATCAGGTCAGAGAATCCTTAAGGAAACTGGATATACATAAATCCATGGGACCTGGGGATGCATCCACAAGTGCTGAGGGAGATTGCTAATGAGGCCACTCTTGATATATCATCTTTGATCAGTCATGGCAGTTGGGAGAAATGCCCAAGGACTGTCAGAAAGCAAATGCCACTTGTATCTTCCAGAAGTGTAAGGAACAGTACCCAGGAAAATCCAGGCTTATCAGTCTCAGCCGACCTCAGGGAAGGAGGGAGCTATGTTCTTTTCAGTGGTGCCCAGGGGTAATGGCACAAACTGTAACACAAGAGGTTTCAAACATCACAAAACATTTCTTTATTGTGAAGGTGACTGAGCACTAGCACAGAAGTGGAGATATTAAAAAAGTAATCTGGACTCCAGGTGGCCCAGCTTGTACAGGAGACTTGGACTTGTTCCCCTACAGAGGTCCCTTCCAAACTCAATAATTTTCCAATTCTGTGAAATAATCCTGAGAGTTAAGCCTGGAGTGCAAACCCAGCTCCTATCTCCAAGTCACTGTCCTACCCCTGGACAATAAAATGATGTTTCCTCTTCCTCCTGTCCTGACTCCCCTTTGTACTGCACGGGTTAGCGATGGCAACCACGAGACAGAAGTGTGGGCTGGAGCTGCTTGAGGCTACAAAGGACAGCTTCTTTCTAAAGTTTGTGACAAAGGACAAAAATTTGAGTTAGGATAGCTTGAAGTTTTACTAGAGTTTGCTTTTCTTCCCTTTCTTTCTTTCTTTTTTTTTTTTTTAAGTTACACTACCTGATTCTTTTGATATGGAAGTACAGAAAGAAACCAAAATTAGATTGAAAATATTTGTGAAAACAACATAATGAAGGAATTCTTCCTTTGGTAAGATGCAAACAAGTTAGTAAGAAAATTAGTACTTGTGCTTTTGCCACTTGTTTTTACTCTCTATATTACAACAACTTTCTTTTCCTCATTAAAACATGCATTTGCAAAAGGTTTATAATTCTAGAGCTAACCTTGAAAAAATTCTAAAAGCCTTAAAAGTGTATGCAGAAAATATTCAGCATATGAAGATGAAAATCATAATTGAAATGACAACGGAATTATCATTATCCTTTTTACTGAGGACTAAGGCTGAGGATAATGATTATTTTTCAGCTGTTTAATCTACACAGCCCTGCTGCTTGAACTGGCACTACAGGTATTGAGAGAGAAATCAGAGGGGATTGGTCTTAATCCTAACACATCCTGGTCAGACAGCTGGAAATAAATCTACTGGTTGATATTGAGACATTTTGTTCTTATGTTTGGAGGTCCTAAGAAAATAAGACTGTTACTGCTGAAAATTACCAGAAAAACTTTTTGAAGTATTTGTTTCTCTAATTAATATATTTTAAATTAATTTACTTCTTTAAATTTATCCCTGTCTTTTACTATCCTTTGTGTTTAGTCAGGAGGTTGCATTACTAGAATGTAAAGAAATGTGTATGATTGGAATGTTTTCCTATACATGGGGATCCTTGGATGTAATGATTTTAAGATTGGTAATAAATGCCCCATAACAAACTAGGTAGTGATGGAACAGAAAACCTTATGATGGTTGTCCTAAAAAAGTTAATCTACTTAAGCCACCCTGTTAGCTTTGGAAGGAGACTTGAACTGGTAATTGGTCATTTCTCCTAGTGTTCAGAATTCCTGATTGCCCAAAATAGAAACTAATGGCTTGGAAAAACTTGGAAAATATCCACAATAGTTTTATACTCTTTATAGCAAGATCTTTCTTACAATTTATTAAGTAGTTCATGTTGGTCAGAGATTGTGTAGCTCACAGGGGGCAGATTTTTTATATAATTATTAATATAATTATTGTATGTATAATTATTAATAATGAACCTCATGATATTTGGCTATGGTGCAGTTAGTTAGCAGAAACAGAATTTTTTTCTCTTTTATTCATGGTGTTCTATCTACTGTTTGGTCTGTTAGTACCAGAAAGTGTCTTAGCTTTTGATTTCCACATTTATCTATCACCTAACTAAAAGGAAAGAAGACAAAGAGCAAGCCATAAATGGTGTAAAGAGTGAGCAAATAGTTACAGGGAAAACAGAATCCTGTGAATTTGTTTCTTTCATTAAATATGTTATGTGCCACAGAAATGGGTCAGCTTTCTGGGAATTGAATTTTACAGAAGATTCCATCTGGCTTTTCCAATTGTTACAAGAAAGGATGCTTTCTTTTTTTTTTCCATATGAAATACCAGTGTTCCACAGAGAGAGAGGCATCCTTCAGAGTGGCTTTTTACAAGAGACTTTTTAAAAATATCAAAGCATTACTGAATGTAAAAATCATTTTCAGCTGCTAATGAGGGTATGTAAAATTTTAATGAGATGAAACCCAAGTCTATTTGAAAAGTAAAGATTCAGCTTTTACTTGAGAATTTGCTTATATTCACCACGAGATGTAGAGCCTGGACATCGGTTTTGCTTGCATAATATTCCCAGAGGCCAAGAAATACAATTTTGGAATTTAGTTTCTAGATACCATTATACATAGACACAACAATTTCTATGGGCTCTTTGGGGTTTTGACACCCAATAAAATGATGTTTGGGTGTAGCCCGTAAGACTTGGTTCTAAAACTATAAGAAATTCCCAGGCTCATATTGGATGATTCAGCTGTACTCTGTACTGATTGTACAAACATTTCACACAAATATTCATGAATTCAGTCTTGAATTAAGGCTGTGGTAACAAACTACATGGCTCTCTCACTAGAGAGATATATCTTCAAAATAATGGGAAATTTAGCCTCTGTTATTAAATTACACAATAAAATATTTGTTAGATAATTCCAAATTAGAACCAGATGGATGTCCTATAAGTTTATAAGTAACCCAGCTACTCCAGTGAGCAGAAATATTGAGTATAAGCCCCTGAAAGTTATTATGGAAAAATAAATCCTGAAATCCAAATTTGTACACTACCTAAAACGCACGCACATGTCACTGCTTTCCTGTAATAGAAGTGAGCTAATATTTGAACATGCAGAGCGCCTGTTGAAATTCTTTCCTTTGACCCTTAAAATCAGAACCACATATCTACTTTGAGTAAACTTCAGGGTTCTTGGAAGAGAAAAATAGGACAGCAATGATAAGGCAAATGACCAAGTTTCAGTTTGGTATATCTGCCTCATTGACATCCAATTCAATGACACTGCTTTAACAGAGAAATTGGTTTTCCTGCTTTTTCCAGTTCCATAGAGCTTCGAGAGGTTATCATGATGACAGAAAGTTCTTCACTGCCTTTGACACTGAATTTCTCCTTGATCTGTAAAAAGTTGGGTTAGTCTCCATGAATCTGCTGTACTCATTTTGCACTGGCAAAAATAACTATTGAAACTCTAAATTAATTAAAAAAATGTATCTAGGGGGTGGGCATGTAGCCTCTGCTCTGTTACAATCAATGACTTTTGATCTAAATTTACTGAGTCTAAAATTTTACCTTGCAATCTCAAATTACTATAGGAATTTCATTCTGGAATTGGATTTCCGAGGGTGCAAATGGGAACATCTGGCAGCCCATTCCAGCACCATAAAAGAATGAGGCCATGAGAAAATGTGGACTTGAATGTTTAACTAAATGTGTTTGGGCACACAGTTTTGCTGCTGGCTTACCACTAAGAGTTTTTCTGCTTTATACAATATTCTTGGGCCTGAATTCATGCCTATTTTTCTTGTTTAGATTCTTCAGGAATCCTGTGACATGCTAATTTGCAAGATGAGCTATAGAAAAAGCTATTTTCAGAGATTATTACTGATGTTATTTGGGGCAAACTGAGTGACAGCTACTATTTCTTCCCTAAGCTGCTGTGAAATTTCATCTGTTCTTTACCAGTCGGAGCCACTCAAAAGTGGGATCATGCAAAAAATTCACAGAATTATTTGTTGTATGGCTCTGGATGATCCTGCATGCACACAGTAATAAAAGACAGTTGCAATGAAATATGTTATTAAAATTGCACTTACTCAATTTAGGTGTCAATTTCTTGTTTGTTTGCAAGACAATTCTGCAGATGAACTAAACCAGCACATCACCACGGTGTTTGAACATTAACTCCCCTTGTCATACAGTGAGTAGTCATGTAATGGAATAAGGATCATGAAATATGTCACAAGAACAAAATCCAGCAACTGTTGAGAATGGGATTGCAAGAATGAAACTTCAGGACATGACCAGAAATCGAGCAGATTAAGTTGATGTTGGTTATACAAAAAGAGGCCTTTCAGTACATGCTAATATTATAATTAGAGATTGATATTATAATTAGACTCCTAGCCCAGTCTGCTGCCTGGCAATGCGACTGACAGCTTCTTGCAAAGGGATGTGACAAAAATGAGAGAAATACTAAAGCTGTGCCAACTTCACTCCGTGCTCCTGAGAGTGTCCCATGAGTCTTTATCCCAGGCAATAATGCAAGTTCTGCAGTCTGTGCACCCAGAGCTCTCATGTGAAATGCAGAACTTAGAGCGTGAAAGCAGCTCCATACTACATTTTAGGTATTGTTTTGAAAATCTTAAGCATATATGGTTTTGTTATTTTTAAAATTTTTCATCTTTTCTTGCATGCAAGATATATTTCCTCTCATCCTCCTCATCTCTCCTAGAAGAAAACAGAATCAGTGTACCTTTGGTCCAGTCAAGCCTGGATATTCTGGAAAAATCAGCTTTCCTGTTTTATCTTAGTCATTGAAGGTTGAAAATAGGACTTATAGTAATTGGAATTTTTAATCATAGAGTTCTTCCAGTACTGCCTAACTTCTTCATACTCATTGGGCTGTATTCTCTATTTTAGAAAGTGTTGCTGATAAGAAATATTTATATAACAGGTAATTTAAAAATTATTTTTATGACAATATTGACATTAACACTAACACTTAGATTGAGGGTTAATGAAATTTTTCATAGTTCTGTGAAATAGACAACATTCTGGGTAAAAAAAAAAAGGTGAAATCCATGGTTATTTTTGTTATCAAGTTCAAATGAAACATCAGTAAGAATGTCAGTGCCTGAAGGCCTTTAGGCCCCTTCAAAGAATATATATTTAATTTTAAAAGTTTTGTAATAACAGTCTTTTTGCCTGTGATGTTTCTGGGGTAGTCATTTGGAAAACAGTGGTAGAGGCATATGAAAGAAGTGGGAATAACATTGGATAAAACAGCAGATTTTACTCTTGTTGATACAAATAATAATTGTCACTTTCAGGAAGCTGGGCAACTCAGGGACATGGATTACATAAAAATCAAAGTTCAACAACAATCTTCACAAAAATTACATCAGGTTTGCAATTTAAATCCCCAAGAGCAGAAATGCAAAGTAGAAGCTAAAATTCTACAAGGAATTTGCCATGGACTCTTTCCTCTAGCATGCCTAAATACTGAAGAACTTACCATAAATTTTGCATTTCATGAAATATTTTAGTTTTATGGCCTTGATTTGTTAGGTGACATAATGTGGACTTGGGTTTTTTTAGCTGGTTTGTTTGGCTTTGGTTTTAGTTTGTTTTAAAATGGTCTTTTGGTTTTGGTTTGTTTTTAAATTAAGAAATCTTTAAATTATCTATCTGGTTTTGTTTCCCACATTTTCAAAGCCCAAGATACTTTCAGAAAAAGAACTTAGATCTGGAAAAAAAAAAAG
Source organism: Prinia subflava (assembly GCF_021018805.1). NCBI lineage: Eukaryota > Metazoa > Chordata > Aves > Passeriformes > Cisticolidae > Prinia > Prinia subflava. Next base: position 34,190,360 of record NC_086250.1, on the reverse strand, counting down.
AATGAAATACAGGCTGTTCTGAACTGTAAGACCTCCTCAGGGAGTAACCAAATGATAACATCAGTAATAATTGAAACTAGAATCACATTTTCACCCCAGATGATCTCTAACTCATTTTCACATGGACTGAGTCAGACTTTGATTTCAGCACTTTCCAGAAGACTGTAAAAAGTGGCTTCTGCCTACAGAGACAGATAGTGTAGTGTTTTTTTAAGTCCTCATCATTTATCTCCCAGCACACCCAACACTCATTACCAGAGACAGAAATAAACAGAAGGAAGGGCATGAATTCCCAGCACCTCGGTGGGCAGAGGGGTGATCGAACATGGACTTTTTTTTTTCAAGCAATAATTTAATAATTTAGAATTTTGTACAAAAGTTTTAATAGATTTTGAAAAATCTGTGATGCGTTTAATATTCTAAGACTGGGTATTAAACTGGAATAATAACTATATCTACTTCTGTGCCTCAGTGGTGGTTACAGATATTATTTCCAACACCTTTCCTGAAAACAGAAAAATTTATTTTGGCCTGAACTTAATTCTGCACACTACTGCATATTTTAGAAAATTGTGACTGCCTTTACGTATTTGATATAAGTGATAGAGAGGACTCTGGAACTTATTCATACAAGACTAGTAGTGTTTTGAGACAGATACAGTCTAAAAGTCAGACAAAATGTGGTACAGAACAATAGCAAAGTAATTTAACATACAGAATAATTCTTTAACTACAGTTTACTTTGTGCTTATAAAAGATCTCTAACTGAAATTTGTATTACCAAAGTCTTGTAACTTTAACTAAGGCAGTTAAAGCATTTCATATACAGGAGATCGATCATATTTTTAATACTTTTCTGTTAATCTGTTTTCAAGATACATGTATCTTCAAACATGCATAGCTTACATTAGAGGATACAGCTGTGGAGAAAAGAATTTTTTTGAACAAAATAAAGGCTTCAGATAGGATTTTTCTTTTTGCAATTGCAGAAGTACCAGGCCATGTTTCCTAGTTTGTTCTTTGCTAGATGTATGCCTAGAGACATACATATGTCCTTCAAGAAAGTCTACAGCTACAAGGGTAATTGCTACACACATACTTGACATTACTTCAGAACTCTTTGTAGTGTGTGAATTTCAGGAACAACACGTTTTGAAAAAAAAAAAAAGTCCTTAGGGAAAATTCATCAGTTCAGAAATCTGCTATAATGGTATTTGTAAGTGAGGCTTAAATTAATAGCATACAGTTGGGAGAACTAGCAATCCCTTCTTTACCTTCTTAGCTATCTGTATGAGGTGTGATGAATTTAATTATTGAAGTACGTTCCACAGATACTCATTAGAAACATTCCATCAGTAGGATGCTAGCTAAAATAAGAATTTAATGCACCTCTTCTTCCTCTTAAGTAGCCCCTACACTTCTAGCATAGCATTTCTAGTAAGACATATATTCAAAATTAATACCAGTGTTTTCTGTTCCAGTACAAATTCCTTTGCTTAATACTTCCACCTTCACATTAAACACACTATGGACAGAGTGGAAAAGTGGTTAGCATTGCTCTTCAACACCACATGAAATACTAAGCATCACCAGACATATTATGGGTTTAAATCTCAGGTTGCTTTGTTCAGTGTTAGTGTGTACAATTAGCCTGTTACATATACTTAAATATTTTAGCTCACCTGGTCTCCAGAGTTTTCTCCCCTTTAGGGGAAAGGGAGATGTTCCAGCTCAGAAACAGATTGCTATCACCACCCAGAGGCCAGCTGGACACAGTTGCTGTAGGGCTTTTCCTAACTAGATGGGCGTCAATCACAGCGTTGGTGATCCAAAGAAGATAGCTCGTAAGGCAAATGGTATGAAGGGTTATTCCTTGGGAATGGATAATGTACCTCTAGGAATTTAAATTGGGAAGTGGGATTCACCAGTTGGGCTGAGGCAACTGACAGCTCTTGTTAAGTCCACCAGTTCCACACCTTTGGTAGACAGTCACTGCACTGGACTCAGCCACACAGCGGGACTGGGAACATCCCTCTAAGGCTGTGTGTGATGATTTCTGAGCACGCACGCAAAAAAAATCAATCGTGATTCTGTAATAATTTTACATCAGAGTTGTTCTTTTAAGCCAAAATTAGCCAACCCATTATAAAGGCAGGAAATATAAAATATAATTCTGAGGATAATTTTTAAATGCTAAGATCAACTATGTGTGACCTAACTGGGAAGTTGTGTTCTTCAGGCATATTTGTACAATGCATGCACTACCGAGCATCCAGCAGTGATACATAATTTCAGGGCTGTCATGGTGTCAACACTGTTTACAGTACCTGCAAGCTTTTTTTTAAATTTATTTTAAAAATTTGACTACTGAACTCTGTTGACAGAAAAAGTCCTGTCAAAGTGATGAAAGTGTGGGAAAAATAATAAAATTATTACATTTGAGAAAAACTACCTGTTTTTTTTTAAACTTTCTTGCTTTTTGGCATGCTGTGGCAGTAGGGAACTTTTCATAAAATGTCCACTTAGTCCTTCAGGTATTTGAGCTTTTTGGGTTTTAACTTGATTTTAAGAAATAAGTCTCGGATTCTTAACTTGAGCATTTTTGGAAATCCCATTATGCTACTTAGTACTCAGTTACTTTATGCTATTTTGACACAGGGAGGAGAATGAGGTGAGGTATTTCACACAACACTGAACCAGGGGGAACTCTGTGAGATAATTATATAGGCTTAAGAAACAGAAGCAGTTATCAGGCTTTTTGCTGAAAAAAATCCCCATTAGGGATTTTGAAGATGACCTAAAACTTCTGATGAACTTGAACTCCATCCCTCATGCATTTTGAGCCAGGATAATACACTGATTTCACGTATTAAACCTACTATAGTGGGTAAATATTTCTTCTCATCCCTGAATCCTTTACCTGCAATGGAATACATTGTGTTCTTATTGCACTAATTCAACAACAATCAGGAAACAGGTTCCTAAAATAATAATGAATATAAAACACATCATAGAGTTCCTCTTTGCTATATGACATTTTTATAAAGTGATTACAGGAAGAATATCCTGAGAAACCTGTAATGGATAGGCCTATTAAAGCACTAAAATAATTACATAAGTGATAAAATAACATTTGAAGCTGGTGTATGTATTAACTGACTTTTGCATCATAATACTCTGAATCATGGCTACTGAAACTCAAGGATTTCTAAATATATGCCATAATGATCAAGACAGAAGATCCACTACAGATGATAGAGACCTTCTGGAAAGCAGAATGAAGTGTGTAGTGGGTTTTTTTTTGTTTGTTTGTTTCGGGTGTGGTTGTTTGTTTTTGTTTTTGTTTTTTTTTCTGGCACCAAGAGTATGCCAGAAATTTTATCATTGGGAAGTTTCTCAAAGCAAGAATGTCTTTCAAAATAAATCCTTGAGGAGTACTCTGGCTACGTGTCACGCAGACCTGTAAGTCTCACAAATAGTTTGAGATGTCGGTCTCCTTTTTCCGTCTCTCCTCCGCCTTCGCTCGCTGCCAGGCGCTGACGGGCCCCGGCCCCGGCCCCGGCCCCGGCCCCGGCCCCGGCCCCGGCCCCGGCCCCGGCCCGCTGAGCGCGGCTGCGGCCCCAGCTGGAGCTGCCCTCCGTGCCCTGCCCCAGTCACTTCCCGGCGCTCCGAGGGGCGGTGGCCTCGGGGGCAGGGCCGGGGCGCGGGCGGGGCAGTTCGGCCCGGCCTGGCCCGGCCCGCCGTGGGGGCTGTCCCGCCGTGCCCCGCCGGCCCCGGAGCGCTGCCGTTCCGTCCTGCACCGTCCGAGGGCGTTTTGGAGCCTTGCCGAAGCCAGTGCGGCCCCTCTCCCGTGAAGGCCGTGGAACATGGGTTTCCTGGGCAAGCTGGCGGCGCTGCCAAAACTTAGCGGTGCGGTGGCGGGCCGGGGCGGCGGTGCCTGGCGGCGGCCGGGCCGGCCCTGTGTGGGCATCCCGCTCCCGGCCCGGGCCGCCGCTGCCCCCCGCCCGCCGCCCGGCGGCCGCGCCGCCTCCTCCCGGGCGCTGGGCAAGTACGAGGAAGTTTTTCGGTCCTGCGTGGCGGAGCCCGAGAAGGTGTGGGGAGAAGTCGCCGAGCAGATCCACTGGTACAAGCCCTGGGTGCGGACCCTGGAGACGGGCAGCCTGGGGAGCGCCTCGTGGTGAGTGCCCGAGCGCCCCCGGTGCGGAGCGGAGGTCGGGGCACTGCGCGGTGCTGGGCTGGGGTCGTGTGCTCACACAGAACTACCCCAGCTTCTTCCTGGCATGGTCGGTGTGCCGTCGCTGTGGGAGGAGACGGCTGCAGAGCTTGAAGGAGTTAAATGATTACACTTGGTTAAAGTTAATGATAAAAAGCAGCATGGATGAGCGTGTTGGGGTGAGGCGTGTTGCCGTGCACTCTGGCAGGTGTCACTGCGCGCAGTGCGTGTGTGAATGAGTTCATTGTGGCTGAATGATGTGGGTGAGTGCGCCTGATGTCCCCAGCCAACCCCTTTTGGGTAGACAACAGGCTGCCGTGAACATGGGAAACCCGGCTTCAGATGCCAGGGGAGGCAGGCATACGAAAACACAGGTGTATAAAAACTGTGGCTTTTGGGATTGTTTAATCTCGGATACTGTCTAAGTAGGTCATAATTTAGATGTTGTGGTTAGGTAATGTTTGGCAGAGGCCTTGGCATAAAAATATCTTCATCAGTGAATGGCAAACTACCCTATGACAGAACAGGATATCCTTCTTATAAATTACTGGGTAGGATTTGCAATACTTTCTCAAAGGTAGTGTACTGATATTTTCTCAAGAAGAAGCTGATGCAGACTATAAAGGGTATGTAGCATAAGGGTCATCTTTGTGTGGTACATCAATGTTCTTTGCCCTTTTTGTATTTTTCTGGGTTTTTTTTTTTTGATTAAAATGCTAGTAATTCTAGAATATAATTAAATCAAATTTATAATTAAATCAAATTAAATCAAGTCTGTGCAAACTAAAAGATATAGAACCAGTGGAGTGGAGCTAGGTTTCTTATTGGTGTCTGATATCATGCTTGACACCTCTGGTATTGAAAATTTATGTCGTAAGCTAAATTATAAGTAACACCCAGCTATGATGGGCTGTGTAACAGTGGATAGATAGGGTCCTTGGGACTTTGATCTCAAGGTCATGGCACTATTCAGAATAGGATCCTTGAGACTTTGATCTCAAGGTCATGGCACTATTTAAGTAATTCCAGGGAGTATTGCCTGCGTAATTGGGGTCTAGACAAGAGTGTAGAGAACAAGTCCTATGAGGAGCAGGTAAGGCAGCCTGGAGAAAAGGAAGCTCAGGGAAGACCTTATTGCTCTCTATAACTAGGTGAAAGGAGATGTAGCCAGGTGGGGATCAGCCTCTTCTCCCAAGTAACAAGTGACAGGACCTTAAGAGGGAATGGCCTCAAGTTGCACCAGGGGAGGTTTCCCATTAATTGCCATTAATTTCTAATGCCGTTAGAAATACTGGATATAAGGAATATTGCATATCAGGAAAAACTTCCTCACTGGAAAGGTTGTTAAGCATTAGAACAGGCTGCCATGGGAAGTGAAGGAATTGCCAAACCTGGAGGTATTTAAAGGATGTGTAGATGTGGCACTTACAGACAAGGTGTAGTGGTGGACTTGGCAGTGATGTGTTTAATGGTTGGACTTGATGATCATAAGGTCCTTTTAAACCGAATTGGTTCTGTCATCTTGGGATTAAAGACCAGTGAAGCTCATTGACTGTGGCATTCCCGAACAATATAATGAAATCAACAGAGTGGTTACTTTTGAAGAACTAAGGAATGAGGATATTACACATACAAATAAACATAATTTTGCTATCAAATTCTGCCAAATAAATGTGGTTTGATTTGCTGAGCAGGATAAGCTTGCTTGTTTAAAGTAACAGAAATAGGCATTTGTAAAGCATTATTTCTCAGGTGGGAATTATTTCACCTTATGAGAGGGGAAAAAGGGACATTTCATGGTCTGAAGTCAGACTTGTCTTCCAAGCTCTTTTCTAGCCTCACTGTTTAACTTGCATCTTTCCACCTCTGTGGATGCAGAAACTGAAACCATCTTATTAATGTGGGCAAATACATAAAGGGATGTTTTTCAGAAGACAGAACCAGACTCTCTTCAGTGATGTCCAGTGACAGGGCCAGAAGCAGTGGGCACAAACTAAAGCACAAGATATTCCCTTTAAGCATCAGGAAACACTTTTTTAATATGAGGGTGATTGAGCACTGGCACGGAGCTGGTTGTGGGTTCTCCATCTTTGGAGATATTAAAATGCCATCTGGACATGGTCCTGGTCTACTGACTCCAGGCTGACCTTGTAGGAGCCGAGGAGATAAGGGGGATAATGTGTATGTCTGAAACACCATAGCCAGATAGCTGTGGAGCCAATCAAGGATTGTTGGTAATACTGACACTGAGAAAGAACAGGCTGTGGCTGGAGAAGAGTGCCATACAGAGGTAGGGCACTACATTTCTGGGATAAATGTCCTTGTTCTAGCCCCTGGAGGTAATCACCACATGGTACAGAGCAGGAAGAAGGTTGAGAAGTGAGCTTGAACTGTAGGGGGATCAGGACTACTGAAGACTGCCAGAGCTCTCTGACCCATTTTCAGAAAGGTCTACAAGAATGGACAATGCATACAATGCATGATAACTAATTCGCGTAGAAAGCAAGAAACTTATCTATAAAATGTTACCCCCACAAAGCTCAGGTGCTCGTGTGCCTCAGGTCTGTGAACAGACCATGAGCTGGATCAAAATTGGAGCCAGGGCTGATGATCTCTTTTTCTTTCTTTCTTTTATTCTTTCTCTCTCCCCCTCTTTACTTCATGCCTCTCTTTTACCTTGCATCCTACCTTTATCCAAAACCATTGCCATGTGCTTATACTAGAGTATTGGGGACTAACTTAAACCGATTTTCGTACAAAGTGTGTGAAATTTACTTAGAAAACTTCCTAAGTTTTTGCAGACCCACTGATGTTTGTCCTTCTTTTTGACCATGGGCATTTATGAATCTTGGGTTCTGCCTTCCCCTTAAGAGTGGGATGCCACAGACCTGCTTGAGCAGGTGCCCTCCAGAGGTCCCTTCCACACTCAAGCCAGTCTGTGATTCTGTGGCATTATACAAAGATGCAAGTCTGAAGACTCATTCGGCTGTAATTGTTTACATGCCTGTTGCTTTGTGGATAATAAAACTTTAAGCAATTCAGATTTGTGTAAACAAATGTCTTAATGTGCAACATGCAGTTTTATTTACTTTTTAAAGTTCATTTTAAGTGGCAGCAGGCTGTAAATGATAGAGTCTTGTACTTTAATGCCTCTGAAATCCCAAATGGTTAGCAGCAGTCAGTGTGCTCAGCAGGGTGACAGATGGACAAGTTCTTTGAATATAATAGCAAACATAGAAGAGGGTCTTTCAGGGGACAGACTGAAGAGAAAACAGGCAACAGAACTCAACTGAGAAAGAGGACAGGCTTCCAAGCAAAAACATAGCTTGCTAGCTGAACAGGGTAAAAATGGAGTTCTGGTCAGAGCTTCTCCTTAAAGCTTGAAAGCTGGTTATGGAGACCTGAAAAATAGTATGAAGAAGTTCATGTATGTGCTTCTTGAGTTAGAATTTGTTTCCTCTTTTGGAGACATTTTATTAGCTCAATTAGAAACAGCAATCTTTTTTCAATTTCTTGGCTTTTGGTTACAAAACATGAGACTTACAGAAACAGATGCTTTTCATATATTTTCCAGTGTAATCTACTTCAATTGAAGAAGTTGAAGGAGGCTGTTACTGTATTTAAAATGTAGGCATAAGGCAATTTTTCTCTCTAAATACGGTAAGAGCATGAAAGAAAACTACAACATGCCCCAGTGTGTTTTCTTCACTCTGCCACCGGAAATACCAGTATTGTCAGTGGAATCCAAAATGATTTCCAGAAAATAAGTGATCAATGTCACCTCTCGACTTGTTTTTTTAAATCAATAATCCCAGGTACTGTTCTAAGCTTTATGAGTGGTTGATAGAGCACAAAATATCTGGTTTTGCCTACATGAAAAATAATAAGAGCTACGAAGCATGTTTGTTAAAGAATAGGATGAAGGAATTGAAATAGTTTGATGTAAAAGCCGAAACGGAGACCTAGATTTTAAACCACATAGAATTTGGCAAAGAAGTTGAAGAAAAAACATCCTTGAGTTGGCTTTGAACAGGTCAAAACTGTCTTCAGTTGTGACATGGGAGACACAGTCTTTAGATGTTAGAGAGAAAAAACTTTTTAATGCCAAAGTTAATGAAACACTTGAACCGATTATTTTGGAATCTTCTGGAATGCCAGTAAAAAGGATTAAAACAAGTATTTAACTAGGAATGTGGAAATAGTTTTCTCTAACATGTGCAGGCAGAGGGCAGTTTTGCAACCTGTTTTTCCTCTGATGCTGAGACATAAGTGCAATATATAATCTCCTTTGAATTTTGGAAATGTTGCCCAGATTGCTATTCAAATGTTGCTTACACTTTTAAAACTGTGACAGGGTCAATTTACATAATAATATCTCAAATTGTCTAATATTGTCCAACATTTTCTTCAGCTTCTACTCTCATTTCATGTAAAAAAGTGCATCTCTACTTTTCTGATCCTATCAGAATCTCTTTCCTTCTCAACAGGGTAACAAAGCTCTCATCATACCTTCGAGATGGTTTTTGATTAAACCTACAGTTATATCTCTTTCACACACTTGTTCGTAAGTGGTTGCTAAAAAATCATGTTGATGTTGCCAGGCATCTTTAGAAGAAGCAAAACTCTCATGCCTGCTCATGTTTTGACCATTTTTATGTGAATATGCGTAGCCCAGGTGTTGTGTTCCCTTGTTAATACCATCCTACAGTGATTTGATATAAAAATCTGAATCTTGCACAACTTTTACGACAGTAATAGAGAGTTTCTCTATATTATGCTGAAACAGTTCCAGATCTTTGATTGTTCATAGAGTTCTCCTTTTAGGGGAAGGGTTTTGTAGACTTCTGTACAGAATGGTTTGTGACTTTGATGGTGCCCCAATTTCTCCTTATTAATGGCATTGTAAAGGAGTTGCAGTAAGATAACTGCATTCTAAACATCCTGGTTTTAATTTCATAATTGCCATTTTTGGATAATAAAGATTGTCCCATAGCATCTGTGTGTAAGAGTATAAGAGTAATATATAAAATAGCCTGATTTAGAGCGGTCCTTTATTAAACAGGAGAAGTCATGTCATGGGTTAGCACTGGCTAAATGTTAATGCACCCATGAGTGTATGTTTTTCCTAATGAGCTACTTTGAGATGTGGTCAAGAACAGAGCAGAGCAAGCCCAAAACTTGAAAACAGAAAACAAAACTTTATTACATTACATAGGAACAGGAATAGAAAGGAAAACTCTAAACACACGCACAAAACATAAATGAAACCTTCCCAGAACATTTCTTCTCCTCCCCCAATTTCCACCACCTACACGTTACCCTCCATAGACCAAACCCTTGGGTTTTAAATCAAACAATCACCACTCAAAAAAACCTAATCTTCAATTGAGCAAGGGAGAGAGGAGTCTCTCTCGCACCACAGACTGCTCCTCAGAAAACACGGGTCCACACCTTATGTGTTTCCATGTCACCCGTGGCACCGCCTGGAGAAAGTTGCTGTGGTGACACTCTCTTCTCCATGTCCAGTGCTATCACCACTGTCCATGGGCTAAAACTGCATATTGGGCTCTTTTAAGGATGCTTGAGTGCCGAGCTCTCCCCATCTTTTCCTTGGGGCCAAGGGTTCCAAGAGCAGGTCTCCCCTGAGGGTAGAGGGCGCCACCTCACCCTCCCCCTCTGTTCTCTGCTCGCTTCACTGCAGCAAGTCGAGCTGGCCCCATCCACCTCAAAATGCAGTTTATGTTCAAAGGAGACTCAAGTTCAGTCTATGGCTAACATTATGCAAGAAAAGTCCAGCTCAAAAAGCTACTCTTCTTCATCCCTGCCCATCTGGGATTCTTTTCATCTTCTTTTATCATCTCAGTCCCAAGCTGTTTCTCTCTCTCTTCTGAAGCTACTAGCCATGAGAATCAATGTCTGGGAAGTTTCCTTCTGCCAAGAAAGGGTTAACAATTCCTGGCTCCTGGCAGGGCGCTGCAGGCTCAGGCACTCCCAGGCTTAGCAACTCCCACTGGCTGGGCATCTTCTCCCGGAGCAGAGTGGCGGCGGGGGGAACAGGGGAACACACAGAAGGGACCTCCAAAGTTCTCCACCCCTCCATCCTAGACAGGGCAGCTCAGTTCCAGTCCTGTCCACTCTCTTCCCCCCGGGGCCCAGCTTACTTCAGTTCTGCCGCGTGGTTCCCCTCAGCCTGGCCGCGTGGCTCCCCTCCCCCACTCAGCCTAAAGCTGAGCAGGGGAGAGGAGATGTTTCCCTGCTGAAACTGGAACCTAAAAGAGGCAGACCTTTGGAGAGTCCTTGCTTTTAACCCCTTGTGTCCTCGGAGGCGTGTCTAATCCCTCAGTGGCTACTAAAAATGCCAACATTCAAACCTGACCATTGATTGGTTTGCCCACAACTTCCTGAAAAATTCACCTCCCCCTCAAACTGAGACAAGTGAAGAAGGAAATACTTTTTTTTTTTTAACTAGTAGTGGGTTACTTTAGGCCAATGCTTATTTCTAGTTGCATTATAAGTTACCACTGTACAATTGTCCCCATAGAACCTTTTGGAAACTCTCAACTGTGTATTTGTCGTATATTGCTATTTTTGCTGCACAGAGATACATGCAGATAGAAAAAGAAAAACGGCATCATTCAGTGTGAACTTTAACTTTTAGGTACTATGTCATCTTCCCATAAATAGAATTGTCTTTTATCTGTTACCTTCTGTATTTTTGTACTTTGACAATTATGCTGCACCTGAATTTTCTTTTTCTGTGTAAAATTACTATAAAAGCGAAACCTAGGTTTGTGAAATGTTTTTTCTTTAATTGGAAGACAAGAATTTTCTGTAAATGTCTAGCTATTGAAGAGGCTATGACTCATACCACTCTACAGAAAATTTTGAATCACTGATATAAAACAGTGTTGTCAAATGCATTATGATCATATGGTCTTGTAACTTGGGATGCCTTTCATTTAGCTACAGATGCTTCTATGTTTAACTGTTATTGCCAAGAGATGAATAAGACTATTTTGAGTTCTGAACCTGTTCTCCTTGAAAAGGATATGTGTGTGTGCCAGTACAAAGATAATAGCATGCTTTCATAATGTTGAATTCTTTTATGTGAATTTATGCTTTTTCTGTGATACCATGCATATAAAAATCAGAGTGAGTAATGCAAAGTAAGTTAAACCAAGACCAAGTTTAGCAGATTCTTAGTTAAGTCAGTTAAGATACAGTACTTTAACTTCTCTGTTTTCACTAATAGTCGTATTTAGCTTACTGAGTCAATCGTGAGGTTACAGAATAAAAAAGAACTTCCTTAAGTGAGTATAATGTTTCTAGAGCTGTGTTTTAATTTAATGCTCTCATTCCATAAAAGAAAAACACAAAATGCCAAAAAAAAAAAAAAAAAAAAAAAAAAAAAAAAAAAAAAAAAAAAAAAAAAAAAAAAAATTGTCTTCGTTTGGAAGGCTAGCTATTACATACTTCAAACTTTTTTTTAGGTTTGTAGGTGGAGAGCTGAATATCTGTTACAATGCTGTAGATCGTCATGTTGAGAATGGACGAGGAGACCAAATTGCCATTATTTATGACAGTCCTGTAACAAATACCAAAGAGAAAATAACATATAAGGAACTTTTGGAACAGGTATGTTTCAGAATAACCTTGTTAATGAGAAAGAAGGGCCATAAATATTGCACAGTTGGTAGATACCAGAGACGTAGAATGATCTACCCCACTAGTTTACTCCTTTTGCTATGTGCAGTATTGATTTATAATCTTTATGACCTTTGCCAAATTATCCTGCATCCAATAGGTTTTGAAATGCCTCTATTTCCTCTTTTTCTTCTACAGTTCAGTAGTTTTTTTCCTTGGTTGGTTAAATTTTTAACTTGTCTGTATTTGATTTCATTTTCTTCCCCTTACAGATCTTAATTAAAAGGTTAAGCACAGCATTAGTTAAGTCTCTTGAGAGTTGCTGTGATGAAAAAAAGTACAATTCCATAGAAATGAAATGTATACCTTGGCTATTGCTGCACATAATTGAGTGTAAGCCTAAATGAAATTTAACTGGGGGAGCTCCAAAGAAAGCTACGTGACCTGCCCCTATGTTAGGCTGTCACAAGAGTGCTGGTGGCCCTTCTGTCTGGACGGTTTTATGTTTTCGCATTAGAAAGTACAGAAAAGTAATTTACCTTTGGAAGTAGAGTTGTTATCTTTATTTACAATTACTTTCACTAATTATACCTAGAAATGACTGTAAATGCTGGTGGTATGGCAGTAAATGCTGGCTTTGTACATGTCCAGTCTTTGGTTTTTGTTGAGTTTTGATCATGTATATCAGTTTTATATGAACTTGCTGGGTATTAATAAGTCTAGATTTAAAGATATTTTCTCTTGAAAATCAGTAATATTTAAGATAAGAGATCTGTTCCATACAAATCATATAGATATCTTAGTTTGTGTGAGTTTTCAGCTTGATGTGATGATGACTTTGCCTTAGAAACATGTTCTTTCTTGTGGCTGAAAATAACAGCACAGATTTATGCAATGCTTACAGAGAATGGAACTTAAACAGTATCTTCTGATGCAAGAGTGCCTGCTTGGGGCTTCTGTGCTTCCATATTCTTAAATCCTCAGGAAGAATTTAGAAATGTGCTGTTTGATTGTGGATGAGCTGTGAATTTAATACAAAGACAGAGCAGATTCTCCTGGAGCTTCTGGATGTTACTGTCTCAGGTTATTGAAAATCTGAGCATGCATTTCCTCTGCAGAGAGAAACAGAGAGTTGGGAAATGGATATATAAAAGGAATATGGGAGCAGAGATGCGGGAAATAATGTCATTAGGCAGAGAGGTAAAACACTAGAAAAGAGCAGTTAAAACCAGTAGTGGGCCTTTGATTTGCACAGAGTGATCCATGATGCTTCTTCACTTGGCTAAGTGCATCATAGTTGATTTAGTATTGGTTATTGGTTATTTTTACATGTCCTTACTGCATACCAAACAGTTGATGTATTTTTCAACGTATTTATGAGGATTCTAGGACTGAATGTAGTTACTTTTTAAAACCAGAAAACTCCAATTTTTAAACAATATAAATTAAACATCAGAAGATGCCACTTTGCCATGCCACAACATGCAGGTTGGGACAACTTCACAGTGCTTTTCACAGGTTCCTGTGCTCACTAAAATCTAACTTACTATGTGATAAATACTGATGAAATATTCAGTAGTACTTTTGTGACCGAATATTGTGTACTGTCAAAGTAACAAATATTTTCTCATGGTGTTACAGAGGCAGTGCTGCTGATCAGTCTATTGCAAGAAATTGAGTTCCAGTCCTTTGCTGCTGTACATAGTCTCTCTTAGGTTTCTGCATAGCAAAATTGAAAATCTAACAATGAGAGCAAAAATTAATTTTAAATCTAGATATTTCTCCGAATTTGTGTTTACCTTTGGTTCAAGGTGTAAGGTCTCTTGTCTCAGATTCTGAGAAGTTTATGACACTGCAGTAAAGAAAGTACTACTGCATATTGATTTGTGTTTCAAAGTTAGCTAGTTAGGACAGAACTTATATTATGAAATGACCTGTTTATATTCATTCTTAAGATCTAAAATTGAGAAATATAAACTGCTACTGGAATAAAAAAATGACTATTAAATGCATTTAAAAATTTGCTAGACATTGCTATTGATTTTTTTTTGGCTGTACTGACTGCAATAATTAGTGTCCTTTCATTTCTATTTTACAAAAGAAAAATATATTAGTGGGTTTTTGCAAAAAGAAAATTGTCTTAAATTTATTGAACCTTGATTATATTACATCAACTTTCTTTATCATACTGGCTTGTCTCTTTGATGTTGTGTGTCTGTTGACTGTATGAAATTTGTTGCTGTTGCTGTCTGCAACAGCAGATCTGGAGAAACTTTAAATATGAATGTTCTGTCAGTACAGGTCTCCAGGTTAGCTGATGTCATGAGCAAACATGGTGTGAAGAAAGGAGATCGTGTGGTCATCTACATGCCCATGATTCCACAGACAGTGTACTGCATGATGGCTTGTGCGAGAATAGGAGCCATCCATAGCCTGATTTTTGGTGGATTTGCATCTAAAGAACTTGCGGTTCGCATTGATCATGCAAAGGTAATGACCCGTTTGGAGCAACAAACACCATTGCATTAGTTACTCCTGTCAGTCAATGTCAAAAACTTGTTGTTTGGATTTTTTCCCAGACAGGATAACATTTCTCTTTGTGTGGTACACAATTGCAATTTGTTTATAATACTTATTGTTGCAACATGAACAAAGTACTATGTCTGTGCTGAGGTTGATACTTGTATAGCAGACAGCAAATGAGCAGTTTTGACCCCTTCTACAAAAGCAGGAATTTAACACACTCTTGTGAGTGTGCTTTCTTCTCATGTTTGTCAATCTTTTTCTACAAAGCATCTCATTTATATTCACTTCTGGTTCAGCATTTTCATCAAGTGTATGAGGCAATTTCTGCCAACTCTAAGTGATTTCATTGGCTTATCTGATGTTTAGGCATATTGGGTAGTATATTTTTTCAGCTGTGTTGTCATTTAGGAATGGTATACCCCAATTTATTGTTCTCATTGAGACACTCCAGTGTGCTGCTTGCTCGATCCCCCTTCTCCCTCCTCCTCCCTGTGGTGGGCATGGAGTGGAGAATTGGAGGCCTAAAAGGTAAAGATGAGGTTGAGGTAAGAACATTGCTAGAAACAGCAACGAAATAAATGAACAGTTTCAGCAACAACATTCATCGCAGAGTGTACAAGAGAAGCGAATGATCCATACCCTGCAGAACCACACTACTCCACCACACCCTCTGGAAAGGAGCCATCCCCCTTCCTACCTTGTGTATGGCTTGAGGTGCTATAGAACAACTTCTGGGTCCTGGCCATGCCCCACCTGGCTATTACCAAAAATAACCCTGTCCTGGTTGGAACTAGAGCAAGCTGTAATTCTGCTTCAATTCATTTCTACGCAAAGCAGGACGGCTATGGAAACCATTGCCCTAAATAAGTGACTGTGCAGATTACATGATCAACAGAGGTGAATGCTTTAAAGGCTTCTGTGTTTGGCATAAGTTGAGCTTGTTTATAAAGCATTATGATGTCTATGTTATGGAAATGAAAATAGTACTTGACTATTCTTAATACCTTATATAGGCATATTAGTAGCTTGTGTATGCATTTGTTTCAAACCAGCTAACAGTGGAATGAGCTCTTCTTGTGTTCTACTAGTGAATAAGGTGAAGTCTTTGTCACCTTGATCAGTTACCAGAAGCATTCAGACTCTCTGTGGTAGCTGTCTTATCATTGAATCATGCTTAGATGTTGCTCCGATGTATAAACCAAAACAGGATTTTGTGTAGGATTCAAGTGTCCAAGATTTGTGGAACTTTCACTTAGATTTCTGTGTGCAGAAGTGCTTTTCAGATGACTGAAGCTTCAGTTTTATAAGTATCTGTAAACAGAGTTGAATGCATTTCTGCTCCTCTCCTTGATGCTTTAACAAAGATGTTGATAAAATGTCCAAAATAATTGTTGGAATGATGAAAAAAGGCCAACAACAGCTCTCTAGTTTTCCCTGTCTTTCTTCCCACTTCCCCATTTTTTAAACAAGCTATAATTAGGTAAAAAATAATGTAGAAGAAAAAATTATAGGCTTTAAAAATGAAGGTTGCTACTGTACAAATCATCTAGCATGTTAACTTTTAGAATATTTTGCAATTATTAACTAATTAATCCCAGTGGTTTTTCCCCAGTGAAAAAAAAGGCAGCGAGCGCGATAATCATAATCCTTGCTTCATGCATGAAAATGAAAAGAGGGGAAGTTTTCTACCCAAGGTCACATAGCAATTATTTTGAAGGGTTAGCTATATAATTATTAGCTGCAGACCACGGACTAAGTGTTAATTTACATTGCCTTTTGGTTTCTTTAAAAGGCAGTATTATGGATTTTTGGTCCATCTGATGTATGATGAAAATGTGAGTAAGGAGAGGCACCTTCTCAATCTAAATTTCAAAACATGCTCCAATTTTCCATGTGGTAAAGTTTTCATGATATGTGAATTGCACACTCCTGAGGCTACCTGTGAGTACCTGTGATAGACAGTAAAAATACTGAATAAATAAAGCAGTTACACAATAACCTAACCTTTTTATTAGGTTTTTTATGTGAATTGGTTTAGATACTGCAGTACAGGACCTGATGTTGGTAAAATTAATTAGAAAGGGTAAAGATGTGCAGTGGAAATCTGGTTGCAAGATGCTCTTGTGGAAGAAAGATCAAACTTCATACTCTATTAGAAAGTCTGAGTAAAAGAAATAACAAGCACTTTCTAGTGAGTATGAAAAGGTACACTTGGCCAACTTACCATAATTTATCTTGAATTTTAAATAGGTCTGGGAATGCTGCAAAGTCCTGCAGCTGGTAATTTCTACTTGTGTCAGGTGTTGGCAGTTACAGGCATTCCACAGTGAATTGTGATGAAGTGGTACAGAATACGACAAGAGGATTTTTTGTCATCTTTCCTTTCACTTGAGTCTGGGAATATATAATTTGTAATATCAAAACAAGAGATAGGTTCATACAATCATGGAACAGTTGGAAGGGACCTTTAAAAGTTGTCTAGTCCGACTTCCCTGCAGTGAGCACGGCATCTTCAGTTAGGTCAGGCTGCTCAGAGCCCTGTCAAATGTGACTTCAAGTGATCCCAGGTATGGAGCGTGTATTATCTCTCTCCTGATCAACCTGTGCCAGAGTTTCACCACCCTCATTGCAAAGAATTTCTTCCTTATATCTAGTTTAAATATACCCTTTTATAGTTTAATACCATTACCCCTTTGTCCTATTGCAGCAGGCATTGCTCATGTCCAGCTTTTCATCCACCTGTATGCCCAAGTCCTGCTTGGCAGGGCTGCTCTCAATCCCTTCATTGCTCAGAGTGCATTGATTTTTAGGGGGGCTTGGCCTGGCACAGGTACAGAACCTTGCATTTGGCCCTGTTGAAGCTCATTAAGTTGTCCTGGGCCTCATCCTTGTCCGTGTCCCTCTGGATGGCATCCCCTCCTGTAGGAGTGTCAGCTGCATCACTTGAGGAGTATTAGAGAGTATAGAAGAATTTGTAGGAGGACTCTTTACAACAGAATAAAAGTGTTGGTCTTGCACCAACATCTTGTACTATTGAGCATTATCTCATTTCTACTTCATAATGTTGTTGTTTTTTTCTATAGCTCACTATCTCTGTCATTTCTTCTCCAACAGACCCTTGAACTCTCCCTGGTTTTGCTTCAAACTTGTTATATTTCTATCTGATCTTAACATACACGGAGCCAGAGAAGAGGTGGGAAATGGATGTATGAGAGCAATATGGGAGCAGAGGTACAGGGGAAATAATGTCATTAGGCAGAGAGAAGAAAAGAGCAATTAAAACCAGTAGTGGGCCTTAGATTTGCCCAGAGTGATCCATGATGCGTCTTCACTTTGGTAGTATATCACCTTAATTAATTTAATATTGGTTATTTTAGATGTCCTTACTACATACAAAGCAGTTGATGAGCACAGAAGGTATCATTTACAAGTTACTATAAAGCTAGTGATAACGAGAGTATTTCATCTTAACACTTGACTAGAACTGTCTATCTTGTATTTATAACAATCTAACTTCAGGCTGGCCTCCCAATGAATTTTCAGCTTAACTGCATTGTATTGTATCATATTCTATTAAACCAGTGCATTCCAAAAAGGAAAATCAATGATGAAATTTTAAAGCTTATCCAAAATATTTATTTTGAATACATATCAATTAGGGATCTTTCCTGAATGACAGATTTTGACAGGAAACATTTTATTATTGCATAAAAAAGCAGTTTATTTGTGCTTTCTCTGCTGAATTTAATTTAGCTTTAACTGTGACATTTTGGTTTATGCCTACTTAATGAGATTTATGCTAATGCATACAGTTAGTAAACTAGCTTGATCAAACTGAGTGCCATATGATAAATAAGCTTCCAAAACTTCAAAACAACAAAGATTGAAGACTCATTCTTTTCCAAGTAAAATATGTTCTAACACATAGTTTCTTTGGTGCTACCTTTTTTCCCCTGAAAAACAAAAAATAAAAATACTGTTCTTCAGAGCTAAGTCAAAAAAGCTTGTATGCAGATTTTTTCATTTAGGAAGTCTTACATAAAAGCTGTGGTTAATTTATTGACAAAGATATGAAATCCACAATTGGAAATAGATATTAGTCTAAAAAGCCCCAAAACTATACAAATCTGACTTCTGGTAATTTTGCACCCTCAGTCCTTCAACCATCTCTTGAAAAACTCTAGCCTTACTTCCCTCTTGTGCCTTATGACTTTAGCTTGTTCTCTTCTTGTGTTTCTAGTTTCCTGCCATCTCTTGTTTGCCTTCTTTTCCCTCTTTCTTCTGTTTTCTGTCCTGTGCCTTTTTCTGCAAGCTGTGAAAATGCCAGCAGAGTACTTCATCTAGTATTGAAATGTGAAATTTGAAGCATTAGGTAGAAGGCAAAACAGCTAACTGTTGACATCACTGCACCACTTTTCATTAGTGAAGGAGCTAAGATGGACAGGGGGTTTCTCTCATGTTCATTATATTTGTGCAGCTAATAAGAAGTTAATACTGTTGATTTCTTCTTTAATGTGTTTGAAAATAGTGAAGAATCAGAGGGTATTAATGTTCTTCCAAACAAAAAGCAGGTGGATGGACAGCAAGATTACACATGCTTGACTTACTCTAGAAAACTGATCTAAACTCCTGTATCTAAATATGCAAAGATAAATTGTATACATTGAATTTAATGGAAAATGTTATTAGGTTACATATCTAAAATACATTGCAAATGTACATATTAACAATCTTGGTTTTTTTAGCCCAAACTTATTGTAACAGCAAGTTTTGGAGTAGAACCGAAAAGGAAAGTGGAATACATGTCTCTCCTAGAAGCAGCCCTGGCAAGGGTACAGAGCAAACCTGATAAAGTTCTCGTTTACCAGCGACCTAATTTGGTGGGTGTACAGTTGTAGTGCCTTTATGTTAACTTTCATATGTTTGTGTAGTGAATGTGTTTTTATTTTTTTGCGAGAAATATTTAACTATATTGTAGTTCGTTTTCTAATTTTAAGGGCGAGCATTATATTCATAGGATTTAAGTACTAAATAGAACTAATGCAGTAGAGAGATTACAGAAAATTGAATAATACTGTAAAAAAATTTGACTAGTACATGTTTTTGAATGAATTCCATTTATTCTGTGTGGTTTTCTTTTGACAATTTTCTTATTTTTCAATGGGCAGGGCAATGTTCCTCTTACCAAAGGTCGTGATCTTGACTGGGAAGAAGAGCTTGCAAAAGCACAGTGTTCAAAATGTGTCTCTGTTCCCTCAGACCATCCACTTTATATTCTGTATACATCTGGAACAACAGGTTTGCCCAAGGTAAAGGACTATCAGTAGTCTAAGTGTCTGTGACCAACTATTTGCAGTTCCCCTTGAAAAAAAATTTAATTGAAAAGGTTGAAAATGTTTGCTAGGGCACAGTGCTATAAGTGATAAGCATTACTACAAATGGTTTAATTTCATTCATTCACATTTCACTATTTTAAGGGCAGTATCTAGGAATAAATCACATTTTTAAATTTAAATAGTAGTAATATAAAGATAAGATTCATTTTCTTCAAATGTTTGCACAAAATAAACTTTGGAGGATAGCAGAATGTCTTTTATTCAGTACTAGCTGTGTTCTAACTTTTTTAGTGTCTCGGTTTGAGGGGGAGGTGAATTTTCCAGGAAGTGTGGGCAAACCAATCAGTGGTCAGGTTTTATGCTGGCACCTGGAGTAGCCACTGGAAGGTTTGGACACGCCTCTGAGACCACAAGGGGTTAAAAGCAAGGCCTCCCAGAGGGTCTGCCTCTTTTGGGTTCCGGTTTCAGCTGAGAAACATCTTGCTTCCTCCCCTGCTCAGCTTACAAGGCTGAGTGGGGGAGGGGAACCACGCGGCCAGGCTGAAGTAAGCTGGGGCCCCGGGGGGGAAGAGAGTGGACAAGACTGGAGCTGGGCCAGCCCCATCCAGGATGGAGGGGTGGAGAACTGTGGAGGTGCCTTCCATCCCGTCCCCCCCCCCCCCCGCCCCCCTCCAAGAGGAGATGCCCAGCCGCATATGGGAGTTGCGGAGCCTGGGAGTGCCTGAGCCTGCAGCCCTGCCAGGAGCCAGGAACTGTTAACCCTTTCTTGGCAGAAGGAAAATTTTCTCCCAGACATTGCTTCTCATGGCTAGTGGTTTCAGAAGAGAAAGAAAAACAGCCTGGGACCGAGATGATAAAGGAAGATGAAAAGAATCCCAGATGGGCAGAGATGAAGAGGAGTGGCTTTTAGGCTGGACTTTTCTTGCATAATGTTAGCCATAGACTGAACTTGAGTCTCCTTTGAACATAAACTGCATTTGGGTGGATGTAGTCGGCTCGACTTGCTGCAGTGGAGCGAACAGAGAAGAGAGGAAGAGGATGTGGTGGTGCCCTCTGCCCTCAGAGCAGAAACCCTCGGTCCCAGGGGAAAGATGGGGAGAGCTCGGCACTCAAGCATCCTTAAAAGAGCCCTATATGCAGCTTTAGCCCATAGACAGTAGTGAGAGCACTGGACATGCAAAGGAGGGTGTCACCACGGCAGACTTCTGGGTGGTGCCATGGGTGACATGGAAACACATAAAGGGTGGACCTGTGTTTTCTGAGGAGCAGTCTGTGGTGCAAGAGAGACTCCTCTCTCCCTTGCTCAATGAAGATTAGGGTTTTTTGAGTGGTGATTGTTTGATTTAAAACCCAAGGGTTTGGTCTATGGAGGGTAACGTGTAGGTGGTGGAAATTGGGGGAGGAGAAGAAATGTTCTGGGAAGGTTTCATTTCTGGTTTTTTTTTTCCTTTTCTATTTCTGTTCTTATGTAATGTAATAAAGTTTTGTTTTCTGTTTTCAAGTTTTGGGCCTGCTCTGCTCTATTCCTGATCACATCCCACAGTAGTTGTTAGGGAAAAAACATATATTCATAGGTGCATTAACATCTGGCCAGTGCTAACCCATGACACTTAGATAAGCATAGTATAGTCACTTAATGACAAGACCAGTTAAGATATCACTTGTGTGATAGCATTTATTGCTGACTAATCTTGTTCATTATTTACATATTAGCTAGTTTTCTTGTAGATAAGACACGGTGATTGACATTACAGATTAAATGAAATAAAGCATGTTCTGAACACTTGTGTTACCCCACAATTCAAGTACGTAATACCCTGAAAATAGAAGTTTAGACTAAGTGAAAAACAACAAAGGGTATTCTTTGAAAATGTTTGCTTGTGAATGTAAATTAGTTTTAACGGTGTATTTTTAAAGGATTATATTTTAAAAGTGAACTTTCTGAGTGTTTGCTTGGTACTTACAATACTCTTTTACAATGTGGAAGCTGAACATAATTTTCTGGCGATAGTCTTAGTACCACTGATTCTGACAGTTTCACACGCTCTGAGAGAACAATTCTACTGCTAAAAAATTATTTAATGGTGTTACCTATAAAGTTCCGAATCTCTTAGGATATAAGGGAAAACAAACATCAGTTTTCCTGAGAAAAATGCCTTCTGCTTTTACCTTCAATGTGGGCCCTTGAAAGCAACATATATATCCTAAATTGTACAGTTATATTGTCAAAAGCCCAAGATAACATCCTTTGGTACAACAGATATTTTCCTTGACTGAGTATCAGTAGAGTATCTCAGAAGTAATAATTCTCAGAAGTTTACTGTGTTGTCTCTGCAGAGAAAAATACAGATACTTTGAATCAATCACTCTTACAAGAGAGAGATTTTCAACTAGCAGTAAGCTAGAATAAGTAACTCTCAGTGAATAAAATAACTTTATTTATTTAAGTAACTTAATATAAATGGTCATGAAGGTAAACTACTTAGTTATGACCTTCCTAAAAAACTTCTGTTGATCTCAGAGCAGAGGCTAAGTTTGAAGCTGAGTTGAAAAAAGCAATCTGCTGTCTGAAATTGGTGAAGTGTCTGTGAACCATTCTCTGCCTTAGCAATCTCCATTTTAATGAATTAATGTATCTCTGCAGTCCTTAATTTCTTGGATGAGGCCTGAAAGTGCTTATTCCATGCTATTAAGTACATCAAGAGAGTGGCCAGCACAGACAGACTGATTGTAATGTCTGCACAGTGCATATTTGTTTAGTGTTTGTGGATTTCATCTGAATTTTAGTTCAGAACACCAGGACGTATTTTACTTAATCCTTTCTTCTAGGAGTAATGTGCTAGCAGGTGATGAAATATATATTGACCATACTAATATTGCAAAATATGTCGGAAAGTTTCCTGTTAATGATGTTCCAGAGCTGGGTTTTGGTTTACCAAGGTGCATGATGCTGTTGATAATCTCTCATTCTAATTTTCAAATCCCTCTTTTGGCTGAAGACTGGGGTGGTGTTAATTTGGCATTCGTATGTGTGCTTCAGGCTAGATAGTAAACTTTCAAGGATATACATTGATTTAAGCCAGTTTTCTGACATCTTTAAAAAGAGCCAGGGCAAGAAAGGGACATTTCAGAGAGTAATTCACCCCAGTGTTTTCAGGGATCAACTACTTTGCAGGTGCAAAGATGATACAGCTAGACTAGGCAATTAGTTTAAAATATCCCTAGCATTTAGGTGGTACAGTTTAAGTGAGGTAAATACTTAATCTCTTATTTTTTGTCAGCATATATTGACTGAGTATTTGTATATCCAACTACTACTAGAGAATTTTAGCTTTGTTAGTTATCTTCAGAATGATTGTTTTATTTTATGTTTGGTTTTTGTTTTCAAAACTTACTGCTTTAGTGGAAGTCTCAGTATGTTTTTGTTGGAATAGATCCTTTTCTTAAATGAGAACTACTTACATTATTGGAGTTGGACAATTTTAATTCCATTGCTGCTAAAACCTTAACATTAATTGAAGACAGCAATATGATTGTATCCTTCAGATCTTAATCTTAAACACTTAAATACTCAAATTTTCTCATTCAGGGTGTTGTGAGACCAACTGGTGGCTATGCAGTTATGCTAAACTGGACCATGTCAGCTGTATATGGCCTCAAACCTGGTGAGGTAATTCTATTTAAATGTCATGTAAACGTTTTTGAATGCCTTTTATAACTCTTAACTGTAATGTTTATATTTTATTTTAGGTATGGTGGGCAGCTTCTGATTTAGGCTGGGTTGTTGGTCATTCCTACATTTGCTATGGACCTCTCCTTCACGGTAATACTACAGTTTTGTATGAGGTATGATCCAGTCTAAAAAATCCCCTCCAACTGATGGTCCAGATGATCTTGTTTATGCCTGTCTATTCTTCATGCCACAGATACTTACATTGTGTATGTGTCTTCAGTGCTTATACTCTCCACCTATTACAGTAATTTCTAAGGAAAAGTTATTTCACTGTCCTTCAGGCTTGTCTGCACTTGTGTAAAGGGTGATGGTTAGTGGTGTGAGGAACTGTGAAACAACAGAACGAGAATGGCAGATGGTGGAGTGTGCCTGTGTTATTGATTAGACTATCTTTACTTTGGAATTAGGAGAGTGTGTTGTGTTTTGCATGTCTTGTGATGAAAAATACTTACTGGATCTTAGTGCGATGCGATTGAGAGCTGTATGGTTGGAACCAGAACTTATAAGGAGACTTGTCTCTTCTTTCCTCTCTACCAGTCAAAGAAACTGAAGCCAAGACTCAGATGACATTTGGGGCTTAGTCCATTCCTTCAGGGGATAAAACGTAGTGGCGTGGAGAGGAGACTAGTGCAATTAGGATGGCCTGCAGTGTCCTTACTTTGCTGCTCAAAAAAGTAATCATGCTGCCTTATGTTGTTATTTTTTCAGAATTTATTGTTGATTTTTCTGAATAAGAAAGATCAAAAACTTCACCCAGTAGCAGAAATGCACATTTGTAGACTCAAATATTGTATTAGCTTGAGTATTAAATGACTATAGTCTAATTAATGTTTAAGTGCCTGATAGATGTTAATTAGATTCTTCATTCTAAGGGGATTAACTCAGCACCACCACAATAGTTAGGCAGAAGAGGAAAGCAGTGTAAGAAAATTGGCAAGTGCTTGCAGATAATAGGATGACTTTGGTAGTTTTATAGTGGCTGTTTTTGATCACTAATGATGCACTAGGCCACATTAAAATTGTTGCATGAATTGTCAGAGGAGAATCACTGCAAAGAAGAGGTTTTCATTTTAGCAGGTGTAGAGTAAGCCAAGAAGGAATAGGAAATGAAGTAAGGAGTCCTTCCGCATTTTCTGTTGCATAGTCATCTTACAGTGAAGTTTTATGTCTAGGTGAATGCATGGGGATCAATGTGGTTATTGTCACTGTAAAGGTACCTCTGAGTTTAAACTGTTGTAGAACAAAAGGAGTAAAAATCCGACTTTTTTAACAGTGAACATAAAGAAAACATAATACCAGATTGACCTACATACCTGCTCTGGGGCTTTTGCTCTTGGTGAGATCATTATTAAACAGAAATAGAACATTTCCCATTTTTCTTCTCCCAGATGCCACTAATCAAGGCTTCAGAGAGTGTTCATGACATAAGTGTCATCTTTTTGAGGGTTAATAATGGGCAGAAAAGGAAAGTGTGTGTACACACAGGAATAAAAGTAATATTTACGAGGAAAAAAGAGCATAATTTTTCCTCTGCTCAGAAGACTGTATTAATAGTAAATATTCAGAAATCTTTAGTCAAATCTCCTAAATCCTAATTACATATTTTGGGTTAGGGAGTATCAGTGTGCTGTGTAGCCATGGGGAAAGAACATCACATTTCTTTTGCTTGTGGACAACCACTATTGAATGTAAACTGTGCTGACTTTGTACCCTCACTACTTCAAGTGTTTTGTTTATTTTTAAATTACTTAGGTGACAACTTCTCATTTTAACAATTACTATGGAAACTCTGCTTTTAGGGTTTTTTTTTTCACTTGCTCTTACACTCTTGTCAGGAATGTGAAAATGATGATCAATTCCTTTAAATATGAAACAAGTGTATTTTTTGTTTTGGTTTGTTCATTTTAAATAATCTGTCTTGTGTTTTTTTCTCTAAAACATGACAAACTTCAGCAACAAATAAGCTACCTGAAGTCTCAAAGCCCACAATGGGTTGCTCTTGCTAATGGGGTTTCAAGCTGTAAGCAACAGGGCAGTATGAAGAGAAAGTCTAGTTACTACTTGTGGTCCCGTGATGTCAGGAAAAAGGCAACATTGTAGTTCCAGTGTTTGGGACTTTGAAGTGGAGCTAGGGTAAGGAAGAGGATACACACACTTGTCAAGAACTAGGCATTAAGGACTTCATTTGAGTGATCTAGGTCAGAGAAGGAGCTACTGTCCCACACAGAGTTGTAGCAAGAAATCTATGTGCCTGGAGTCTCTCACAAGGCTCTCTGGAGTCCTGTAGCTGCAGCAAATTTGCAGGATACATAAGAGCAACAGGTTTGAAAATACTCTTATTTGGCACAGTTCTTGGAGACATCCAGCTTTTCTTGCTATTTTTGTAAGCAAGTATCATCAGCTTACAAAGCAAACACTGTCTCTGAAGTCTGGCAGGGATCACTTTGCCATCACCCACATTGATCGTGGAGCCAATTCAGTAGGATACGTCAAGTCTTTAGTGGAGCTTTGGCAACAGGGTCACCATCAGAAGGGTGAAAGCCACTGTGAGCATATTCTTTTGAAACCTGATACATCAGGGTTTTGTATGTGCTTTGGCATCAGCAGGTTTAGTGGCAATGAGTTCCATGCACAACATTTTCTATACAGAGAGGATTTCCTTGTAATTTTGTATTTAGTGGTAATTGAAAAACCTATTGTTGTTAAGGGTCAGACAGAAAAGGAATTGATGTGCTCTTACTCCTGCACTGTTGGACATTTTATTATAGCTCTTCTTCTGTGTCTCTTTCCTCAAGTTATCTATCTTGATGTTTTCTCACTTTCTCCGTATAAGAACTTTCCTATCCCCTTGATAATTCTTGGTGTCTGTGAATTATCTTTTTTGATAACCATGTATGAAATCATAAATCAACAGCATATTTTGCCTCAGGATGTCTGTTCGACATCTCATAAATTGCATGCTAAAACTAAATGCTTTAAGAAAGATGTTCCTGTCTGTTTGTCTGTCTCAGAGTTTCTTGGTAGGTTGTTTCTGTGGGAATCTTCCTAGCTGATACATGTCTATTCTTACTTTTCTCTTTTAAATTAGGTGAGACAAATCACTCTCTTTCTAACTGCCCTGTTCCCATTTACTGTGCTCTCATTTCCTGTCAACAGTAGATATTATCGCCAGTAACTTTTAAAAATCAATTTTCATCTCCAGTATTGATGCAAATACTGCATATCAACAGGTCTGGAACTGATCCCTGCAGAAATCCAGTGGAAGAATCTCCTTTGCTCAGTCCCCAGTTCATTGAAAAGTCTGTCAGCATATTCTGAATTCAATTACCCTGTGGTTTACTGTTTATATTGCTAACTTTTAAAAATAAAAATTGCATGTGGTTATAAGCCTTCATGGAATATGGTAGTACTTCTTAAAATTTTTGTATAATAAATGACTACTCTCTCTGGCAATTTTATTTGTAGGTTTTGGGGTCTAAAATTAATTTGCACCGTCTCAGATATGGATTTGCTTATGTGTTAGAATCTGATTATTAGGGAGATTAATTAAGGTGCAAACAAGACCATATGCCAAAGTCAGTAGTATGGATTTTATTTATCAATAAATGTGAGGTAGAGAGAGAGATAGAAAGAAATATGAAAAAGAGGAGGGGGAACAGAAGGACAGACAGATTAATGGGAAAGTTAGTCACCACCCCTGTGGATCCAGTGATCTAGTGGCGTCCTGTTGGTCCTCTTCTCCGGGTCTTCTCTATGGTGGGGGTCCCATGAAACATAGAATTCAGTGGGTGTTAATATACATTCGGGTGTACATGGGAATGCCCAAGCATCTCCCCTATGAGGGTGTTTTACACTGTCTTGTGCAGCAGAATCTGAATCTCTTGCAAAACTTTCAGTCACTTGCAGTCCTCTGGTAAAAGGCCTGAGGAATGAGTCTGGGGACCTTTGGGGGTCTTTGATGGTTTATGACCCCTTCTAAGACATGAAAGCCACCTCTCACATGGTTGTCCCATGGTGGTGGATGTTCACTCGCTCTGTCTTATGTGGACCAGGGGTTTTGCCATCACACTCCCAAAAACCCCTCCTCCCTCTTGGATGCATTCTTCTTTCCCATCCCTGTTCACTTGTCCTTAGACCTGAGGTAACTGGACAGTAGTGCCACCTTTATCTTACCTCAAGTTCCCTGTCAGGTGGCTGAACTCATTCCGAATTCCCACTCGGAGACATACTCGGAGGGATGGACTTTGGTGGTCACAGATGAGCTGCTTTGCACGTTTTGCTACAGTGGACAAAGTCCTTCAGTGATCTTAAAAATGTTTGAGCCATTAACCATTCAGTCTGACACATTATGTCCATTTTTGTTTTTGCATTTGCTAAACTCTGAACAGCTTCCAAGACACTTGGGAAGTTTTTCTGCAGAATCAGTAAGAATATTTTACACCTGTGTGAGATATTTTTTTCCTAAATGAATATCTTATTCTCTGGGTTTTATTCCCTATCAACTGTCAGGTGAATTTTCTCCTCTTTTTACTGTTTATGTTTTATTTGGTTAGTGATGTGGGCTTGAACTCTTAACCAGGTGCCTACAGATCTGCAGGTATAGTGAACATTACAGGGAGAGAGCATCAGCTTGAACAAACAGGTTCATGAA
This sequence comes from Prinia subflava, assembly GCF_021018805.1. Lineage (NCBI taxonomy): Eukaryota > Metazoa > Chordata > Aves > Passeriformes > Cisticolidae > Prinia > Prinia subflava. Next base: position 34,162,257 of record NC_086250.1, on the reverse strand, counting down.
CAAATACTGATGAACACATGAAAGTTGTGATGAAAAAGTCTACTAGGGTGATGCTTCAAGCTAGTCTGCTGAAAGACTTTTCTTTGGGTATTGTGTGTTATCTGACAGGAAAAATGACTCACTTTTTCAGCAAGCATCATTTTGCATTTCCTTTTTGTAATTAAGGATAGGCTAATTGCAAAAAGAGGGGTTTTGGTGCTGATTATACTATTCTCTGCTACTTGGGCTAGGAACTGTTCTTTTTCATTTATTTTCTCTCCATTTGTTTCCCACTGCCTGCTTAATCCTTTTTAAAAATGACTTTTCAATTGTGCATTTTATTTTGTCTTTTTTAAAAAATCTTTTATGGTGCTCCTCTTTTTGAGAATGTCTCTCACCAGGAGCAGTATCTCACCATAGGGCTGCAAAATCACTGGTACATATCCAGCCTTGGCTGTTCTGTGTTCTTTGAACCTGGTTAATGGTTCACTAGTGCTCTTGCTAGTGTTGAGGCCCAGCTGGATGCAGTAGGAAGAGTCTGTGGCTCTTGTCTTGCATGCTCTGTCAAAGTTCATCTTTTAAGTGTGGCCTTTCCAGTGAAAAGGTTATGGTGACACCTGTGGAGCTAAAACTCATTCTGTGTTAACATCACTTCTTAGTTTCAGAATATATATGAAGCAGTTCATGCACCGAGGTAATTTCACATACAGTAAGATTGTGGCTGTATGATTCTGTGCTAACTGCTTTTTGTATTTTCAACACCACAGAAAAGTATTCTTGATTTTTTTTTTTAATTAGGATTACTTACCACTGAACAATTTGTCATAAATGATTACTTCTATTTACAATTCTATTGACTAGGCCCCTTAGCTCAAGAAAAACCCAACCCCAAACCAGACCACAGTCTGGTAGTACACTAAAACAGAATAGAAGCCCTTCAGGATCTCTCTAGGCTTCATGTAGGGTAGCATGAAAGTTCCAAAAAGCCAGCTGTAAGCAGCTAAGTGGGAATTTTTCCAGATTTGAGAAAAAGTTCTAGGTAAGAAAAAGCTATCTATGCTGGGAATATAGCTGCAGTGCCACTGTGTCCAGAGACTCCTTGTTTGGAGGGAATGTAGGTTTTTTCTGAACTGCATCTCAGGGTAGATATAGACACGTCTCTCTCTGCTGCCAGTGCAATAACATATTTTTGTGTCCGTCTTCTCATTTGCATATCCATTTGTCCTAATTTTCTAAGTAGTAACTAGTATGTGCTGTGTTCATGTAAGGGATGGTTCCCAAATCGAATTTATTTCTACAAGTGAATACACTCACAGTATTATTATTTTTAACAAAGCCTCCTTTGAAGTCTTACTTGAAATTACTTCTGTTGCTGTGCTATCACTACTGTTACGTGTTCAAGCCTTGAACTGTCAAGGAATTATGAGGTATTTTTATCTTGTGACATTTTAAATTATTCTCTCCATAGGGGAAGCCTGTGGGAACGCCAGATGCTGGTGCCTATTTCCGTGTGCTAGCAGAGCATGAAGTAGTTGCCTTCTTTACTTCACCAACTGCAATTAGAGCAATCCGTCAGCAGGACCCTGAGGCAGCCTTGGGGAAGCAGTACTCGCTGAAAAGGTGAAGTAAGGATACACTGGAAGCAGTTTTTTCCAGAAACGGGCTGCATGAACTAAGAATAACAGGCTAACTGGGATTTTGCCCACCTCTGTAGAGTACCATTTTAATCTATTCTTGAAAATTGAGATGTACACTTATTTGACTGTAAATTTCTGCTGATAATTTTGAGGAGATGAAAGCTATTAAAAAGTCTGACTCTAATGTTAAGAGCTTTTACTGAGTTAAAATCCCTCTGCCATCTTTTACTTTCCTGCCTCTGTAATACAGTCTTAGATTATGTCATCCCATACTGTTTTTCCACATGACCTCTCATTTTGTGAAGTGCACAGGATCTTTAGTGTTCGTTTAATCAGAACTAGTCAATGTTTCAGTTGCTTGCCCAAAACTTTGTTTTGTTTGTGATTAAGTGTCCAAAGAGCTATTTGCTGTCTTGTACTGCTTTCAAAGTGTTTATCACTATACTATCAGCATGCTTCAAAGTCTTGACTGAGTTCATCCTCATAAATCCCCTGTGAGGTGAGAGAGTGGTATTATCTGTATTTTGCAGATGTGAAGCTGAGGCACAGAGAGATTAAGGTCAAAGTTTTCTGTTAGTTTTGAATATCTAG